>NC_067477.1:74599643-74928643 GCF_947179515.1 Apodemus sylvaticus | reverse complement strand
GGAGGGGTTCTTCCTAAGCTATATACTGACTAATTTTTATTAAAGTTTGGTCATGATCTGCAAAGGTCATCCTGACTCAGTTCTCTTTCACCGTCCCCCATATATCCCCAGGATTCTCTTTCAGGCCTCCAGTTCACCTGTCGCTACAGGCAGCAACAATTGACAGAGGTCTTTTTCTGTATTAGCCCGAAAATATAGACTAATATTCAATAAACTGTTCTCCCTACTTCTGATTATGAGGCAAATGAAGTCCAATAACAGACTACTAAGATGTCCTTCACTAGTCCTACATTTTAGAATCTCAAGATACAATCAGAGAAATGATTCTGCTGCCAGGTAAAAGCAACTTATGAGTACTCCTAGGTGATCCATTAACAAATAGCCAAATTGGTTTTAATTTATCACTTACATATGTATATGAGTTTCAACGTGCATTTTTAACATTAGTAAAGTTACTTTTATGAATATGGGTGTCCTTGCATACTTTGCATATCTTGGGGTATAGATGTCTAGAATTGAGACTTCACCTTGGTGGATTTTTCTATTGATGATTATTAAGTGTTCTTCCCCATCTCTTTTCATAATTTATATATATATATATGTGTGTGTGTATGTGTGTGTGTAGTATCATATTTAATTTATATATATATATGTGTGTGTGTGTATGTGTAATATCATATTTAATTTATATATATTTAATTTATATATATATATATATATAAATTAAATATGTAGTTCTCTGTTCTCTGTCTTGATTTCTTATGTAAGCACCCCCTACTTCATTCTTAAAACAACATGTTTGGTAATATTTTATAATTTCTTGATTTTGAATTTTAAATTTCAAAGCACCAAACTTTATACCAATATATGTTTTAAAAACAGTTATCTGAGAGACCAGTCTAATGTTCTCCAGTAACCATGAATGATCTTACCTGTGGAATAATGTGGCAAAAAATATCATTTGCTTGCAGATATTAGAACAGCTAGGAGTATTAAAATTTCAAACTTTGTGGTGATCTGATATAATGCATGGGATTATTACAGTCTTCTTAAATCTGTTGAGTCTTATTTTGTTTCTGATTATATGATCAATTTTGGAGAAGGTACCATAAGTTGCTGAGAAAAGGATAAATTATTTTGTTTTAGGGTGAAATGTTCTGGGGATATCTGTTAAATCTATTTGGTTCAAAACTTCCATTAGTTTCACTATTTCTTTGTTTAATTTCTGTTTCGATGAGCTGTCCATTGGTAAGAGTGGGGTATTGAAATCTCACATTGTTCAAGGGTCACATGTATTTTTAACATTAGTAAAGGTTCTTTTATAAATATGGATGACCTTGCATTTGTGGCATAGATGTTCTGAATTGAGACTTCATCTTAGTGGACTTTTCCTTTTATGAGTATTAAGTGTTCTTCCCCATCTCTTCTGATAACTTTTGGTTGAAAGTCTATTTTATTGGATATTAGAATGGCTATTCCAACTTGATTTTTGGGACCATTTGCTTGGAAAACTTTTTTCCAGCCCTTTACTCTGAGGTAGTGTCTGTCTTTGTCACTGAGGCTTGTTTCATATATGCAGCAAAATGCTGTATTTGCTTTAGTATCCAGTTTCTTAGCCTATTTCTTTTTATTGAGGAATAAAGTCCATTGATATGAAAGGATATTAAAAACCAATGATTGTTGGTTAGTTTTATTTTTGTTGTTATAGGTGCTATTGAGTTTGTGTGAATTTGTTCTTTTGGGTTTGTTGTGAATTGATTAAATTCTTGTGTTACATGGGTGTAGTTACCCTCTTCATGTTGGAGTTTTCCTTCTAGTATCCATTGTAGGACTGGATTAGTAAAAAGATGCTGTTTAAATTTGGTTTTGTCATGGAATATTTTGGTTTCTCCATCCATGGTAATTGAGAGATTTGCTGGGTATAATAACCTGGGCTAGTTGCCAGGCAGTGGTGGCGCAGGCCTTTAATCCCTGCATTTGGGGGCAGAGGCAGGTGGATTTCTGAGTTCGAGGCCAGCCTGGTCTATGGAGTGAGCTCCAGGACAGCCAGGGCTACACAGAGAAACCCTGTCTCGAAAAAGCAAAAAAAAAAAAAAAAAAAAAAAATAGCCTGGGCTGGCATTTGTGTTCTCTTAGGGTCTGTATAACATCTGCTTGGGATCTTCTGGCCTTTAGTATCTCTGTTGAGAAGTCTGAAATAAAGACATGCCTGCCTTTATGTTTCTTGGTCTGTTTCCCTTATAACATCTAATATTCTTTTTTATTTTATGCATTTAGTGTCTTAATTATTATGTAACTGAATGAAACAGACAAGATTCTATAAGACAAAGGACACTGTCAATAGGACAAAATGACAACTTACAGATTGGGAAGAGATCTATGCTAACCCTACATGCAGTCCAATAGAGAGCTAATATCAAAAATAAACAACAAACTCAAGTAGTTATACTCCAGAAAGCCAAATAACCTCATTAAATAATGTGCAGCAGAGATAAACAAGCATGATCAACTGAGAATTTTCAAATTGCTGAGAAGCACTTAAAGAAATGTTCAGCACTTCAGGACCCAGTCACAACAGATCATAGATGGTATGTTTTCACTGATAAGTGAATATTAGCTAAAAAGAAGCTCAGAATACCCAAGATACAATTCACAAACCATATGAAGCCAAAGAAGAAAGAAGATCACACCAAAGTGTGGATGCTACAGTACTGCTCAGTAAAGGCAAGAGAAAAATCTCTGGGAAGTAAAGGGAGAGAGGAATTTGGGAGGGAAAGAGGATGGATCTGGGAAAGGGGGAGCAATTCAAATATAGGCAGAGATAGTGGAGAAGTACAGAGGGTCAGGTATTTGAAAGTAGGTGTTTAGCAATGGGGAAGGGGGAACTGAGGATAGCCACTAGAAAGTCCCAGATGCCAGGTACCCAAGACATTCCCAGGACCCAATTGGAAGGACTTTAACCAAAATATCCAACAAAGGGGAGAAAGAACCTGTAAAGACTCTTGCCAGTGGATAGGCACAGAAAATAGTTGAGGATTGGGGCCACCAACCCACCTCAAAAATATTAGTTCAGAGTTTTTCCTGTCGTAAGGAAATGCAGGGATAAAGAGTGGAGCAGAAACTGATGGAAAGGCCATCCAGAGAGTGCCTCATCTAGGAATCCATTCCAACTGATGATATCAAAACCCAGACACTATTGTTGGTGTCAAGAAGTGCTTGCTGACAGGAGCCTGATATATCTGTCCCCTGAGAGGCTCTGTCATAGCCTGACAAATACAGATACAGATGGTCAAAGCCAACCAATGGACCCCAATTGAGATATGTGAAAGTGCTGAAAGAGTTTACAACCCCAGAGGCACATCCACTAATACTCCCAGGGACTCAACCACCGATTGTACATGTGGAGGGACCCATGGCTCCAAGTATATATGTAGCAAAAGATTGCATTATCTGACATCAGTGGGAGGAGAGGGCCTTGGTCCTGTGGAGGCTCGATGAGCCAGCATAGGAGAATTCTAGGGCATTAAGGCAGGACTGGATGGATGGGTGGGAAAGCACCCTTATAGAAGCTGGGGTAAGAGAGATAGGATAGGGTAAAACTGGAAGGGAGATAACACTTGAAATGTAAATAAATCAAATAACCAGTAAAAAAATAGAATAACAACAACAAAAAAAGAATAAGTCCACACCATCTCATTAACAGCTGGAAAAGAGAAGGCAGGCCTCTGGAACTTGACACTTTGAAATGTACAATTTCAGAGAAATTCCTTTTACTTGAAAATACAAACTACTATCCTAAATGAACAATTCATAAAAAGTTATATATTTTGATACAGATATATATATATATATATTCATATATACATGAATGATAAACTTTATTTTACCACGTTCCACAATTATGTTCTAGTCCTTTACACAGACTATTTTTTCATAATGAAGCTTTATTTTGTATATCATGTTAGATAATAAAAAGCAGAAAATATAAAAAATAGAGAATAATAGAATATCTGATTTTGCTTTTTCCTTAAATTTTTGTTTCACAAATATGTTCTAAATTTAAACTAACTTTAATCTTTCAATTTCAAATATACTTTATTTGGATAAATACTGATTGGCCAGAAAATAAGTTGTATTAATTATCTGAAGATCAGGATTTTGTTTATATACCTCAACCAGGGACTCAAATCAAGATGATTAATGACTAGCCAAAATCATCTAGAGGGTCGTTGTATCCATCACAGCACTTGACACGGGATGAACCACTTGACATGGGACAAACCACTGGCATTCAGTTCAAGTAGTTGGTTTTATTTCTAAAAGCCATTTATGCTTCAGATTTTATGACTTCAGATAGGTCTCTCGACCCTTTTGCTCTTGTAACCAGCTTCTATGGTCATGAAACCTGACCCTTTGGTATTTAGGTATCTAAATCCTTCATTAATTCAAGTACCCTAAACATAAATGGCCTGGGTAACCAATGGTATACTATAGAAATGAAGGTAAAAGAGCATGAATTCTGGGTCACAAAAGTCATTTCAATTTCTATCCAATTAGGTGTTGGTTTTGTCAATAATATCTTACCATTCAACAAATGGTTGCATGGGATTATTTAACAATATTATTTCTGCAGCCTGTTTCAGTTTCAAACCATTTTAAACTCACTATCTCATTCTTCACCTTATCTAGGCAAAACTTTTACTCCTTTGGCTGCCCTAGACAAGCTATTGAGATTGCTGGATATATAGATTCACTCATTTTCAAGTTTATTAATTTATATCTGTATCTTCATGAACAATGCTTGAGTCTTACTGTTCCTAATAGCTTTGGATTTTTTTAAAATCAGAAATGGATAGATAATTTTTATTATTTTATTTACTTACCTTTCAAATATACCCTTTCATGGTCTACCCTCCATAAATACCCCATCCCATCCCTTCTCATATTTGCCTCTAAAAGGATGTTCCTTCCCACTAACACCCACCTTACACCACTGTCATTCCCTTTCTCTGGGGCATCAACACTCAACAGCACAAGCCCATCTCCTCCACTGAGGCCAATCAAGGCAGTCCTCTGATACATATGTAGCAGGTACCAGGAACCAGCCCATATATGCTCTTTGATTGGCGGCTTAGTCCCTGGGAGCTATGAGGGGTCCCTTTAGTCGATGCTGTTGTTTTTACTATGGGTTGCAATCCCCTTCAGCTCCTTCAGTCCTTTCCCTAACTCCTCCACAAGGGTCTCCAGGTTCACTCCTACTACTATCTTAGTCAAGTACTAATAGACCCTGTGAGAGGAAACCCATGACAGACTCCTGTCAGCAAGCCCATCTTGGCATTGGCAATGGTGTCAGTCTTTGATTTCTCCATACGGCATGGATCCAAAGTTAGGGTGGTATCTGGATAGCCTTTCCTTCAGTCTCTATTCCATTTTTTTGTCCCTGCATTTCCTTGAGACAGGAACAAGTCTGGGTCAAAATTTTTGAGATAGGTGGGTGTTCCTGTCCCTCAACTGAGGGCCATGTCTATCTTCTGGAAGTGGTCTCTTCAGACTCCATCCCACCACTATTCAGCATTTCAGCTAATACCCTCCCCATTAAGTCCTTGGAGCCTCTCACATCTCAGGGTTCTGGGACTTTCTAGTGGTTCCTCACATCGCCCATCCCACAATGCTGCATATGTCTATTCATTCTCCTCTGTGCTTCACTCCTGTCTCCCCCATACCTGATTCAGCCCCTCCTTTCCCCCTCCTCTCCTGTTTTAGCCATGTCCTTCCCTCCCCCGTCTCCTGTGATTATTATGTTTCCCCTTCTATGTGGGATTAAATCATCCACACATGGACCTCCCTTCTTGTTAAGATTCATATGGTCTGTGAGTTGTATCATGGGTATTCTGAAATTTTTGTCAAGTGTGCTTCATGTCATTAAAACTAAAGTTTGTCTTGGATGGGAGAGGTTCTGCTGCATCAGACAACACATTCTTTCTTTTAAACAAACATTCCCACGTCCTTACCTGAATAGAGAAGATTCCAATGATGAAGTGATGGAAGAAGAGATACGAATAGCAACACGAAGCACTTCAGGATATCAGAGCATAAGAAGAAAAGTGATGTTAGAGGAAGTTTTAGTTTTAATATTTTGGTATTCTAACTTTCTTAGTAACAAGGACATTGTGTGAGCTGTGATATCAGTTCATAGGCTAATGAAACATTTTCCTCTATCAGCTAAATATATAATGTCCTAAGACAAATGGGACAGCTCCAGGGGACAGCAAGAATGGTTCATTCAATTTCACATTAATATGACTTTGGGTTCATCTTTCCAGCCTCTTACACACACATCATCATTTTTAAAGACGAAATAATTATTTTAAGTATATATTTTCAATTGAAAGTTTTAACATGAATAATTTATCATCTTTGTTAATTACTGTAAAAGACCCACTGCCAATATATTTTGTATGTATATATTTCCTGAAGATTTTGGAAAAATATATGAATATATTGAGCTAAATATGAAACCACTATGGGCTACAATGATGTATATTACATTGTACATCTTGGAAACATCCAATTGCCTTCAGTGCATAAAGACCAGAAGAATGCAGACAGTTGTAGATAAAGGAACAGAATTAAGATATCTACCATAACAAATAGGTTAATTGAAAAGAAAAGCCTGGCATATTTGGATCAGCAACATATTAAAGAGAATAAACTACATGTAAATTTGTATTTGTCATAAATTTAAAAAAGAAAAATTAAGAGACATATTTAAAATTTTGCATTTGGCAAAGTAAAAGATTGAAAACAAAGGAACATAGCTGTTCAATACAGAAAAAAATGGAGGCACTGGACGTTCTCGAGGAATCCATTTAGGAGTATGTATGATAATATGAATAGAAGAGAGAAAATTGTATTATATGGTTGCCTAAATCAGCAGAAGTCTTACTACTGGGAGAATGTCTTAACACTGGAAAAGTCAAAGTAGGATAATTTTTGGATAATCAATGGAATTTCATTGTGAGCATGAGTAGCATGTACAGTGGGGCCAGCTCTACGTAAAAACACTAATGGCCATGAAGCTGCCAAAGCGTCTCCTGGTAGAACTTAAGTGAGGACTGCCTGAGAGACTAAGGATTGCTGGAGTAGATGACGATGTCAGTCAATCAAGTACTGCTGCTTTTTTGGGACCACTGGGGGCACAGGTGGAAGGTAATAAAGATGAGCTAGCCGTGGCATTTCTCACATGATCCTGGAATCTCTGTTTTTGACTCTGTGCTGCCTCATCTCCAACCCCCAGGTAAGGATTGGCAGGGAGTAGTCAAGGGTACAGGCAAAAAGCACGAATATTACCTTCAATTATGAATGTTTTTATGTTTTAAGTTATCAAAATATTCCCTTTTATTATTCTGTTTTTAAATATAACTTATTTTGTTGATTTATAAACTTCTTGTTTTCTGGCTTTATTTTCCATTTCTCATCTACTTAGGACACTTGCACCTGCACGAGCCTTTCTTGTGTTCACATCACTTATGCCTGTAACCCAAATACCTTGTCCCAACAAAGCACATCCAGTGTTCCATTTGAATCCACAAACAGTTTGAAAATCATGTGTTTGAAACTGGATTAGTTAGTATTGAAACCAGTTTTAACATTTCTGAAAAAAAAATAAAAATAGAATTACCAAGTAATGCAGACATACTACTTCTGGGCATATACCCACAGAACACTGCATCTTATTACATGTACTTCTGCATATAGGGTAACCTTAGAAATATGAAGAAAACCTGGCCTACAGGAGACCCTGTTTTAAGAGTAAATCAGAAATTACAGTTAAAAATATATTTTATACCTAAGTATATTTTCCTCAAATCTATATAATTTCATGTATATGAGGAAACTGTCTTCAGAAACACCAGAAGAGAATACTGTGTCCTGTTATATACGGTTCTCAGCTACCATGATGTTGCTGGGAATTGAACTCAGGCCCTCCGGAAAAGCACTCAGTGCTCTTTATCTTTCAGCCATTTATTCTGCCTCATTGAGTTGATATTATTCTTTCAAATTGATATTCTTCTGGTATCCAGAAATTACCATACAATGTTATATAATATATAAGGAACATGCCTCAGAAGCTAAATATTTATACAAGGGATATAAGCCAGACTCAGATAAAACAAATATTCCATGTTCTCTTTCATATGCTGATCCTGGCTTTTTATATTTATATGTATGTATATAGACAGACCTGACTGCAGATAGGGGTGATGAAATTAGAAAAGAAATCAAACCAGGTACATCTAAGTCACCTAATTTAACCTGGACATTTTGATAATCCACAAGAAAGAAAAGAAAGTTGTAGACATGCAATGGAATAAGGATTCAGAATTTTCAGTAAGAAATCACTATAATCAGATGTTTCAGCAAGTCAGTTTATGAAAGATTTTGAAGGTCAAGAGAGAGCTTTCCTCTGAAGCGTTGCCATTGAATGAAGGAAGATTGCTGGTCCTCCTCTTCATTCCAATGCTTCTAAAATGAACAGATAAGGAGAGCCTGAAATCTAGTAGCAGCTGTACCTATAAAACAAGGTTTTGAATGGTCTATGTATGCAAATGGAACACTGGAACTGGTTTTTCAGTTATTGAAATGAGTTTTGTATGTTCTGAGTAGCATGGATGTTTTTAAAGTGTATCTTTACAGATTTCTAAAACATGGAGGTTCACAGTAGTTATGGATAATTTGAATTTGTATTTTGGTCTGAAAATAAGGTGAATTCTAGAAAAGAATGCCAATAGCATGAAATCTTCAGAGAAAAATGGTAACACCTCTTTGAAATTGAAGATTTAACAGTGATGTAGAAAACAAAAATCGTAGACCCATCTATCTTAAAGGAACAATTTATATTTATTGAATATTCTGAGAATATTGGTTATCATGAACCATAAAGATTGCAAATATAGTTTGCATGGAAGGCTGTACTGGCTGGTTTTGTGTGTCAACTTGACAGGGGCTGGAATTATCACAGAGAAAGGCACTCTGGTTGGGGAAGTGCCTCCATGAGATGCAGATGTGGGGCATTTTCTCAATTAGTGATCAAGGCAGGAGGGCCCCTTGTGGGAGGTACCACCTTTGGGCTGGTGTTCTTGGGTTCTGTAAGAGAGCAGGCTGAGCAAGCCAGGGGAAGCAAGCCAGTAAGGAACATCCCTCCATGGCTTCTGCATCAGTTCCTGCTTCCTGACCTGCTTGAGTTCCAGTCCTGACTTCCTTTTGTGATGAACAGCAATGCAGAAATGTAAGCTGAATAAATCCTTTCCTCCCCAACTTACTTCTTGGTCATGATGTTTGTGCAGGAATAGAAACCCTGACTAAAACAAAGGCCATTAAAATATTATTGAGATGACAACTGTTTAGTGCTGAGAAAAGAGAGTCTATATATAATAAAAAAGAAAGGCACAGACTTTGTATTCCACATGATAAGTTCCAATCCTTTTGTATCAATATATGTGTTATAAAATTAATATGTTTCAAGAACAAGCAAAAGTATTTACTTCTTGTTTTAAGGCAAAATCACAAAACCCTGAAGACTTCAAAGTCTTTGCTAATTTCAAATAAGCAAATATTACATTATCTTTATCTTCTTTTCTGGAATGAATCCAAAGGTAATCTTTACTGACAATATTGAATTTAAATGCTGTTTAAGATCATATGTAGATGAGCATTCAAATACATGTGTACACACCTGTCTTTATATTTCCAAGGAAAAATATCATGTTGTAGCAAAAGCAACATTTAAGTATTCCAAGTAATAAAGAATAACACTAAGGCTTAGAGATATAAAATAAACTTCTGCTGAGATTTCAGCTGTATGGCCATTAATTGGTTGGCGAGGATGTGGAGAAAAAGGAACACTCCTTCACTGCTGGTGGTATTGTAAGATGGTACAACCACTATGGAAATCAGTCTGGCAGTTCCTAAGAAAACTGGACATGACACTTCTGGAGGACCCTGCTGTACCTCTCCTGGACATATACCCAGAGGATTCCCCAGCATGCAATAAGGACACATGCTCCACTATGTTCATAGCAGCCTGATTTATAATAGCCAGAAGCTGGAAAGAACCCAGATATCCCTCAATGGAGGAATGGATACAGAAAATGTGGTATATATACACAATGGAGTACTATTCAGCAATTAAAAACAACGAATTCATGAATTTTTTAGGCAAATGGATGGAACTGGAAAATATCATCCTAAGCAAAGTAACATAATCACAAAAGAGTACACATGTAATGCAATCATTGATAAGTGGATATTAATTAGCCCTGAAGCTCTGAATACTGGAGATACAGTTAGCATATCAAATGATTGCTATGAAGAAGGAAGAAGAGTGCCCTAATCCTGGAAAGGCTTGGTCCAGCATTGTAGGGGAGTACCAGGACAGAGAAAAGGGAGGGGGAAAGATAGGAGAATGGATGGAGAGAAGAGGACTTATGGGACATATGGGGGGGGGGCTGGGAAAGGGGAAAGCTTTTGTAATGTAAACATAGAATATAGACAATAAAAATAAAAAAATCATATACATGAGGCTCGCCCTTTATACTTCCTTTTTCATCTATGTGAGGTACTCCATAACATTGTAAAATCAACACTCAGTATAGAGACACTGTGACTCTACCAAACCCAATTAGCAAAGACATTATAAATACTCTAGGTAAAAATCACTATGGTAGCCTTGCATTGGAAAGAAACTGTAATGGTAATTTCACATTGAAATTCAGAACAGAACTGTCTTAGTAGCTTTTTGCCCACTGTATTGCTGCTTGCTATAAGGAAAAGTTTGGGCACAGATGTAGTTGTGCATACTCACTAACCCCACACTCAGAAATCAAGGAAGGAAATCTAAAGTTCAAGAAAACTGTGTTCCGTTATAATTTGAAGCTAACCTGAACTACAAGAGCAAAGAAAAATTAATAGCAATAAGACTCTTATTTCCTCTAGTTTTGTATATTTTATCAAGCTGATGCTCTTATTTTATATAGATATACTTCATCCTGAAATTTTCATATAACTATATATATTGATGATTATAAGGAATTTGATGTACAGTTTGACATGTGTTCTTTGCTATACTTTCCTTTAATTCTAGTCTTATAACTGCTATACAAATGGCTATATATGAAATGATATTTACTCAAACATAATTATGATACCCATATATTAATATATTCATCATTTGTTATATCATCTTTATATCACTTTTAATACTAGTAATATGATGCTAATAATTAACTTATATGAACATTTACTGAAAAGTAGTTTCCTCAGGTTAGTTTAAACTGATCTCAGCTTCATGGAGTCCTTTAACCACATGAGAGAAAATATTTTTGTAGTTTATAAAGTAACAATATTGATTTTTTATTAACTTGTTTAAGATTTTTGATCAATGTTTTATTTTGTCTCATTACCTCTGTAATAGCACCATTTGGTATACTTACTTACCAAGGTCAAGGTCACCCAATATTAAACTGCATTAGTGGCTTTGAAGATGGAAGGCACATTGTGCCCCAGGTACCATGGATTCTAATTTAAAACAAAACAAAACAATACATATGACACATGCCATTCCCAGCAGCTAGGCCAAGCTAACTGTATGCTTCCTTGCACATTGCTATAGACAATAATTGCGGGCACAGCAGCAAACATGTTACAATGTGGACTTTTATTTCATAAATTTGTTTCCTTTGTCATAATGTTAGTAAAATAATTCTTACTTTGAGTACAGAATCTACACATTCAATTAAAACTCTTGATTTCTATGAGGAGAATAAAATTTCACTTATTTTTTTCTTGTATGTTAGAAGGAATTCATAAAAGTCAAGGGTAGTGATGCATATGTTTAATGCCAGGACTCTGGATGCAGATGAAGGATATCTCTGGATTCAATGCCAGCTACAGATCAAGTTCAAGAAAAACAAGAACTATGCAGAGAAACACTGTGTTGAAACACAACAACAATAATGACAAAAAATTTAAATTTATAATCACTAGAAATATAAAAATAGCTTAAAAACAAGCTATATTGTTTATATATATATGAATTTCTGTTAAAATGTTTGGAGCAGAGGAGCTGTTAAACAAGGTTTATTGATGAAAATTCCATGTCTTGTAATCATTTTGTTTCAAAAATACAATAAGAAAAAAAAAGCATAAAACCTCTTTTAACTGAGTACTACATTTATTTTAGCTGGCATTCTGAAACTCTTATTCTAACTATAGTCTTGCCAGCATAATCTTAAAATAAGTTTATTCTATGCAGAATAGTTTAGAATTGTGAATGGTTCACTAGCCTTTAAAATAAAAACATGTAGCACCAAATAGTATACTATCAAGTCATGAGTGTGAATGAAGTGTTCAGTGGCCTCAAAATCCTACTGTCAAGATTTTTCATGACATTAGACTTTAACCCCAAATTTATCTGAAACAAACTCCTCTTTCTTTCCATAAGTTGCTTTTGTCAATATATTTTATATTTTATTAGCACAACAGAAAATAGGTCCAGAGAAGTTAGGTGCTTGTTCTGATTCTTCCATCATTGAAAAAGGTTTGTGGGAAGAATATGGAGCAGTTTAGAATCTTAGGTTAAGAAAAGTCCTTGAATACTGTAAGCAAAACTTAACATATCCTTCTCCTGTAAACCCGAGGGACAATAATTTGAGAGAAATGTGGACAGTATAGGCCCAGGTCATGAAATTTCAGAAGGAACCAGGAATTCTATCAAAAGCTGGACTGGGGTCATTTATATGACATTCTGGGGGTATTTTTTTATGTTTTTTTAAAATATAAGTAATTAAAGTCAAAGGTAAGAACTGAGGTGTTCAAGGAAATTTTAAAACCATAGAGTCTCCTCTAGGTTGTTGCTGAAAGTGAGATGTATATCTTAAAGAGATCAGAATGATCATCTCTAAAGAGCAAACCACTGAACTGTCTTCAGTAAAGAACAACTGCCCGTAATATACACTCCACAGATCATAGACACTAAATTGTGAAAGTCAAATAGGTCACTGCATGCTGGTAATTATGAGCTGCCTGGAGATACTAGCAAGAGAACTCTGGTCCTTTGGAAGTCTTGCAGACTCTCTTTACTGCTGTGCCACTCTTTCAAGAGTGGTTAATTCCAATTATCAACTGATGAGATCTAGAAAGATCATCCAAGACATTGGCTTGCATTCCAGGAATTACCTTAATTAGGTTATTATGCGAGGGCCCACCATAAATGTGGGAAGGATTATTTCCTGAACTGTTATCTCAGATAATACAAACTGACAAAAGTGAGATGAGCAGAAGCCTTCATTGCTCTCACTATCGTGGCTTCTTCTGATGTGACTGACCTCCCTTACCGTAAATTTGAACTGCAAACCAAGTTTGTAGTCACTCCTTAAGTAGCCTTTCTCATGATGTCTTTTCACATCACAACAGAAATGCGACTGACAATATATCTACAGAGTAATCAAGAAAAATATTACAAAGAACTAATTCTGTTGAATTTTAATATTTTCTTGCATTAAAGTGAATAAAGATTAATATTTCCTCTTCTGTGGTCTAAGTCATCTTTGTTTCTGCCTGTGTTTAAAATTAAAACTCAGGCGTGTAAGAATTTAAATCTATAAATTCTACCAATGTTGAAATAGTAGCAAGTAATTTAATAAAAAGTCAAACAATTTTGTTTATCGTTAAAATTAATAACACAATAAGTCATCAATGGTGAATAATTCAAATTTCAGAATGTGGTTGTCTGAGTTTTATTCTTTTTCTTTCCAGCTTTTACTATCAGCAATTCATATACCATATATATATAAATAGTATGATTATATTTTCTTCCATGAAATCAATTAAGCAAAATAAAAGTTGAAAGTATACAAAAGAATATCTATGTTAAATGAGTAGTCTTTTATGTATGTGAATGTATACTTTAAGCCAGAGATCAATCTTTATGTTTGGACAAACATCAAGCTAATGAGCAGATAACTATGGAAAAAATAGTATATTTTTCTAGTCTAAACATAATGTTTTGATATCCTTTCACCTGATACTTGCATATATATATTCATTTTGGAAGGATAATAACATTCAAATAGAAACAAAATTTTATGAAGCAAGAGATTACACAAATGAGTTGTGTACAAATAAAGCACACATAAACTAAAGTTATTTAAAAGTATAATGAACTGTTGATTAATAATGCATTAGCAGTTAACACAAAATTCAAATTAGTCATCTAAAGAAGTTTGCATATATATGTTTCCCTTGTCATTGATCAAGCTGCAGTAGTTTCTAAAGGAAATGTGGCTTCATGATGAGTTCATTTTGTATTCACTGTAATAGACCACATAATAATGAGATCGTTTGGCTTCCATTACCTTAACATTAGATAATGGATATTTACATTAAAATTCAACCCCATGTTTTTCCTTATTTTGTTCTTCATTTGTATACAGGAATAAATAGTACAAGTTCAGCCACTACATAGACTACTTACCATTCCACCTCTACATACTGAGTGACTTTTATGTACAATAACATTCCATTATACTTGCCTAGGTTTTAAAATGAACAACAGTGGGATTTGTGTGGCTGTTACTGAATTGTCAAATCTCATTTCTTATCTCACCACTTTTATGTTTGTTTAAGGAAAGCAGCCATTAATGATAGCATTTTAAATGTCTAATTTAACTTATGTTTATTACATTTAGTGTGTGTGCGTGTGTGTGTGTATGTGTGTGTATGTGTGTGTGTTTGTGTGTTTGTCTGCATGAGTGTAGAAGTAAGAGCCAGTAGGCACACTTTGATATCAGAACATAACCTATAAAATCAGTCTTCTTTTTCCCAGCTTGGGTTTTCTGAGGATAGAATTAAGGTCATCAGTTTTCACGGCAAGGGCTGTCTTATGTTGAGCCATTGCACCAATCACAAAGTATTATCTTAACAAAACGTTACACTATGCCATATCATTGAAAGTCTTTATTTTAATATTTTTTAAGTATAGCTACTCTCCCTATTTGACGTTTTTTACTTAGTTGTTTGTTTAATTTCCTTTTGTTGCTATTTTTAAAGATCTATTTTTTTATTTATTTATTGCCATGTGTCTCTGTGTGTACTTATATGTGCCATATATATCCAGGTATTGTCCAAGGCCAGAAGAGGGTGTTGGGTGCCCTGAAGCTGGAGATACAGGCATCTGTGAGCCACCTAGTATGGGTAGCTAAATTCAAATTCAGGTCCTCTGGAAAAAAGGAAGTGCTTTTAAGCTCTGAGCCATTCCTCTAGCCCATAGATGAATTTCTATTATTTAGAAATTACTAACCAAATGTAAAATAAAATAGATGTTTGGAAATTACAGTGTTTTAATATATAATTTATACCTGCAAGATAACAAATAGCTAAGCAATAACTAGTAGTTCCAGCTTCTTTACTATTGAATGGCTTTGGGTTCCTATCTGTGAATAAGCACCAATTCTCTCTTGAGGAGAGGAAAAGAATATTATTATTCTCCTCTTTGTGCTTTTTAAACCACTGTCCATCCCAGAGTTTGAAGTATCAAATACATGCTGATAATATCCTAACTCAAAAGCAGACATTAATAAAATAAGATTTTTAATACTTTTGTATTGCCTAGTATTCAAAAATATTTTGAACATGTGGTCATGTGGTCATGGTCACCCTCTACTGTTCTACTCTCTCCTTCTTTCTGCCTTACTCTGCCTCTACTACCCCCTTAACTCCCCTCCTGATGCCCTAAATGAACTATACTATGTTAAAAAATATAGATGTACAGGAAAAACATCCCATAATGATGAGAATGAATGCATGGAATTGTATGCCTCCAGTGTTCGAAATCTTTTTTGTTTTTATTTGTTCTTTTATTATTTATATTTCTAATGTTATCCTCCTTCTTGGTTTCCCCACCTAAAAGCTAGTAGCCCTCTATTCCACCCCCTCCCTCTACTTCTGAGGGTGCTCCCCCACCCAACCACCCACTCTTTCCTTACCACCTTAATATCCTCCTACACTGGGGCATCAAGCCTCCACAGGTCCAAGGGCTTCCCTTCCCATTGATGTCTGAGAAGACCATTCTCTGCTACATAAATATATCTTGATCCTTGAATCACTCTACCTATAAGCTTTGATTGGTGGTTTAGTTCCTGGGTTTTCAGGGGGGCAGGGAAGCTTGTTGGTTGATTTTATTGTTCTTCCTACTGGGTTGCAAGCCCCTTCAGCTTCTTCAGTTCTTTATCTAACTCTTCCATTGTGGTCCCGATTCCATGCTTGCCTGCCAGCATCGACTTATGTATTGGTCAGGCTCTGGCAGAGCTTCTCAGGCGACAGCTATATCAGGTTCCTGTCAGCAAGCATTTCTTTACATTAGCAACAGTGTCTGGGTTTGATATCTGCAGATGGGATGGATCCCTAAGTGGGGCAGTCTCTGGATGGCCATTGCTTCAGTCTCTACTCCACTCTTTGTCCCTACATTTTCTTTAGACAGGAGCAATTCCGGGATAACATTTTTGAAATGGGTGGGTGGCTCCATCCCTCAACCAGGAGCAATGTCGTACAACTGGATATGGTCTCTATAAGGTCTATCTCCCCTTTGTTGGGTATTTGGGCTAATGTCATCCTTATTTGATCCTGGGAACCTCTTGCTTCCCTGAATTACAGGGCTTTTTGGTGGCTACCTTTTGTGTTCCCCCTTTGCTATATATCTCCATTCAATTTCCTGACAGGCTGTACTTCTCCCTTATCCCCTAGGTCTTCTCCTATACCTGTTGCTGCCTCCCTTTTTTCTTCTCCCTCCTCTCATCCTCCCAGGTCCCTCCCTCTCACTACCTCCTGTGATTATTTAGCTCTCCCATCCAAGTAGAAGTAAAGCATGTACACTTTGGTCTTCCTTCTTGTTGAGATTCATATGGTCTGTGAGTTGTATCATGAGTATTCTGAGCCTAGGGGTTTTTTACCTTCCTGAGAGCTCAGACATGAGTAAGAAACTATTTCAACTCTTTGGTTCTTGAGTGATTCTTGGTTGGTGTCTCCTACTTTATTCTGTGGCTATATAAATGTCATTTGTTAGTTTTAATATATGAAAAACTATTTCTGTTTATTTGACATAAATATACATATAGAAAAAAGTAGGATATTTAAATATCTCTAAGATATAAATGGATGGTTTTCTCTAGAGCTGCAGAAAAGTGCAGTGTTGGTAGTTTCTTAACAGTCACACAGGCCATGAAATCTATGGCTAGGCCAGTTAAGTCTTTATCTATTACTAGACAGTATGACAAGGCCCGCATTACATTTTTAAATGGAGCCTTTATTTACGATGCTTTGGTCATTTAAAAATACAGATTTGTTGAATTATACATGCGTTCATAATGGGTACTCATTCAATTATAAAATATTTAAAATTCAGGTTTTGGCATTATAACTCATCAGCAATCATTGTATTACAAGTTGTAATTCTCAAGGAAGTTGATACGAATCAATTCATCCTTCAACGTTTGAATATTATCATCAGGCATAAACACTCTGAGCTGGTTTTCTTTAAGTATCAGACTTATATGTAGTCTGTCAGTTGAAACTTCCTTAAAAATTATGTATGGATATTTAAAAATGTGGCATGTAGATGCTATTCTTCATTGAATGAATTAGATTGAAGTATACAGTTGAAATATAGTTTAACTTTAGGCATAGCTCAATTTTGAAGTAAAGAATAGACACGTACAAGTATTCTCATGATTTCATGGCATTCATTTTTACTGCTTCATCAGGAAAACCTTTCAAGTGGATTTGTGTTTATTTTCAGTACAAATATGGGGCAGGACAATGTCACAATCACCAAAGAGTATAACAACAAGGAATGGTTAACATATGTTAGCTAAATATGAAGCTACAACAAGCATGATATTATTGTCATCACATAAAAAAATAGACTTAAGAATGTCACAGTGAATGGAACAAAGCAGAAATTGAAGATAATTCTGAAAAATAGTCACTATCCATGAGTCAAAAAGTAGGCAAATAAAGTTAAGTTGGATTCAGCGTGATCTAAATATGACAGAATACTTCACTGAAGTAGGAGGATTTTCAGAAAAAAAGTCTTTCTTAAAAGCATTTTCGCACTTCCGCGGGCGGCAGCGGCAGCGGCGGCGGTAGCAGTGGCTGCTCCAGCTGAAGGGCCATCAGCAGTGGAACCAAGGCGACACAGGGTCCAGTTAGGCCCTGCGCCCACGACCACTGACCTTCGCTGACCAGCCGGGCGGCAAGCAACTGCGGTTCTGCGGAGCCTTTCGCTGCACGGAAGCCACTTCAGAACTCGGCTGCCCGCCAGTCAGGAGAGACTCACCGCCATCTTGATCCCGGGCTCCAGAGATCGGTCAGACTGAGGTACACAAACATAATCCTAGGCCCAACACCGCAGGGGTCTGAGCCAGACGGGCGTTGGCCTGCACCCAGGCCCTGGGCTGTTCGAGTGGCCATCGGGGCGCCAACCCAGCCAGGAGTTTTTTTTTTTTTTTGCCCCGGCCGGTGCACGCGCCGCCATTTTGCCTACAGGAGCCAGAGTGCTCGGGAGGGCAGAGACTGCTAACAAGCGTAGCCTGAGGCTAACAAAACGGGGGTCTAGGCCCCAAAAGGCACAGGACTGACCCCAAGAACTGGGCGGCTTGGTGGGCCATCTGTGTGTCAACCAGCCCAGGAGGTTATTAGCACAACAGACTCTCCCGGTGCTTTCGCGGAGCGCGGACGCGCACGCCCGCCATCCGGGTCACCTGGCGGACCCAAATAACAGACATAGCCCTAGGGGAACTTTGCTTGGACCTTGGCCTCCCAGGCGTTTGCCTGGACTCAGGGCCCAGGCGACAAGGCTAACCTAGTGTGCGCCAGCCCGGTTGGGGAAATCGGCTGCCCAGCGGAGTGAGCGGAGCACAGGGGAGGTCACAGCAACATTCACCTTCGGAGCTCCCTGGGGGTGCACACGGGTTCCACCTGGTCCACAGACACAATCTGGGGCAAGGCCTCAGGCAGAAGCCCCCAGCTCAACTCTCTCCGCTTCAGATCAGCCTGGGTGGCCGCCACATCTCCAGGTCCCTCAAGAGGCTAGTGGGGGCTTCCGGGCGGCCAGCTGGGAGAAGTCGGTGTGCTCCAATAAATCCTGCGGGCCCCAGCGGGAGCCTTCAGGTGCCTGCTTCGGGATCTGAACAGCCTGGACAACAGCACCCTGTCTATAGGCAGTGCAGAGTGTAAGCTGTGCACCAGAGGCCAACAGGGAAGGGGCAGCTTGCACTGGTGAGTCCAGCACTGACAAGACCAAGTAACACCAGTGAGAGCTAGATGGCAAAAGGCAAACGCAGAAACGTCACTAACAGAAATCAAGGCAATATGGCAACATCTGAACCAAATTCTCCTCTACCAGCAAGTCCTGGATACCCCATCACACCAGTAAAACAAGATTTGGATTTAAAATCACTGGTCATGATGCTGGTACAGGAACACATGAAGGACATTGAGGAGAAAATGGATCAAAAGTTAGAAGCCCTTGCAAGGGAAACACAAAAATCATTGAAAGAAATCCAGGAGAATACAAAAGCCAACAAGGAGGAAATGCAAAAAACACTTAAAGAAATACAGGAGAACTTTGCTCAACAGGCTGAGGTCATGAAAGACGAAACACAAAAATCTCTTAAAGAAATACAGGAGAACTTTGGTCAACAGGCTGAGCTCATGAAAGAGGAAACACAAAAATCTCTTAAAGAATTACAGGAAAACACAAACATGCAAGGGAAGGAGCTAAGCAAAACCATCCAGGATCTAAAATCAGAAGTAGAAACAACTAAGAAAACTCAAAGGGAGACAACTTTGGAGATAGAAAGCCTTGGGAAGAAATCAGGGGACAGAGATGCAAATATCAACAACAGAATACAAGAGATAGAAGAAAGAATCTCAGATGCTGAAGATTCCATAGAAACCATGGACTCAACAGTTAAAGAAAATGCAAAGTGCAAAAAGCTTGTAACCCAAAATATCCAGGAAATCCAGGACACAATGAGAAGACCAAACCTAAGGATTATAGGCATAGATGAGAGTGAAGATTTACAACTTAAAGGGCCAGCAAATATCTTCAATAAAATTATGGAAGAAAACTTCCCTAACCTAAAGAGAGAGATGCCCATGAATATACAAGAAGCCTACAGAACTCCAAACAGACTGGACCAGAACAGAAATACTTCCCGTCACATAATAATCAAAACACCAAATGTTCTAAACAAAGAAAGAATACTAAAGGCAGTAAGAGAAAAAGGCCAAGTAACATATAAAGGAAGACCTATCAGAATCACAGCAGACTTTTCACCTGAGACTATGAAGGCTAGAAGGTCCTGGGCAGATCTCATGCAGACTCTAAGAGAACACAAATGCCAACCAAAACTACTATATCCAGCAAAACTCTCAATCACCATAGATGGAGAAACTAAGATATTTCACGACAAAACCAAGTTCACCCAATATCTATCCACAAACCCAGCCCTAAAAAGGATAATAGGAGGACAACACCAATACAAGGAGGGAAACTCCACCCTGAAAAAAGCAAGATAGTAACCTTTCATCAAACCCAAATAAGTTAAGCAATCAAATTTAAAAAATAACGTCAAAAATGATAGGAAGTAACAATCACTATTCCTTAATATCTCTTAACATCAATGGACTCAATGCCCCAATAAAAAGACACAGACTAACTGACTGGATACGTAAACAGGACCCTACATTTTGCTGCTTACAGGAAACACACCTCAGGGTCAAAGACAAACACTACCTTAGAGTAAAAGGCTGGAAGACAATTTTACAAGCAAATGGTCTCAGGAAACAAGCTGGAGTAGCCATTTTAATATCAGATAAAATTGACTTTCAACCCAAAGTCATCAAAAGAGACTCTGAGGGACACTTCTTGCTGGTCAAAGGAAAAATACAACAAGAAGAACTCTCAATCCTGAACATCTATGCTCCAAATGCAAGGGCACCCTCTTTCATAAAAGAAACTTTATTAAAACTCAAAGCACACATTGCACCTAACACAATAATTGTGGGTGACTTCAACACTGCACCTTCCTCAATGGACCGATCAGGAAAACAGAAACTAAACAAGGACACAATGAAACTAATTGAAGCTTTGGACCAATTAGATTTAACTGATATATATAGAACATTCTATCCTAAAACAAAAGAATATACCTTTTTCTCAGCACCTCATGGTACCTTCTCCAAAATCGACCATATAATTGGTCACAAGACAGACCTCAACAAATATAAAAAGATAGAACTAATCCCATGCCTCCTATCTGATCACTATGGAATAAAAGTGGTCTTCAATAGCAACAGAAACAACAGAAAACCCACAAACACATGGAGATTGAACAATACTCTACTCAATGACACCTTGGTCAAGGAAGAAATAAAGAAAGAAATTAAAGACTTTTTAGAACACAATGAAAATGAAGAAACAACATACCCAAATCTATGGGACACAATGAAAGCAGTGCTAAGAGGAAAACTCATAGCCCTGAGTGCCTCCAAAAAGAAAATGGAGAGAGCATACATTACCAACTTAATGACACACCTGAAAGCCCTAGAACAAAAAGAAGCTATTTCACCCAGGAGGAGTAGAAGGCAGGAAATCATCAAACTCAGGGCCGAAATCAATCAAGTAGAAACAAAGAGAACCATACAAAAAATCAACAAAACTAGGAGCTGGTTCTTTGAGAAAATCAACAAGATAGATAAACCCTTAGCCAGACTGACCAAAGGGCACAGAGAAAGTATCCAAATTAACAAACTTAGAAATGAAAAGGGAGACATAACAACGGAAACTGAGGAAATCCAAAAAATCATCAGATCCTACTACAAGAGCCTGTACTCAACACAACTGGAGAATCTGGAGGAAATGGACAATTTCCTTGACAGATACCAAATACCAAAATTAAATCAGGACCAACTAGACCATCTAAACAGTCCCATAAAGCCTAAAGAAATAGAAGGAGTCATAGAAAGTCTTCCAACCAAAAAAAGCACAGGACCAGATGGTTTCAGTGCAGAATTCTACCAGACCTTCAAAGAAGAGTTAACACCAATACTCTTCAAACTATTCCACAAAATAGAAACAGAAGGAACACTACCCAATTCCTTCTATGAAGCCACAATTACGCTGATACCAAAGCCACACAAAGATCCAACAAAGAAAGAGAACTTCAGACCAATTTCCCTTATGAACATCGATGCAAAAATACTCAACAAAATTCTTGCCAACCGAATCCAAGAACACATCAAAACGATCATCCACCATGATCAAGTAGGCTTTATCCCGGGAATGCAGGGTTGGTTCAATATACGGAAATCCATCAATACAATCCACTACATAAACAAACTCAAAGAACAAAACCACATGGTCATTTCATTGGATGCTGAAAAAGCATTTGACAAAATTCAGCATCCTTTCATGCTTAAAGTCTTGGAGAGAACAGGAATTCAAGGCCCATACCTAAACATAGTAAAAGCAATATACAGCAAACCGGTAGCCAGCATCAAACTAAACGGAGAGAAACTTGAAGCAATCCCACTGAAATCAGGGACCAGACAAGGCTGCCCCCTTTCTCCTTATCTTTTCAATATTGTACTTGAGGTACTAGCTCGGGCAATTCGACAACATAAGGAGGTCAAAGGGATACAAATTGGAAAGGAGGAAGTCAAACTATCATTATTTGCAGACGACATGATCGTCTACCTAAGTGACCCAAAGAACTCCACTAGAGAGCTCCTACAGCTGATAAACAACTTCAGCAAAGTGGCAGGTTACAAAATCAACTCAAGCAAATCAGTGGCCTTCCTATACTCAAAGGATAAGCAGGCTGAGAAAGAAATTAGGGAAATGACCCCCTTCACAATAGCCACAAACAGTATAAAGTATCTTGGGGTGACTCTTACCAAACATGCGAAAGATCTGTATGGCAAGAACTTCAAGACTCTGAAGAAGGAAATGGAAGAAGACCTCAAAAAATGGGAAAACCTCCCATGTTCATGGATCGGTAGAATCAATATAGTTAAAATGGCCATTTTGCCTAAAGCACTATACAGATTCAATGCAATACCCATCAAAATCCCAACTCAATTCTTCACAGAGTTAGAAAGAGCAATTATCAAATTCATCTGGAACAACAAAAAACCCAGGATAGCTAAAACTATTCTCAGCAACAAAAGAAAATCTGGGGGAATCAGTATCCCTGACCTCAAGCAATACTACAGAGCAATAGTGTTAAAAACTGCATGGTATTGGTACAGTGACAGGCAGGAGGATCAATGGAACAGGATTGAAGATCCAGAAATGAACCCACACACCTATGGCCACTTGATCCTCGACAAAGAGGCTGAAAACATCCAATGGAAAAAAGATAGCCTTTTCAACAAATGGTGCTGGTTCAACTGGAGGTCAGCATGCAGAAGAATGCGAATTGATCCATCCTTGTCTCCTTGTACTAAGCTCAAATCCAAATGGATCAAGGACCTCCACATAAAGCCAGACACTCTGAAGCTAATAGAAAAGAAACTGGGGAAGACCCTTGAGGACATCGGTACAGGGAGAAAGTTTCTGAACAGAACACCAATAGCGTATGCTCTAAGAGCAAGAATTGACAAATGGGACCTCATAAGGTTACAGAGTTTCTGTAAGGCAAAGGACACCATCAAGAGGACAGATCGGCAACCAACAAATTGGGAAAAGATCTTCACCAATCCTACATCAGATAGAGGGCTAATATCCAATATATATAAAGAACTCAAGAAGTTAGACTCCAGAAAACCGAACAACCCTATTAAAAAATGGGGTACAGAGTTAAACAAAGAATTCTCACCTGAAGAACTTCGGATGGCGGAGAAGCATCTTAAAAAATGCTCCACTTCATTAGTCATTAGGGAAATGCAAATCAAAACAACCCTAAGATTTCATCTTACACCAGTCAGAATGGCTAAGATTAAAAATTCAGGAGACAGCAGGTGTTGGAGAGGGTGCGGAGAAAGAGGAACACTCCTCCACTGCTGGTGGGGTTGCAAATTGGTACAACCACTCTGGAAAGCAGTCTGGCGGTTCCTCCGAAAACTGGGCACCTCACTTCCAGAAGATCCTGCTATACCACTCCTGGGCATATACCCAGAGGATTCCCCACCATGTAATAAGGATACATGCTCTACTATGTTCATAGCAGCCCTATTTATAATTGCCATATGCTGGAAAGAACCCAGGTATCCCTCAACAGAAGAGTGGATACAAAAAATGTGGTATATCTACACAATGGAGTACTATTCAGCCATTAGAAACAATGAATTCATGAAATTCTTAGGCAAATGGATGGAGCTAGAGAACATCATACTAAGTGAGGTAACCCAGACTCAAAAGGTGAATCATGGTATGCACTCACTAATAAGTGGTTATTAACCTAGAAAACTGGAATACCCAAAACATAATCCACACATCAAATGAGATACAAGAAGAAAGCAGGAGTGGTCCCTGGTTCTGGAAAGACTCAGTGAAACAGTATTTGGCAAAACCAGAACGGGGAACTGGGAAGGGGTGGGAGGGAGGACAGGGGAAGAGAAGGGGGCTTACGGGACTTTCGGGGAGTGGGGGGGGGCTAGAAAAGGGGAAATCATTTGAAATGTAAATAAATTATATCAAAAAAAAAAAAAAAAAAACCAAAAAAAAAAAAAAAAAAAAAAAGCATTTTCTTCTCTCTTCAGTAGAGAGAAAAATACAAAATTGATAATTCAATTCCAAATTTCTGATGTTTCCACATGATCTAGTCATTAAGAGACACAATAGGATACCAATAGCATTAGTAACAAAGCTATATTTTCTAACATAGAAATACCATCTTTCTGACATTTATAAAAAACAGAGTCTCACAGCGTATTCCCTCTGTATCTGACTCTTGAAATGTCAGAGGATACACTTGTGAAATCTCAGTAATATAGCTAGCTGCCTAAACATAAGCTGACAAGTATGATACAATGCTATTGCAGAGAGAAAATCTCGTGAGGCCCCAAACATATACAGAGAACTACAGGGAAGCAAGGAATGCTAATAGTAGAAGAGTCTTCTCCAAGAAAGAGCACAACAGTGGGTTTTCCACTGCCCAAAGTATACATTACACAGCGAATATACATATAGGTAACATTATAAAATAAAATCAGATTATTTAGAATTATATATTTGCATACATACATAATATATACATGCATATGCATATACATATTCACACAGATACACATATATTTACATATAGATAGATGGATAAAAAGAAAGAAAGATAGATAGATCGAGAGATATAGCAAAAGAGGTTGTGAATTTAAAATAAAATGGAGGTGCATAGAAGTGTGTAGAGGGAATAAGATGAAGGAAGAAATTATAAAATTAAAATATAACCTGAAAAATATAAAATAATAATTAGGATAATAACCCCTTAAATTATTAAGAATTGGAATTTGTTTAACTTGTCAAAGTTAATGATTTCTTAATAAGTAAACATGTAGCATAGCCTTGGAAACCTATGTGGTCATAGCTTACTGCATAGACATCAACTCAGAGATGCTTTGGAAATAAAAATAGGAACAACAGGATGAGAAAGGTACTGTGAAGCTAAGACTACCTTAGGATGCCTCTTTTTTCTTTCAATGCTCTGCTAGTATTCATCAGATATTTTTCCATTTCCTGAGAATTGCATAAGCATTTACAAATAAATATTATTTTATACATTCCCTGTTGCACCTCAAATTCTGGATCATTTTCAATACGGACTTCCCAATAATAGGTCATTTTCTATTATTATTTATAACCTAACACATTCTATTTGTGTTTTCCATATGTTCATGTGTTATTATCATTGGAGCATAGATAGCCTACCTGTGTTAAAAAGAGAAATGATTTTCTCAGCAGCTTCCAATTGCTAGTAGCATTTCAATCAGAATTGGAGCCTTATAAATTCTTCCCAATCTATGCTAAGATTTTAGTTGTTCTAAATTTATTTTTTTTCCAATTTTAGTCAAGTATTGGTGTGAATTCATGGGCACAATAACTATGTTATGTTCAAGAATGCCCAGGCTCTTCCCCAATGCCTGGTTTTTAAGTTCTTTATAATGTCTCTTTTACCATATTTTTTGAGTCTTAGAATTGGATGGAACATTAATGAAGATTTTATTTGGGACTGAGCACTCATAATCTCATTTTCTAAATGGTTTGTACAATTATGAATTTCTGCATTAACTACAAAAGACTGAAAAAGGATTTTCTGAAGGTCAAGAATAGCTCAGATTAATTAACACAAACTATTTAGTTATTAAGACTGGACATTATACAGCCCTGTAGAGACTCACTTAACAGACCACACTAGCATGAGTACCCTAGTTTTATGTCCTCAACCCACTTCGGCAAATAAGACTCATGGCCCACGGTAATAACTCAAGCATCAGAGAGATGGAAACAGATGGATCCCTGAGATCACTGAACAGCCTTTCCCACCGAACAAGTGAAGTCCAACACAATGAGAGATTCTGTCTCAAAATAAAACAAAGATGTCTCTTTATTTGTAACACTCAAGATTGTTTTCAGCCTCCACATACATGGTCACATCCATTAATTTCCATATAAACACAAATTTGAACACTCATGGACACAGACTCATAAAGTTGAATAAAAAATAGCTTAAAGAAAGAGGAAGCAAAAGAAGAGATACAGCAAAAATAAAAAATCAGAAATGAGAGTAGGACTGTAATATAGTTAACAGAGCAGGTAGCAGAACTGAGTTCTAAGAGAAGAAAATGTATAATAGTAACTCAACACATGAAAGGAAATTTAGAAGCCAAGTGAAATATATTTCACTGCAGTGGAGTATAAAAAAATCAAAAGGAAAAAATAGCAAGTAGAAATGAATAAAATGAAGGCTAAAATTTGTTTGGAAAATATCAAAACTAGCTTCTTAAAATGAAAGTATTTTATTAAAAGGATAAAATATGCAGGGTTTCAATTAGAATAAACAAAATGCATAAAATATATAAGGAAAGTGATAATACATTTATTGACATGGCTCTAGGATGAGGATGATGCATGAAGACTAGAAAGATGGTTCAGTGGTTAAGAGAGTGGAGTTCTTCAAAAGGACCCGAGGCCATTTTCTAGCACTCATGTCAGTGAACTCACAATTTTCTGTAATTCCAATTCCTGGGGAATCCTTTACCTCTTGCATCACCAAGCAACTATACACAAGTATGCACATACAATTATGGAAGACTTGTTTTTGTAAAGCCCAGATCATATATTCTAAACTGAAAGATCAATATCCTGATGGGCCTTGACAAAAAGTATACAACAAATGCTAGAACATCTTATTTGACAGGTAGAGCATCATGGACAAGAATCAGGCAGTATTCAGGACATGAAGACAAGTCAACGTAAGCATATCAAAGATCTTAACTAAATTCAGTATCTGTCCTGGTGAAAGATCTCTACCAGAAACAGATATAGTTAACAATAATATATTACACATGACATTTTCTTTAAAATAAGTGCTAAATATTACCAGTGCACAGACAGAAAGACACACAGATGTACACATATACATGCAGAAAGACACAAATACTATGTTGTGTATGCAGAAAGACACAGGCAAAATACTATGCTGAAATAGAGAGGTTAAGAAGCAGACTATGGTCTGTGATTCAAATTATGCCATACGTCTTGAACATGTACAAGTTTTATATGTGACTCATACATAAAAAGTGTGGGGAAATGCCTCCAGTGACAATGATCTCTAGGAAAATGCATATTGAAGAGCGCATTGCTTAGGCTGTGGTTTGGAAGAGTTGATGCTCATATCTGGTAGTGTGAGTTATGAGAATTCTGAAAAGTCTCAACCCCTCTGAAGCTAATGGTCATTTAAATATCCTTCACAGGCATGTTGTGTGGAATAAGATGAGATTCATACATATAAAACTTGTGGATAGGAGTCAGTTGAAATTAATTGGTAGTACTTATCATTAACAAGCATCATTGAATCACAAGGTCAGAAAAAAAAAGTTGTAATGCCCTTTCAGCTCTCAACTCATCTTTATTTTACTATCCTTTCCACTTGATAAGCCCAGTGCAAGATGGTCATATCCAGAGGCTCTTAAATTTTAATCACCACTGATGAATTATATAGTGCAAGCACTGCTCTGAAGGCAGCTTTTGGAATGGAGACTAAACTTTCACTGGTGGTTGGAAGTGGATAAATTAATTTATCTTTTCATCTTGGGTGAGCCCTTGGAGGAAATCATTATCATAAAACATTGTAAATCTATAGACTTGGCAGCTTTTGCCCTGCAGAGTCTTGGAACTTGAGTAAATATGGAGATTTAGAGATTTACTGTCTCTTCCTTTGAAGAGGTGATTTCCCTTGGTAGGGAAAGACGGACATGGCAATAGAAAAAAATCGTGTTTTAACTTTGAACCTGAATCAGCTTTGAAATACATATATCTCTTTACCAGGCTGGCTTTCAGAGCAGCAAAGCCATTTTTATTAAATTACAATATTAAACTTTAGAGCAAAAATGAGCTGAGGGAAAAGATCTTGTTCAATATATGCACCTATCATGAATCAACATTAAAGGCTGGGAAACTTTATCTGGATTTCCTTTGAGGCCAATGAGATAGAGAGGCATCATTAGTACACATTGTCAATCCAATAAATTGAAAATGGAGAGTAAAAATATCCATTAGACCTGCAAGCCAAAGAGTAATCTTGTTTGAAATAAGTGCAGAAGTTTTGCAGATGTTTTTAAGGTAACTCTTTAAAATAATTACAAATATCTATAATAAAGCAATTATTGTGCACAAACAAAAGCTTTTATAAACCATTAATTCAGTAGTGCTATTTAATAATTATCTAGAAATAATGCCTTAGAGAAGCATTTATTTAAATGAGAATGTGGCTGAGTGTGAATGATTCTGCCTAAAAATACATGCATATAATATTATACAACCAGAAGAAAAATGAAAGTTCAGTGGAATCACATAAACACAACAAAAGAATAGAAGAATTCAGTGATGCAAAAATCAGATAGCGTAGTTTAGCTAAAGGAAGAGGGAGGGGGGAGAGAGAGAGAAGAAGAGAAAGACAGAGACTTCAAGCTGAGAATACATTTGGTGATTATGGCTATACTCTTCAATTTCAATGTTTTTTGGAAGTCAGACATCAAGTTTTCATTTACAAGGTGCTCTTCCCTTACCTTTGCTCATTGAAAGAATACAAATTTAGAAGTGTTTGTAATGCAAAATTAAAAACCTGGTTTACATATGCAGTAGGCTCAGTGTGCAAGATCGATACACAGAGTAGCAATAAGTGTATAAATGTTAACAATGTCTATGAAGAAGACATTTCATAAAGCATGGTCTGTGTTTTTCACAGCATCTTCAAGGATATACTGAATAACTA
Source organism: Apodemus sylvaticus (assembly GCF_947179515.1). Taxonomy (NCBI): domain Eukaryota; kingdom Metazoa; phylum Chordata; class Mammalia; order Rodentia; family Muridae; genus Apodemus; species Apodemus sylvaticus. The sequence continues at coordinate 74,899,094 of NC_067477.1, read as the reverse complement.
TTTCGTTTACTAGTCATTAACAAAATTGGTTAAGGGATGCTGTGCTATTCCCTTCAATTGTGTAGGGCCTGCCTCCCAATGAAGTCCCCTCTCCTCTCAGAACAAGGCTTCCAAGCATTTGTTCAAAGGTAAAACAGCTTCATGTGCCTCTTCGCTGCAGTTCTTACAACCATTATGCATGACTAGGATTAGTCTTATAATCTGGTGGGAAATGGAAATATCAGTTTGATTTGTCGAGTTCTCTCTAGTACAATTTAATTTAGGAAGCGTGCAATTGTGATTACAGTCATTACTTCTTATGATGCTCAAGCTAAAACATTGGTTTGCAAAATATAATATTGTGTTTCACTTTCACAACTTCACTTTCTCTCTTTTTTCTTTTTTTATCTTATACTTTGACAACTTATTTCAGATACAGCACAGGAAGAAGAACAAACATTCAAAGCTCAACCCAAAGCAGCCCAACACTGTGAAACATAGCAGTCACTTTCTACAAATGTTTTTCTCCAAGGTTTGAAAAGTATGTTCCTTATACTTTGAATACAAATAAGTTCATGCCACTATTTTTTAAGAAAATAGACTGCATTTTGTGACATCTTTGCCATTTGGCAACACAACATGAAAAAGAATACACTTAGCATAGGTTTACTGAAATAAGCATGTTATATAATGGTCGTACTCATTTGTTTACTTAAAATCTTAATTACTTGAATTACTGCGAAGTTATTGTAAGATATTTTTAAGTAAGTAGATATTGGAAAACTATTCTTTAGAATTGAATGCATTTATCATTTGAATGTACATAGTTAATCTAATAGAAATAAATTAGGCAATAATAAATAGCCCATATATTAAAAAATAAAGCAGTTACCTTGTGAAATATTTTCAATACATATCATAAAAATATTGGAAAATTATCATTAGGATTATGAATACTGTCAAAATTAATAATATGTAACTTTGGATAATAAGGAAAAAAACACAGTGAACATGAGAAATATATCACCTAGATAGGAAATACTAACCACAATTGTATAAAACAATTTACAAGCACACATTTTAAGGAAGAATTTAAGTCTCTGAGTAGACATGGCATCTCATCAATGAAACTTCATTTTGAGGTCAGAGCACTCAAATCTTTCAATTTTCACTCCATTTTATCTTCATTATTTTTAAGGTCTCTCTATACATTTACATTTTATGAATCCAGAAACTATTTTAAATTATGCATCTATTGTGTCAAGAAATATGTGAAAGACAGAATATGTGGGTTAATGAAAGATAGGATAAAAGTATTTACTTTGTTCTAATCTTGAGTTACATGTTGTGATACTTCAATTGAGAATGGCACTTACAGGATCATGTATTTGAATTCTCAGACTCTATTTATTAGAATAATTTAGAAATGATTACAAGGCATGGCCTAATCAGAGAGTTATGTCACTAGAGGTAGACATTGAGGTTTCAAAGGCAACAGGAATCCAGTCCCATACTTGCTGTCACAGACTTGTGAATCAGAAGTAAGTTCTTGGTTACTTGTCAGATAAAATAGACTTTCACCCAAAAGTCATCAAAAAAGATACAGAAGGCCACTTTATACTCATCAAAGGAAGAATCTACCAGGAAGAACTCTCAATTTTGAACATCTATGCCCCAAGTACCAGAGCACCTGCATTCGTAAAGCTTAAAGCATAAATCACACCTCACACAATAATTGTGGGGGACTTAAACACCCCACTCTTTTCAATGGATAGATCAGGGAAAGACAAACTAAATGGAATCACAGTGAAACTTTGGACCAAATGGACTTAATAGATATCTATAGAACATTCCATCCTAAATCAAAAGAATATGTCTTCTTCTCAGCACCCCATGGTACCTTCTCCAGAATTGACGATATAATTGGTCACAAAACAGTGTTCAACAGATATAAGATGAACAACCTAATTCCATGTCTCCTATCAGATCACTATGGAATAAGGGTCATCTTCAATAGCAACAAAAACAACAAAAAGTCCACATACACATGGAAGCTGAACAATTCTCTACTTAATGATACTTTGGTCAAGGAAGAAATAAGGAAAGAAATCAAAGACATTTTGGAATTTAATGAAAATGAAGGCACAACATACCCAAATTTATGGGACACAATGAAAGCAGTGGTAAGAGGAAAACTCATAGCTCTGAATGCCTGCAAAAAGAAGCTGGACAGAGCATATGCTAGCAGTTTAACAGAACATCTGAAAGCTTGAGAACAAAAAGAAGCTAATATCCCCAAGAGGAGTAGAAGGCAGGAAATCATGAAACTCAGTGCTGAAATCAAACAAGTTGAAACAAAAAGAACTATACAAAGAATCAACAAAAGTAGGAGCTGGTTTGTTGAGAAAATCAACAAGATAGATAAAGCTTTAGCCAGACAAACAAGAGGGCACAGAGACAGTACCCAAATTAACAAAATCAGAAATGAAAAGGGTGATATAACAACAGATACTAAGGAAATCAAAAAAAATATCATATCCCACTACAAAAGCCTATATTCAACAATAATGGAAAATCTGGAGGAAATGGACAATGTCCTAGAAAGATACCCACTACCAAAATATAATCAGGATCAGACAGACCATCTAAACAAATCTCTAACCACTAAAGAAATAGAAGTGGTCATTGATAGTTTCCCAACTAAAAAAAGCACAGGACCAGATGGCATAAGTGCAGAATTCTATCAGACATTCAAAGGAGACCTAATGCCAATACTCTTCAAACTATTCCACAAAATAGAAACAGAAGGAACATTACCCAATTCGTTCTATGAAGCCACAATTTCACTGATACCAAAACCACACAAAGATCCAACAAAAAAAAAGAGAACCTTAGACCAATTTCCCTTATGAATATTGATGCAAAAATGCTAAATAAAAAAAATTTAGGATGTTCTTATGCATTATTATTGTTTTTTATTGTTTTTTTATTCGATATATTTTTATTTACATTTCAAATGATTTCCACTTTTCTGGCCCTCCACTCCCCGAAAGTCACATAAGCCCCTTCCCTCCCCCTGTTCTCCCACCCACCCTTTCTCACTTCTCTGTTCTGGTTTTGCCTTATACTGCTACACTGAGTCTTTCCAGAACCAGGGGCCACTCCTCTGTTCTTCTTGTACCTCATTGGATGTGTAGATTATGTTTTGGGTATTCCAGTTTTCCAGGCTAATATCCACTTATTAGTGAGTACATACCATGATTGTTCTTTTGAGACTGGGTAACCTCACTTAGTATGATGTTCTCCAGCTCCATCCATTTGCCTATGGATTTCATGAATTCTTTGTTTCTAATGGCTGAATAGTACTCCATTGTGTACATATACCACATTTTTTGCATCCACTATTTTGTTGAGGGATACCTGGGTTCTTTCCAGCTTCTGGCTATTATAAATAGGGCTGCTATGAACATAGTGGAGCATATATCATTATTACATGCTGGGGAGTCCTCTGGGTATATGCCCAGGAGTGGTATAGCAGGATCTTCTGGAAGTGAGGTGCCCAGTTTTCGGAGGAACTGCCAGACTGATTTCCAGAGTGGTTGTACCAATTTGCAACCCCACCAGCAGTAAAGGAGTGTTCCTCTTTCTCCACATCCTCACCAATATTTGCTGTCTCCTGAATTTTTAATCTTAGCCATTCTGACTACTGTAAAGTGATATCTCAGGGTTGTTTTGATTTGCATTTCCCTGATGACGAATGAAGTTGAGCCCTAAATAAAATTCTTGCCAACTAAATCCAATAACACATCAAAATAATCATTCACCATGATCAAGTAGGCTTCATTCCAGGAATGCAGGGATGGTTCAATATATGTAAATCCATCAATGTAATCCACTACATAAACAAACTCAAAGAAAAAACCACATGGCCATTTCATTAGATGCTGAAAAAGCATTTGACAAAATTCAGCATCCTTTCATATTAAAGGTCTTGGAAAGAACAGGAATTCAAGGCCCATACCTAAACATAATAAAAGCAATATACAGCAAACCAGTAGCCAACATCAAGCTAAATGGAGAGAAACTTGAAGCAATCCCACTAAAATCAGGGACTAGACAAGGCAGCCCTCTTGTTCCATATTTATTCAATATAATACATGAAGTTCTAGCTAGAGCAATTAGACAACACAAGGAGGTCAAAGGGATACAAATTGGAAAGGAAGAAGTAAAACCATCACTATTTGCAGATGATATGATTGTCTACTTAAGTGACCCAAAAAAACTCCACCAGAGAACTCCTGCAGCTGATGAATAACTTCAGCAAGGTGACTGGTTTTAAAATTAACTCAAGCAAATCAGTAGCCTTCCTATACTCAAAGTATAAATAGGCTGAGAAAGAAATTAGGAAAATGACACCCTTTACAATAGCCACAAACAATATAAAGTATCTTGGTGTGACTCTAACCAAACAAGTGAAAGACTTTGAAGAAAGAAATCAAAGAAGACCTCAAAAGATGGAAAAATCTTCCTTGCTCTTGGATTGGCAGGATTAATATAGTAAAAATGGCCCTCTTGCCAAAAGCCATCTTCAGATTCAATGCAATCCCCATCAAAATCCCAAGTCAATTCTTCATAGACTTAGAAAGAGCAATTCTCAAATTCATCTGGAATAACAAAAAACCCAGGATAGCTAAAACTATTCTCAACAGTAAAAGAACTTCTGGGGGAATCAGTATCCCTGACCTCAAGCAGTATTACAGTAAATTGTGTTAACAGCTGCATTGTATTGGTACAGTGACAGGCAAGTAGATCAATGGAATAGAATTGATGATCCAGAAATGGACCCTCCAGAATTATGGTTATTTGATCTTTGATAAAGGAGCTACAACCATCCAGTGGAAAAAAGATAGCTAGCCTCCTCAACAAATGGTGCTGGTTCAACTGGTGGTCAGCATGCAAAAGAATGCAAATTGATCCATTCTTCTCTCCTTGTACTAAGCTCAAGTCCTAGTGGATCAAGAACCTCCTCATAAAACTAGACACACTGAAACTAATAGAAAAGAAACTGGGGAAGACCCTTGAGGACATGGGCACAGGGGAAAATTTACTCAACAGAACACCAATAGCTTATGCTCTAAGATCAAGAATTGACAAATGGGACCTCATAAAACTACAAAGTTTCTGTAAGGCAAAGGACATTGTCAAAAGGACAAAATGGCAACCAACAAATTGGGAAAAGATCTTTACCAACACTACATCTGACAGAGGGCTTATATCCAAGATATACAAAGAAATCAAGAAGGTAGACTCCAAAGAGCCAAATATCCCCCTTAAAAATGGCGTACAGAGCTAAACAAACAATTTTCACCTGAGGAATATCTAATGGCTGAGAAGCACCTAAAGAAATGTTCAACATCCTTAGTCATCAGGGAAATGCAAATCAGAACAACCCAGAAATTTCACCTCATACCAGTCAGAATGGCTAAGATCAAAAATTCAGGAGAAAACAGGTGCTGGTGTAGATGTGGAGAAAGAAGAACACTCCTCCACTGCTGGTAGGGTTGTAAGCTGGTACTACCACTCTGGAAGTCACTCTGGTGGTTTGTCAGAAAACTGGGAATGATACTTCGAGAGGACGCTGCTGTATCACTCCTGGGCATATACCCAGAGGATGCCCCAGCATGTAATAAGGTACATGCTCCACCATGTTCATAACAGCCCTGTGGAGGCCAGCTCACACATCTTATTCGTGGGTTCTCTGGAAGGAAAGATGGATAAAGGAACAGGCTGCAAGAGAAATTACATGGAGAGACACAAAACACATGGCTTTGGTTCAAGTCTCCATCTTTAATCAGTATGCCTCTCTCCCAAGAAACAAAGGCAGACCAAGCCCCTCCCCTAAAGGCTGGAAACTGGTTCTTCTTGTTCATCAGGAGGTGGGTGGTCAGGTTGCTGGCTGCTATTCTTGAGAGCAGTGGGCAGGGGGAAGTCACAATTCCTCCCTTCTATTCTTGAGAGCAGTGGGCAGGGGTAGGTCACACAGCCCTATTTATAATAGCCAGAATATGGAAACAACCCAGATGTCCCTCAACGGAGGAATGGATACAGAAAAATGTGATATATAGACACAATGTAGTACTATTCAGCCATTAGAAACAATGAATTCATGAAATTCTTAGACAAATGGATGGAACTGGAGAACATCATCCTAAGTGAGGTAACCCAGTCTCAAAAGAACACTCACGGTATGCACTCACTGATAAATGGATATTGGCTTAGAAACTTGAAATACCCAAGACACAATGCACATATCAAATGATGCTCAAGAAGAAGGAAGGAGTGCCCCCTAGTCCTGGAAAGGCTCAGTGCAGCAGTGTCAGGAATACCAGGACAGGGATGTGGGAAGGGGTGGATTGGGGAAGAGGAGGAGGAAAGAGGACTTATGGGACTTTTGGGGATGGAGGACCCAGGAAAGGGAAACTCAGTTGAAATGTAAATAACGAATATATCAAATAAAAAACCAATAAAAAAAAGTTCTTGGCTACTGCTCCCGTGTGATGTCTACCTGCCCACTGCCTTGTATCCCACCATGGTTTTCATGGACTCACCTTCTGAAATGGTAAGCAAGATATCTAGTTAAATTCTTTTCGTTTGTATGTTTCCTTGGTCATGATATCACTTCACAACAATATAACAGTGACTAAGGTACATATCTAAAGATAATAGTAAATTGGTTATATGCAACATTATTGGTATAGTCATAAAGAACATTAATGATTTTTCAGGGACCTAACAACATATTTTGAACTGTTGTTGCTAACAGATGAATTTTTATGTTCTTCAATTATTACTTGCCCAATCTATTTCTTCTTCAGAGTCAATGCTTCTTTCCTCCTTCTCACAGACTGTGTTGTTCAAATTCATATGTGGATACTTCCAAAATACTTTTATTGATATACAAACCAAAAGAAAGAAAGTCATCAGCATAAAGATAGCACTACAGATAAATATAAATAAAAATATCATGTTGAGTTTTAATTTTATAAATATCCCTAATCTTCATATCCAAAGGAAATTTATTTGAATATTCTTTGTGTGAAGAGAGAAACAAAACAAAACAGAAACATATATCTGCTCAGTAATTACCTCTTATATTCATGTATAGTAAAATGGTATGTTTACATTATCAGATGTCATGTTTACATTTTTAAATCTACCACCTCTTTATTCAAGAAAATTGTTTTTAATTCTTCACTTTTGAGATGATAGATCATAGCCCAGGATGGTGAGTTAGTACCATGATTTTGACATTCTTTATTTTGTCCCTCTTACATATTATGATGGGATTACTGGCCTACACGATCATTCTTATTAAAAAAGGAAAGTTTGTGTAAAAATAACAAAAGAGTCAAAAACATCCTAAGACACATGCTCCAAAATACTAGTTTATTACAGCCAGTTTTTCCTATGGTTGCTGACTCTTTGTTGTTGTCGTTAAAATCCAAATTCAATTTATTGCTTTTACTATGTTTAGGTATGGGCCTTGACTTCCTGATCTTTCCAAGACTTGTAACATGAAGGGATGCTAAATTTTGTCAAATTTTTTTTAGCATCTAATGAAATTACTGTTTGTGTGTGTGTGTGTGTGTGTGTGTGTGTGTGTGTGTGTGTGTGTGTGTTTTCAGTTTGTTTATGTAGTGGATTACATTGATGGATTTCTATATATTGAACCATCCCTGCATCCCTGGGATGAAGCCTACTTGATCATGATGAATGATTGTTTTAATGTGTTCTTGGATTCTGTTGGCAAGAATTTTATTGACTATATTTGCATCTATATTCATTAGGGAAATTGGTCTGGAGATCTTTTTCTTTGTTGCATCTTTGTGTGGATTTGGTATCAGCATAATTATGGCTTCATAGAATGAGTTGGGTAGTGTTACTTCTGTTTTTATTTTGTGGAATAGTTTGAAGAGTATTCATATTAGGTCTACTTTCAAAATCTGATAGAATTCTGCACTAAAACCATCTGGTCCTGTGCTTTTTTTTTTTTTTTTCCTTGGTTGGGAGACTTTCAATGACCGCTTCTATTTCTTTAGGGGTTATGGGACTGTGTAGATGGATTATTTGATCCTGATTTAATTTTGGTTCTTAGTATCTGTCTAGGAAATTGACCATTTCATCCAGATTTTCCAGTTGTGTTGACTATAGGCTTTTGTAGTAGAATCTGATTTTTTTTTTAATTTCCTCAATTTCTGTTGTTTTATCTCCCTTTTTATTTCTGATTTTGGTTATTTGGATACTATCTCTGTATCCTCTGGTTTTTCTGTCTAAGGGTTTATCTATCTTGTTTATTTTCTCAAAGAACCATCTCCTGATTTTGTTGATTCTTTGTATAGTTCTTTTTGTTTCTATTTGGTTGACTTCAGCCCTGAGGTTGATGATTTCCTGCCACCTATGCCTCTTGAGTGCATTAGCTTCTTTTTCTGCTTGTGCTTTCAGGTGTGCTGTTAAGCTGTTAGTGTATGCCTTCCCCAGTTTCTTTTTGGATACACTCAGAGCTACGAGGTTTCCTCTTCGCACTGCTTTCATTGTGTCCCATAAGTTTGAATATGTCTTTGATTTCTTTCCTTATTTCTTCCTTGAGCAAGGTATCATTGAGTAAAGCATTATTCAGCTTCCATGTGTATGTGGATTTCTGTTGTTTCTATTGAAGACCACCCTTACTCCATAGTGATCTGGTAGGAGGCATGGGATTATTTCAATCTTCTTATATCTGTTAAGGTCTGTTTTGTGACCTTATATGGTCAATTTTGGAGAAGGTGCCATGAGGTGCTAAGAAGAATGTATATTCTTTGATTCAGGATGAAATGTTCTATAGATATCTTTTAAACCCATTTGGTCCATAACTTTTGTTAGTTTCACTGTGTCTCTGTTTATTTTGTTTCCTTGACACATCCATTGGTGAGAATGGGGTGTTGAAGTCCCCCACAATTATTGTGTGAGATGCAATGTGTGCTTCAAGCTTTGGTAAAGATTCCTTCATGAATGTGGGTGCTCTTGCATTTGGAGCATTGTTGTTCAGAATTGAGAGTTCTTCTTGGTAGATTTTTCCTTTGATTAGTATGAAGTATCCTTCCTTATCTTTTTTGATGATTTTATGTTGAAAGTTGATTTTATCTAATATTAGAATGGTTACTCGAGCATATTTCCATTGGGTCCGTGGGACCGTTTGCTTGGAAAATTGTTTTCAAGCCCTTTACTCTGAGGTAGTGTTTTTTGTTTTTTGGGTTTTTTTGACACTGAGGTGCATTCCTGTACATAGCAAAATGCTGTGTCCTGTTTAACTACCCAGTCTGTTAGTTTTTGTCTTTTTATTGCATAATTGAGTACATTGATGTGAAGTGATATTAAGGAATATTGATTATTACATACTGTTATTTTTGATGTTATTTTTATGTTTGTGTGGTTATCTTTTTTTGAGTTTGTTGAAAAGTTACTTTCTTGCTTTTTTTCTAGGGTGTAGTTTCCCTCCTTGTATTGGCATATTCCATCTCTTATCCTTTGTACAACTGGATTTGTGGAAAGATATTGTATATATTTTGTTTTTTTATGGAATATCTTAGTTTCTCCATCCATGGTAATTGAGTTTTGCTGGTTGTAGTAGTCTGGGCTGACATTTGTGTTCTTTTAGGGTCTATATGAGATCTGCCCAGGATCTTCAAGCTTTCATTGTCTCTGGTGAAAAGTCTGGTGTAATTCTGATAGGTCTGCCTTTATATCTGCTTTTATATGTTACTTGACCTTTTTACCTTACTGCTTTTAATATTCTTTCTTTGTTTAGTGCATTTGGTGTTTTGATTATTGTGTGATGGGAGGAATTTCTGTTCTGGTCCAATCTATTTGGAGTTCTGTATGCTTCTTTATGTTCACTGGTTTCTCTTTCTTTAGGTTAGGGAAGTTTTCTTATATAATTTTTTGAAGATATTTACTGGCCATTTTAGCTGGAAATCTTTGCTCTTTTCTATACTGATAATCTTTAGGTTTGGTCTTCTCATTATCTCCTTGATTTCCTGGATGTTTTGGGTCAGAAGCTTTTTGCATTTTGCATTTTCTTTGACTGTTGTATGAATGTTTTCTATGGTATCTTCTGCACCTGAGATTCTCCTATTTCTTGTATTCTGTTGGTGATACCTGCATCTATGACTCCTGATTTCTTTCCTCTGTTTCCTATCACCAAAGTTGTCTCCCTTTGTGATTTCTTTATTGTTTCTACTTCCAGTTTTAGAGCCTGGATGGTTTTGTTCAGTTCTTTCACTTGATTGTGTGTGTTTTCCTGTAATTCTTTAAGGGATTTTTGTGTGTCTTGTTTAAGGGCTTCTATTTGTTTACTAGTGTCCTGTATTTCTTTAAAGGAGTTATTTTTTTTCCGTCTTAAAGTCTTCTATCAGCATCACAGGGCATGATTTTAAATCCAAATCTTGATTTTCTGGTGTGCTGGTGTATCCAATAGGACTTGCTGTTTTGGGAGAACTAGGTTCAGATGATGCCATGTTGCATTGGATTCTGTTGGTAATGTTCATGTGTTTCCCATTCACCATCTGGTTATCTCTGTCTTTAGTTGGTCTTGCTGTCCCTGACTATGGCTTGCCAGTTCTGCAAACTTGTTCTGCAAACTGCTGGGAGACCAGTTTTCTCTGGGAGGAAATTAGGTATGGAGAGCTGTAGTACATGCTCACGGATGCAGACAGAAACCAGAAGTATCCTGTGTCCTGATGTCTCTAAGCAGGTCCCTCCTGGGCCAGGAATTTGAAGAGAATTGGTGGTCCTACCTGTGCATGCATGTGTGTAGGCACTCCTGGTAGACCATCTCTTGTGCAGTATTTGTGTATGTAGCTGTGTAGCCCAGGATCACCTCTGGGCTTGGACAGAAATCATAAGAATCTTGACCTAGGCAGCCCCTGGTTTCTTGTATCCTAAGGGTTTAGGGAAGGTTCCTCTGAGCAGCAAGTCTGGTCCTACCTGTGCTTCCAGGCCTGTCAGCACTACTGGGAGGCTAGCAATCTCCCTGTGCCACCTGGGTATGGAGGTCTGTGGCAGAGGGGGCTCTCCAGCAGTACACACTGTATTTTTTGTATTTCTATTTATTTTAGAAATGATATCTAACACAGGAAATATTGGTTTTCAGTGTATACTACTATAAGTGTATGGGCCTGTGTACCTGGGGAGGAGGCCTGACTGGGTGCAATAATTCTGGAGGAGGGAAGGGAGTGGGGAGTTGCTTCTGCTACTGCAGCTGATTCCACCTCATTCTTGGCCATGCTACCATCTTGGTTACCCACATCACCCTGTGCTGAATCCAGTCTGGTGTGCACATTAAAGGGGGCCTACTCAGGGAGGAGTGCAGTGGAGATGCTGGTGGTATTTCGGGAGAGCAGATCTCGTCCCAAATGTTACAGCTCTTCTGAGAGATGATGGAGTAGTTGTCACATACTTTTAATTCCCTGGATAGGATTTATATACAGTTTTGGAAATGATTCAGGGTTTGACAGCAAGTACTTCTCATTGGGTTGGACTGAGAGCTTGTGGAAACCTTATTTACATGTGCAAAGGCTTGATGCTGCTCCTATATGATTGATAGCCACACACCTTCCTGCATGGGGCTGTGGGGATTGAAATTGCAACAGGAGCCAGTGGCTCAGGGGATGTGACTGAACTTCAGTTCTAGGTAGGCAAAAGCCACAAACTAGGTCACTGTTCAAAATGGGTGCTCAACCTGCGACCAGGCTACCAGGCACAGAACACTTCCCAACATACCTGCTCTAGTTGGAAAGGTGAACCTCGGAGAATGGAGGCAGGGAACAAGGTGTACCAAAGTCTTCTGCAATAGCCAACTTTATTTATAACACCATGCAATTAGAATTCTGAGGATTAAGCAAGGTCACATGAGGAAGCTTCACATAAATTGAAGCTGAATAGAAACTCAAGAACAAGCCTTGAGAATAAACAGTGTCATATGATCAAAACTTAAATGACCTCAAACTATGTACAAACTCAAGGAAAGGCTTGGAATTATTTCTCAGTGAAAGAAGATACTGGATAATCTGAATTAAACCCATTCTTTTTAATACACCTTTGAAGGGCAAGAAAGTACATTCAAAAAACAAGTTCATGCTTAGAAAAAACAGAGGTCATAAGACACCTGGGTTGTTTCCTTGTTTGTTTTACAGGCTCTCTGAATTCCCTCACACAGTTCTATTCTTGAACCATGTTTTGATATACTGCAATACTATTAGTTATATACACAATACTTGATGATGTAGAAAAATTATTCAATGTGTAAGTTTTCAGTAGCAAAGGTGACTCTCTCTAGAGTTACCCTTTAAGAAAACAGTTTTCTAGAGTGCTAGAGATAGCATTTCTTTTTATATTACCCACTTCTTCCCATCTATGAAGTAATTTATCTTCATTTTTTCCATTAATTTCAAAATAAGATATAATTACATTCTTACTCAACATTTTTGGTTCAAAATAGCAGCTTTATTTTATTTTAATTTTCTCCATTACATTTTGACATAGATGCTATTAGGGGAAAATTTAGAGTCCATCAGAAAAAAAAAAAACACCTACAGGTTGCTTAACAGTAATAAATCCCATGACATTGAAATGTTTCTTGTACATTATTGATTAACTATATTTCAGAGCACTTTTTGTTTTACCTGATGATGTCTATTATTTTGAACAACAGAAATTAAAGTCAATGGAATTAAGTAATTAAAACATTCCAAAGATATTCTAAAATGTATTCATAATGATAGTATATATTGTACATGAGGAAACATGAAAAAACCACTAAACAATCTCTTATTTGTTTAAAAACATATATTCTAAAAAGAAATCTCATGAAAACTTAGTATCAACAATAGGATATTATTTTTTTATATAGAGCCTGAAATATCTTGCTGTGCTTTGTGAGAAAGAAATCTGCAAGACTATAGGAATTAAATTAGGGGCAATTTAAAAGTGATACTTTGAAAAATATAAGAAAAGTATACTATATAGCTATTTTTATTTTTAATATATATATTATTGGATATTTTATTTATTTGAAATGTATTTATTTACATTTCAAATGTTATCTTATTTCCCAATTTCCCACCCCTGGAAAATACCTATCCCATCCCCATTCCCCCTGCTTCTATGAGGGTGCTTACCTACCCACTCCAATCTCACCACCCTGGCATTCTCCTATGCTGGGGAATCAAGCCTTCACAGGAGCAAGTATTGATGTCCAACAAGGCCATCCTTTGCTATATATGCAACTAGAGCCATGGGTCTCTCCATGTATACTCTTTGGTGGTTTAGTCCCTGGGAGCTCTGGAGGTTCTGGTTGGTTGATATTTTTATTTCTCCTATGGGGTTGCAAAACCCTTCAGCTCCTTCAGGCCTTTCTCTAACTGTTCCATTGGGGACCCCACACTTAGTACAGTGGTTGGATGCGGGGAGCCAGGAAAGGGAAAATCATTTGAAATGTAAATAAAAAATATATCGAATTAAAAAAAAGTACAGTGGTTGGATGTGAACATCTGCCTCTGTATTTGTTAGGTTCTGGCAGAGCCTCTCAGGAGACAGCCATATCAGGCTCATCTCAGCAATCACTTCTTGGCATCCACAATTCTGTCTAGGTTTGGTGTCTGTATGTGGGATGGATCCAAGTAGATCCTGAATGGCCTTTCCATCAGTCTCTGCTCTACACTTTGTCTCTATATTTCTTCCCTTGAGTATTTTGTTCCCCATTCTAAGGACTAAGTATCCACCCTTTGGTCTTCCTTCTTCTTGAGTTTCATGTGGTCTGTGATTTTATCAGGAAAACCACTTTTCCTAGATAAAGCACTGAACTCTTATTACCATGTCTCTCTTCTGAGCACCTAACACATGCATACTTTTCACTAGGACAGTTATACTGATTAACTACACCAAACTTATTGCCACATGGGTACATGTGCCACATGCCATTTGGGGTGAAGGTTTTATAGTTATTTTAATGAAAGTTGAGATAGAATTAAAAGAGAAAGGAATGCTTGTAAATTCTAAATAGTGATCAAATCAGAGATACCACTCTTTTCCTTTTAATTCTAATTCAATATAGACTTTCCTATCATAATTGGTTTATAAATTCTATATTCTATATTTCCTTTTTATATAGTCAATTATGAAATATAGTTTTTAATTTACAGAATGTATATAATTTTACATTTTTTAAAAAATAATGGATGTTCATTTTCCTAATGGTTTTTTGACAGTGTTGATGAAAAATATTAAAATTATTTTTCTACTATTTTATATTTTTATTTAAATTACAATGTGAGGATTCTACATTAATCATGAGTTTGAACTCTCTTAGTTCTTTAACATGTAATTAATAGTATATCAATTATTACTATTAGCTTAAATACACAAAAAGGAGCCTTATTTATATCATACCTATATACAGAAAAAATTATTACAATGTGTTTAACTTTATATAATTTACTGACTTCTGAATTATTTATTAGACCTTATAAACTACAATTCAAAAGTAATCAAAATAATTAACAACAGAGAGACCAGGTATAGGTATTAGTGAGCAACTGCTAGAGAAATGAACCTAAGAATAAAAAGCAATTTACCCACCTATGTATTTAAAGGTACCAGATTCCCTGGTATTGGAGCTCCAGACTGTTGTGACTTGTTATATGGGTGGTGGAATTTGAACCCAGGTCGTCTGCAAGAGCAGCCAGTACTCTTAATTGCTAAACCATCTGAAGTTTGCAACCCTATAGGAAAAACAACAATATCAATCAACCAGACCACCAACTCCACCTTCCCTGAGCTCCCAGGGACTAAACCACCAACCAAATACTATACATGGTGGGATCCATTGCTCCAGCTGATTATGTAGCAGAGGATGGCCTTGTTTAGCATCAAATGGAGGAGAGGCCCTTGGTTCTATGATGGCTCAAAGCCCCAGTGTAGGGGAATGCCAGGGTGGTGAAGTGGGAGGGGGCGGTAAAGTGGGAATGGGCTATAAGGGGGCGCACCCTCATAGAAGCAGGGGAGGATAATGGGAAAGGGGATTGAGGAGGTGGAACTTGGAAAGGGCATAACATTTAATATATAAATAAATAAAATATCCAATGAAATTTTCTAGAAAAAAAAGAATGAAATGTGAGAATAGAGTCCGAAAATCACTATAGAATTAAAAGTAGGGAGGTAATAAAAATGAAAGGAATTGAAAAGACTTGAACAATTTCAAAAATGAAACCAGGAAAACAGGTTTGTCAATAGTCTTGAAGCAGATTCTAATAAGAACTTGACACTTCTGAATGTTTTGTCACATCCTAACTCTTTTTATCAGTAGCAAATTCCTCAATAAGAAAAATGATTATTTTTTTGCATATTTACTTTTTCCCCTTTACACCTTGGAGGCAAGAAAGAAGAGGGAGAGGGAGAGGGATAGGAAGACTGAGAGGGAGAGGAGAAAGAGAGGGAAAGGAGAGAGAGAGGGAGAGGGAGAGGGAGAGGGAAAGGGAAAGGGAGAGGGAGAATTGTATAAGATTTAAAAAAAATTACAATTTTTTCAAGGCACATGATAAAAAGTTCATACTCTCATAAATTATGGGAATTTGGTCATGAAAAGTGTCTTATTCAAAGATGAACAAATGCCTCAGCAAAAGAATGATTATCAAGGAAAATAATTTAATTTTATTTCAGATGAAATTCTAAAAACTGGAGAATGAGGAGTATCTGTAGAGGAAGTGGCTTGTGGTAAACCAGGCAGGATGACTATGACCTCTTTCTCCAATATCTCATACACAGAAATGTGTTTAGGGAGATGATCAATTCCTAAAAAGTGGGCTAATCATTACAAATACATTGCCAATATTCTCTCTTTTTAAAATTCGATATATTTTTATTTAAATTTCAAATGATTTCCCATTTCCTGGCTCTTCACTCCCCAAAAGTCCCATAAGCCCTCTTCGCTCCCCCTGTTCCCCCATCCACCCCTTCCCACTTCCCTATTCTGGTATTGCCCTATACTGCTGCGCTGAGCCTTTCCGGAACCAGGGACCACTCCTCCATTCTTCTTGGACATCATTTGATATGGGAATTATGTCTTGGGTATTCCAAGTTTCTAGGCTAATATCCACTTATCAGTGAGTGCATACCATGATTGATCTTTGGAGACTGGGTTTCCTCACTTAGTATGATGTTCTCCAGCTCTATCCATTTGTCTAAGAATTTCATGAATTCATTGTTTCTAATGGCTGAATAGTACTCCATTGTGTATATATACCACATTTTTTGTATCCATTCCTCCTTTGAGGGACATCTGGGTTCTTTCCAGCGTCTGGCTATTATAAATAGGGTTGCTATGAACATAGTGGAGCATGTATCCTTATTACATGCTGGGGAATCCTCTGGGTATATGCCCAGGAGTGGTATAGCAGAGTCCTCTGGAAGAGATATGCCCAGTTTTCTGAGGAACCACCAGACTGATTTCCAGAGTGGTTGTACCAATTTGCAACCCCACGAGCAGTGGAGGAGTTTTCCTCTTTATCCATATCCTTGCCAATACCTGCTATCTCCTGAGTTTTTAATCTTAACCATTCTGACTGGTGTGAGGCGAAATCTCAGGGTTGATTTGATTTGCATTTCCCTAATGACTAATGATGTTGAACATTTTTTAAGATGCTTCTCAGCCATTTGAAGTTCTTCAGGTGAAAATTCTTTGTTTAGCTTTGAACCCTATTTTTAATAGGGTTATAGCAATATGTTCAAGGTTGCAGTTTCTAAAGGCCAGCAGGCAGCCCCCCTTTTTTCTAAAGCAATTCATTGTGTTCAAGTTCTTGCTTCTTACATAGCTCTTTGTTTTGTGAGATCTTACACTCCAGAGATCTTATACTTCTCTGGTCCTTGTAGACTATTTTCAGTATTAAATTCTCATTTATTTTTTGTTTATATATGGAATAGTAACACTACTTTTATGCAACACTTAGAAAATATTTTAAAGCATAAATATCAATATTCTATTACCCTAAGAAACTACTCTTAGAAACATTCCCCTGTATGTTGATATCAGCTCCTCATAAAATAGAGTTCTGTTTTATCATTCCAAATCAAACTGTTTTATGTTTAAAAATAAATTAGCATGAATTGACCAAAACAAAATGTTCTGTGCAAGAGCTGAATGAAGAATTGTAGGGAGAGATCGGGCGGCGGCGGCGGCGGCGGCAGCAGCGGCAGCAGTGGCTGCTCCAGCTGAAGGGCCATCAGCAGTGGAACCAAGGCGTCACAGGGACCAGTTAGGCCCTGCGCCCACGACCACTGACCTTCGCTGACCAGCCGGACAGCAAGCAGCTGCAGTTGTGCAGCGCCTTTCCTGCACGGAGGCCACTTCAGAACTCGGCCTCCCACCAGTCAGGAGAGGAGGATCCATCTTGGTTCCATACTCCAGGAATCGGACAGACTGAGGTACACAAACATAACCCGAGGCCAACACCGCGGTGGTCTGAGCCCGACGGGCGTTGGCCTGCACCCAGGCCCTGGGCGGGTCGGGGGGCCATCGGGGTGCCAACCCAACCAGGAGGTTTTTTGCCCAGGCCTGCGAGCGCGCCGCCGCCATTTTGCCTGCAGGACGACAGAGAGCTCAGGCGGGCAGACCTGTAACAGGCATAGCCTAAGGCTAACAAAGCGGGGGTCCAGGCCCCAAAAGGCACAGGACTGACCCCAAGAACTGGGCGGCTTGGTGGGCCATCTGTGAGTCAACCCGCCCAGGTGATTGTTAGCAAAGCAGACTCTCCCGGCGCTTTCAGGGAGCGCGGGCGCACACGCCAGCCATCCTAGTCACCTGGCAAACCCAATTAACAGTCAAAGCCGTAGGGGAACTTTGCTCGGACCTTGGCCTCCCAGGCTTTTGCCTGGACTCAGGGACTGGGCGGCCAGGCTAACCTTGTGTGCGATAGCCCGGTTGGCAGATCAGCTGCCCAGCGGAGTGAGCGGAACTCAGGGGAGGTCACAGTAGCATACACCATCGGCACTCCCTGGGAGTGCACACGGGCTCCATCTGCTCCACAGACACAATCTGGGGCAAGGCCTCAGGAAGAAGCCCTTAGCTCTACTCTCTCAGCTTCCGGATCCAGATCAGTCTGGGCGGCAGCATTACATCTCCAAGTCCTGCAAGTGGCTAGCTGGGCTTCTGGGCGGCCAGCTGGGAGAAGTCAGTGTGCTCCAGTGAATCCAGCGGGCCCCAGCGGGAGCCTTTGGGTGCCTGCTTTGGGATCTGAACAGCCTGGGCAGCAGCACACTGTCTACAAGCAGTGCAGGAGGTAAGCTGTGCACCAGAGGCCAACTGGGAAGGGGCAGCTTGCACTGGTGAGTCCAGCACTGACAAGATAAACTAACACCAGTGAGATCTAGATGGCAAAAGGCAAACGCAGGAACGTCACTAACAGAAATCAAGGCAATATGGCAACGTCTGAACCCAATTCTCCTCTACCAACATGTCCTGGATACCCCATCACACCAGTAAAACAAGATTTGGATTTAAAATCACTGGTCATGATGCTGGTACAGGAACACATGAAGGTCATACATAAAGAAATTCAGGAGACAATGGATCAAAAGGTAGAAGCCCTTGCAAGGGAAACACAAAAATCATTGAAAGAAATCCAGGAGAATACAAAAGCCAACAAGGAGGAAATGCAAAAAACACTTAAAGAAATACAGGAGAACTTTGCTCAACAGGCTGAGGTCATGAAAGACGAAACACAAAAATCTCTTAAAGAAATACAGGAGAACTTTGGTCAACAGGCTGAGCTCATGAAAGAGAGAACACAAAAATCTCTTAAAGAATTACAGGAAAACACAAACATGCAAGTGAAGGAGCTAAGCAAAACCATCCAGGATCTAAAATCAGAAGTAGAAACAACTAAGAAAACTCAAAGGGAGACAACTTTGGAGATAGAAAGCCTTGGGAAGAAATCAGGGGACAGAGATACAAATATCAACAACAGAATACAAGAGATAGAAGAAAGAATCTCAGATGCTGAAGATTCCATAGAAACCATGGACTCAACAGTTAAAGAAAATGCAAAATGCAAAAAGCTTGTAACCCAAAATATCCAGGAAATCCAGGACACAGTGAGAAGACCAAACCTAAGGATTATAGGCATAGAGGAGAGTGAAGATTTACAACTTAAAGGGCCAGCAAATATCTTCAATAAAATTATGGAAGAAAACTTCCCTAACCTAAAGAGAGAGATGCCCATGAATATACAAGAAGCCTACAGAACTCCAAACAGACTGGACCAGAACAGAAATACTTCCCGTCACATAATAATCAAAACACCAAATGTTCTAAACAAAGAAAGAATACTAAAGGCAGTAAGAGAAAAAGGCCAAGTAACATATAAAGGAAGACCTATCAGAATCACAGCAGACTTTTCACCTGAGACTATGAAGGCTAGAAGGTCCTGGGCAGATCTCATGCAGACTCTAAGAGAACACAAATGCCAACCAAAACTACTATATCCAGCAAAACTCTCAATCACCATAGATGGAGAAACTAAGATATTTCATGACAAAACCAAGTTTACCCAATATCTATCCACAAACCCGGCCCTAAAAAGGATAATAGGAGGACAACACCAATACAAGGAGGGAAACTTCACCCTGGAAAAAGCAAGATAGTAACCTTTCATCAAACCCAAAAGAAGTTAAGCATTCAAATTTAAAAAATAACGTCAAAAATGATAGGAAGTAACAATCACTATTCCTTAATATCTCTTAACATCAATGGACTTAATGCCCCAATAAAAAGACACAGACTAACTGAATGGATACGTAAACAGGACCCTACATTTTGCTGCTTACAGGAAACACACCTCAGGGTCAAAGACAAACACTACCTTAGAGTAAAAGGCTGGAAGACAATTTTACAAGCAAATGGTATCAGGAAACAAGCTGGAGTAGCCATTTTAATATCAGATAAAATTGACTTTCAACCCAAAGTCATCAAAAGAGACCCTGAGGGTCACTTCTTGCTGGTCAAAGGAAAAATACAAAAAGAAGAACTGACAATCCTGAACATCTATGCCCCAAATGTAAGGGCACCCTCTTTTGTAAAAGAAACTTTATTAAAACTAAAAGCACACATTGCACCTAACACAATAATTGTGGGTGACTTCAACACTGCACTTTCCTCAATGGACCGATCAGGAAAACAGAAACTAAACAGGGACACAATGAAACTAATTGAAGCTTTGGACCAATTAGATTTAACAGATATATATAGAACATTCTATCCTAAAACAAAAGAATATACCTTTTTCTCAGCACCTCATGGTACCTTCTCCAAAATCGACCATATAATTGGTCACAAGACAGACCTCAACAAATATAAGAAGATCGAACTAATCCCATGCCTCCTATCTGATCACTATGGAGTAAAAGTGGTCTTCAATAGCAACAGAAACAACAGAAAGCCCACATACACGTGGAAACTGAACAATACTCTACTCAATGATACCTTGGTCAAGGAAGAAATAAAGAAAGAAATTAAAGACTTTTTAGAACACAATGAAAATGAAAACACAACATACCCAAATCTATGGGACACAATGAAAGCAGTGCTAAGAGGAAAACTCATAGCCCTGAGTGCCTCCAAAAAGAAAATGGAGAGAGCATACATTACCAGCTTAATGACACACCTGAAAGCCCTGGAACAAAAAGAAGCTATTTCGCCCAGGAGGAGTAGAAGGCAGGAAATCATCAAACTCAGGGCCGAAATCAATCAAGTAGAAACAAAGAGAACCATACAAAAAATCAACAATACCAGGAGCTGGTTCTTTGAGAAAATCAACAAGATAGATAAACCCTTAGCCAGAATGACCAAAGGGCACAGAGAAAGTATCCAAATTAACAAACTTAGAAATGAAAAGGGAGATATAACAACGGAAACTGAGGAAATCCAAAAAATCATCAGATCCTACTACAAGAGCCTATACTCAACACAACTGGAGAATCTGGAGGAAATGGACAATTTCCTTGACAGATACCAAATACCAAAATTAAATCAGGACCAACTAGACCATCTAAACAGTCCCATAATGCCTAAAGAAATAGAAGGAGTCATAGAAAGTCTTCCAACCAAAAAAAGCACAGGACCAGATGGCTTCAGTGCAGAATTCTACCAGACCTTCAAAGAAGAGTTAACACCAATACTCTTCAAACTATTCCACAAAATAGAAACAGAAGGAACACTACCCAATTCCTTCTACGAAGCCACAATTACGCTGATACCAAAGCCACACAAAGATCCAACAAAGAAAGAGAACTTCAGACCAATTTCCCTTATGAACATCGATGCAAAAATACTCAATAAAATTCTTGCCAACCGAATCCAAGAACACATCAAAACGATCATCCACCATGATCAAGTAGGCTTTATCCCAGGAATGCAGGCTTGGTTCAATATACGGAAATCCATCAATACAATCCACTACATAAACAAACTCAAAGAACAAAACCACATGGTCATTTCATTGGATGCTGAAAAAGCATTTGACAAAATTCAGCATCCCTTCATGCTTAAAGTCTTGGAGAGAACAGGAATTCAAGGCCCATACCTAAACATAGTAAAAGCAATATACAGCAAACCGGTAGCCAGCATCAAACTAAATGGAGAGAAACTTGAAGCAATCCCACTGAAATCAGGGACCAGACAAGGCTGCCCCCTTTCTCCTTATCTTTTCAATATTGTACTTGAGGTACTAGCTCGGGCAATTCGACAACATAAGGAGGTCAAAGGGATACAAATTGGAAAGGAAGAAGTCAAACTATCATTATTTGCAGACGACATGATCGTCTACCTAAGTGACCCAAAGAACTCCACTAGAGAGCTCCTACAGCTGATAAACAACTTCAGCAAAGTGGCAGGTTATAAAGTCAACTCAAGCAAATCAGTGGCCTTCCTATACTCAAAGGATAAGCAGGCTGAGAAAGAAATTAGGGAAATGACCCCCTTCACAATAGCCACAAACAGTATAAAGTATCTTGGGGTGACTCTTACCAAACATGTGAAAGATCTGTATGACAAGAACTTCAAGACTCTGAAGAAGGAAATGGAAGAAGACCTCAAAAAATGGGAAAACCTCCCATGCTCATGGATCGGCAGAATCAATATAGTTAAAATGGCCATTTTGCCTAAAGCACTATACAGATTCAATGCAATACCCATCAAAATCCCAACTCAATTCTTCACAGAGCTAGAAAGAGCAATTATCAAATTCATCTGGAACAACAAAAAACCCAGGATAGCTAAAACTATTCTCAGCAACAAAAGGAAATCTGGGGGAATCAGTATCCCTGACCTCAAGCAATACTACAGAGCAATAGTGTTAAAAACTGCATGGTATTGGTACAGTGACAGACAGGAGGATCAATGGAACAGGATTGAAGATCCAGAAATGAACCCACACACCTATGGCCACTTGATCCTCGACAAAGAGGCTGAAAACATTCAATGGAAAAAAGATAGCCTTTTCAACAAATGGTGCTGGTTCAACTGGAGGTCAGCATGCAGAAGAATGCGAATTGATCCATCCTTGTCTCCTTGTACTAAGCTCAAATCCAAATGGATCAAGGACCTCCACATAAAGCCAGACACTCTGAAGCTAATAGAAAAAAAACTGGGGAAGACCCTTGAGGACATCGGTACAGGGAGAAAGTTTCTGAACAGAACACCAATAGCGTATGCTCTAAGAGCAAGAATTGACAAATGGGACCTCATAAAATTACAAAGTTTCTGTAAGGCAAAGGACACCATCAAGAGGACAAATCGGCAACCAACAAATTGGGAAAAGATCTTCACCAATCCTACATCAGATAGAGGGCTAATATCCAATATATATAAAGAACTCAAGAAGTTAGACTCCAGAAAACCAAACAACCCTATTAAAAAATGGGGTACAGAGTTAAACAAAGAATTCTCACCTGAAGAACTTCGGATGGCGGAGAAGCATCTTAAAAAATGCTCAACTTCATTAGTCATTAGGGAAATGCAAATCAAAACAACCCTAAGATTTCATCTTACACCAGTCAGAATGGCTAAGATTAAAAATTCAGGAGACAGCAGGTGTTGGAGAGGGTGTGGAGAAAGAGGAACACTCCTCCACTGCTGGTGGGGTTGCAAATTGGTACAACCACTCTGGAAATCAGTCTGGCGGTTCCTCCGAAAACTGGGCACCTTACTTCCAGAAGATCCTGCTATACCACTCCTGGGCATATACCCAGAAGACTCCCCACCATGTAATAAGGATACATGTTCTACTATGTTCATAGCAGCCCTATTTGTAATTGCCAGATGCTGGAAAGAACCCAGGTATCCCTCAACAGAAGAGTGGATGCAAAAAATGTGGTATATCTACACAATGGAGTACTATTCAGCCATTAGAAACAATGAATTCATGAAATTCTTAGGCAAATGGATGGAGCTAGAGAATATCATACTAAGTGAGGTAACCCAGACTCAAAAGGTGAATCATAGTATGCACTCACTAATAAGTGGATATTAACCTAGAAACCTGGAATACCCAAAACATAATCCACACATCAAATGAGGTACAAGAAGAAAGGAGGAGTGGCCCCTGGTTCTGGAAAGACTCAGTGAAACAGTATTCAGCAAAACCAGAACGGGGAAGTGGGAAGGGGTGGGTGGGAGGACAGGGGAAGAGAAGGGGGCTTGCGGGACTTTCGGGGAGTGGGGGGGCTAGAAAAGGGGAAATCATTTGAAATGTAAATAAATTATATCGAATAAAAAAAAAAAGAATTGTAGGAAACAGAGTGGTCAAAGACATAACAAGAACACAGCCCATAGAACCAACTAAACAGTGCTAATAGGGGCTCACAGAGACTGAAGGGACTATTAGGGACTCTATATGGGTCTGACCTAAGCCTTCAGCAATTATGAATGATTGTGAAATGCCAAGGACCACCCTTGGCATGGAGAAAGGCTCTTGAGAGAAGGAGTGCTTAGTTGAGGCTTCAACAGGTTCACGTCCCAGGGGCAGGAACCATGGCTCTCTGTCCCTACCAAGGCCATTCTGGACTCATAAGTATAGTTTGTTATTCTTGTGGAACTCCTAACAGTGAAATATAGGCCTGTCTCAATTTTTTGACTCATACTTGGTAGCCTGGTCCAGCCTCGATGTGAGATATATGCCTAGTCATTTTGTAACTTTTTATGCAATGTTAGGTTGATATCCCTGTCCTTTTCTGAAAGGAAGTAGAAAAGGAATGTATCTGGAGGAGAAGTGAGAATGGTGGAGGTGAGGATGGATGTAAAATTGTGGTTGGGACATAATATATATGAGAGAACAATAAATAAAACAATTAATTCCTAAGAAGACAAAAAGATGTCAATTATAAAAACTCTCCAAAAGAACTTCAAAACTTTTATGGATTATCATGAAATCATAGATAAATGTCTTAAACAGTGAAATTGAAAAATAAACAATTAGCAAACAGCTTATTAAAAAAATACACACATGTTTTAAGGGTATTGAGAAATGAAGTTGTAATCTCTCATTGCCATTTTCCCTTTTTGATTGGCATGAAATACTATCTTATGTTTAACTGTCCCCTAAACCATGCTTCTTTCCAATAAATGTAACAAGTGCCCCCTAAGAAGAGCTTTGACTGCTAATTTAGTCCCTGGGAACTCTAGGGAGCCTGGTTGGTTGATATTCTTGTTCTTCCCCCCTTCAGCTCCCTCAGTGCTTTCTCTCACTCCTCCACAGGGGACCCTGTGCTCAGTCCAATGGTTGGTACACATGGAGCAGAGCGACTCATGGCTCCAGCTGCATATGTAGCAGAGGATGTCCTTGTCTGCCATGAATGGGAAAAGAGGCCCTTGGTCCTGTGAAGGCTCCCACTTCCAATGAGGGAGAAAACCAGAAGGGGGAGGCAGGAGTGCATGGATGGGTGGGGGGCACCCTTATACAAACAGGGAGAGGGAGGAGGGGATATGGTGTTTTGGCAAAGAAACTGGGAATAACATTAGAAATATAAGTAACATTAGAAATATAAATAAAGAAAGTATCCAATAAAAGAAAATTCAAAAAGACAGAAAAATTTTGACATCTGATTTAGCACATTGATTTTCTAGCATTGCTCAGGGATGTGGTCCTAACTGCTCCCTGCTGGCATAGCTGCTAAGTCTTTTCAGTAGTGTTTTTGTTTTTCTTCCCTTTGTGTATGTGTGTTCAGTTCATTTAGTGGATCTGAACTTAAGGAGGCATCCTTGTTATTAAAATTAGTGTATTTTTAATTCTTAAAATAAAATTTAAAGTTTTGCTAATACAAGTATATTTGCCTTGTATTCTCTATAATAAACTTAGGAAAGTGCTTCATTTACTAGCACTCAAATAAATAAGCTTTAATCACTTGTTCATAGTTTTATCTTTCCCTGTGACCAAGAACTAAAAGATTCCCCCACTCTAAGTATTATCTTTCTAGGAAACTGAAATGCTAGTTAGTGGACAAAAGTTATAAAGTTTTAACTACTGTAGTTATCTAGAATATGTTAATACAAATTGCTGAATCTGTTTTGAATAACATATGTTGCATTGAGATGTTTCTTCATAGATATCTAAAGTTTATGCAAAAAAACCTTTATGAAATAATGCATATCTATTATTGCATTTGCTTCTGTCTCAAAAGAAACATTCTCTGAAAACTATTTAACATTGTTAATAAATATATTTACATAGTGTATAATAATATATATTATGTAATAGTACTTACAAACTTTTTAAAGTGTTATGATAAAGGATAAACTTCTTATTAAATCAAGTCAAATTGGCTTTGAAGTTAGAAAGAATGCATGTATTAAAATAAGTTGAAGGTCAAAGTTATAAGATTATGTAACTGTCATTTATTTATTAATATTAATATTAATGAAACATTCCCTCAAATAATCATTATAGGCTCAGAACAGTTCAATATCTTGAGCACAAATCTAGAGAGTAAAAGTCTATAAGTTCATATGACAGTGACTCAGATCTATGTTGTTGAAGTCATCAATGAAATTAAAATTAAAGTCATTGCATAGGGCAAAGAATGTAGGTACAGGGAGAAAGATAATATGATAAAATTTGAAGTCTGATTATTACTCTTTACTATACTGTGTTAGATTAATTTGCACTGGAAGGAGCAGAAAAAGTCTGTGTTCAAATGTGATGTCAGCTTCTAATTAGCTGTGTCCACAGGTGATAGGATTTTAATAATGTCTGTTCATACTAACATACTATAATTAAATGGTAGGTAACAGTTACTGAGTGTTCCTGCTGATCAAGAGTACATTGATGATGTTTATAGTTTATATCTTATAACCCTTCTATTTGGCCACTTGTAATTTTATCACCATGTTATGTATGAGAAAATTAAATTAGAAATATGAAAACAATTCAATTTCATATAGCTTTATCTTGATGAAATTAAAACTTAAAATTAGATATTGTGATTCTCAAGAAAAAACATGTTTTAACAATATGCTAGTTTTACTCAAGAAAAATTTCTAAATATAACTTTCTTTACTTGTAAAAGATTATTTCAAATTCAGACATGTTGGACAAGCATGAACTTTCAATTTTACAATTAAAAAATACCTCAAAGGATACCTACACCACACTGAGCAAAATACAAAGCTCAGGAACATCAGAATCCCTTCAGAGTGGATTCTGTAGAATGTTAAGAATTATTGATATGCTACCAACTATCAAAGTAAAAAGTAAGGAAGCATTCTTTGACGCTGCTGAAAATGCTTATTTGGTAAAACATTTACCAGGTAAATAGGAGAATGTGGGTTTGTTTCTCCAATAAGCTATATTAAAATTAAAAATAGGTAGAGTAGCAGTCTTGTAATATAAAACCTTTCTGGGAAGACATGAAAAAATGTAACAATTCAATTAAAAACAATATGATATAATATGTTTATTGTGGTTGAATAAAGGAATATGGGTAACTCAAAGGCAGCTACATACCTGAAAAGCTGATAAAATATTAGCAATGATACTCATTAAAACAGCTTGCCTAACATTCCTTTCCACAACTTGTAGACAACTAGACTAACAGGTCAGACCATCTTCTCCTCAGTAGCAGTCTTTCAGTTAACCTTGGGGAAGACCCTTGTGGTCTTGTAACTTTCAGGAAATTCTTAAGATTTCTGAGATTTTTGCTTACTACATCTTAAGGAGTTGGCCTGAGGCTGCTTCAATTCTAATGCTAGAACTGACTCTTCAAAACTTGGTTGCCCAGGAGAGAAGAGAGTCAGCACATAAACCCAAGTGAAGCTATCTGAGCTTGCTCCCAAATTATTTCTGATTGATACCTAAAGATGTATGCAGCAAATACCTAAGCAGAAGAGGCAGAGGCAGGGTTTAATGTTCCCATGCTTAGGGGTCAGAGAAGAACTATGAGAGAGAAGAAGATAAATGAAAGAGAAGCAGTCTTGGGTTAGGTGAGCCATGAAAATGTGGCCCTTAGGGCTGGCAAGTTGGAGTTAATAGATAGTAGATTCTAACACCATAGAAGGTAGAAACCTACCCAGCTCTCGTACCCTTTAATACTTATTGTAAATTATAAAAGTTGTATGTCTTTTATCTGAGAATTGAATCATCAAGGTGGGGTAAAATCCCTTAATAAGGATTAAAAATTTCTACAACAGAGTCTTATAAATTTTGTTTGCTTCTCATGAGTTTCCTTCCAGAAATACTAGCTCTTTCAGATTTCCTTTCAGCAGTGAGGCGATTGCTGCTCAATAATCACATACATGTAATACTAGAGAAGTGGAGACAGAAGGATCGCTGTGGCTTGTTCTCCAGACAACATCAGTCCTAAACAAAAATCTGTCATAACATGAAACTGAAAAGTTTAACTATGACAAAATTTCAGAATGAAGTCTCTTTAACAAAAAAGGAGCATGTTGTTTAAAATAGAGTACTAGAGTGCGGACATCAAGAAGCTCTTGCTGAATCAAAACAACCCTAAGATTTCATCTTACACCAGTCAGAATGGCTAAGATTAAAAATTCAGGAGACAGCAGGTGTTAGCGAGGATGTGGAGAAAGAGGAACACTCCTCCACTGCTGGTGGGGCTGTAAGCTGGTACAACCACTCTGGAAATCAGTCTGGCGGTTCCTCCGAAAACTGGGCACCTCACTTCCAGAAGATCCTGCTATACCACTCCTGGGCATATACCCAGAGGATTCCCCACCATGTAATAAGGATACATGCTCTACTATGTTCATAGCAGCCCTATTTATAATTGCCAGATGCTGGAAAGAACCCAGGTATCCCTCAACCGAAGAGTGGATGCAAAAAATGTGGTATATCTACACAATGGAGTACTATTCAGCCATTAGAAACAATGAATTCATGAAATTCTTAGGCAAATGGATGGAGCTAGAGAATATCATACTAAGTGAGGTAACCCAGACTCAAAAGGTGAATCATGGTATGCACTCACTAATATTTTCTAGGATATTAACCTAGAAAACTGGAATACCCAAAACATGATCCACACATCAAATGAGGTACAAGAAGAAAAGAGGAGTGGCCCCTGGTTCTGGAAAGACTCAGTGAAACACTATTCGGCAAAACCAGAACGAGGAAGTGGGAAGGGGTGGGTGGGAGGACAGGGGAAGAGAAGGGGGCTTATGGGACTTTTGGGGAGTGGGGGGGCTAGAAAAGGGAAATCATTTAAAATGTAAATAAATTATATCGAATAAAAAATAAAAAAAAAAAGAAGAAGCTCTTGCTGACAGGAGCTTGGTAAGGCTATTCCCTAAGAGGTTCTGTCCGCACCTGGCCAATCCAGATTCAGATACTCACAGCCAACCATGGACTCCAATGGAAGAGCTAAGGAAGAGACTGAAGGTGCTGAAGGAGAATGGAATACCATAGGAAACATAGTATCAACTAACTTGACCACCCAGAGATCCCAGAGAGTAAACCACAAACCAAAGAGTATACATGGAGGGATCCATGGCTCCAGCTGATATATGATATGTAGCACAGGATGGAATTACCTGACATCAATGGAAAGGGAGGCCCTTGGTCCTGAGTGTCAATTTTGTCTAAACTCCACTCCACAGTTATCTGACAACAGCCAGGCAAGCCTGGCCCACTATAAAAGGGGCTTCTTGCCCACTCCTCTTTTACTCTCTTACTGTTTCCTGCTTGCTTCTCTCTTGCCCTCTTGGGCTCTTCTCTCTCCCTTCCCTTTCCCCTTCTTGCCCCGTGGTCATGGCCGACCTCTACTTCTCCACTCTCTCTGCCTTTCCCTGCCTGCACTACCTTCTTAAACCCCATACCCTGAATAAACTCTATTCTATATTATACTGTCATGTGGCTGGTCCCTCAGGGGGAAGGGATGCTTCAACATGGGCCCTCTGAGGAACCCCTTCCCCCACACTTCACCATACCCCGATAGAACATGTTATATGTTTTATCTCTTTATCTTTTTATAATCACAACACTATGGAGGCTTGATGCCCCAGCATAGGGGGGATGCTAGAGTGGGTGAGGCAGGAGTGGGTGGAGGAGCACTTCATAGAGGCAAAGGGGACTGGGGAGAGGAGGGATGGGCTGGGTGGTTTGTGGAGGGATTACCAGGAATGGGGATATCATTTGGAATGTAAACAAATACAATGATTAAAAAATAATAATAAAGAAACTGTAACATATATTATAGGAAAAACACAGATTTCTAAAAAAGCAAATAAGTTAGTGCAACTAAGCTAGAATTTTGTTTGCAAGGGGGCTTTATAGGTGAAATGTTGAGAATGCAAGAGATTGGCAGAATATGAAATAATGTACTGATAATCTTGGGAATATTCCTTATAGTTAAAGAAAATCACTCAAAAGTTCTAAACAGAAATGGATTAACAAATGTTTAACATTTAATTTCTTTAACAACTGTCTTTATACTGTGTTACATATTTAGATTATTGGATTTAGTGCAAGTTTTTCTATCATTTAGATTTTTTACATCATACACTACTTGTTCCTATATGCTCAGGCTTCTTCTGTTTGATTTTTTTTGTTTTGTGTTTTCCTCTTTACCCTTTTTTATTTCTCTTTTGGGTTGACTTAAAAAATTTTAAGGCCTATTTTTTTTCTTCTTCACATTAATGACTGTTTCTCATTGCTTTGCTATTTTTGGCTACAACAGGTTAAAGGCGTATCTCTGCCTTCTAGAGTGAGTGTGACAATTTTATTTCTCCCCTTGCTTGGCTATTGTCCTTGCTTTTGCTTGTGTTTGAAATCTCACTACCTACTTTTATTGTATTTTTGTTGACCTTCCATATTTTTTAGTTAACATATAACTTCTATTTGTTGAGCTTGTTATTTTGAGTGTCATATTTCCACTTGCCTGTTTTATGAGCCTTAGTATTTTTTTTTAATCTGAAAATTATTTTTACTCTTTTTGAGGTACAGGTTCCCTGGTAATGTATCAAAAGTGTTTATTTTGTTTCATTTATTTTGTTTTGTTTGTTTCTGAGCCTTTTTGACAAGCATACAGTTGAACACTGATGGCTTTTAGTTTCTGTGTTTTAATGATGGTAGATTCCTGTTTTCAGTCTTGTGTAGTATGAATGTATAATCAGCAGATGATAACTGATGCTAGGACTTATTTGAAACATATCTCTTGATCATAAGGGCTCATTCCAGACTAGGTGGCCCATGAACTTCTGTACTTCTTCCTGTGAACCCTTACCATCTCTCATATAGGACCACTGGCACTACAGATATAGATTAGTGTGCCTAGCTATATTGTTTATTTCAGAGAAGCCAAACTCAGGTCAAAAAGTCTACAAGGCAAGCACTTTATACCCTGAGTCAGCATACCTTCCAATAAAAAAGGCAAAATTCTATTATTCCCATTTAGAAATTATGTTTCCTTCCAAAGTATTATTCCTAATGTCTTTACTGATATGATTTTATCATGTTTTTATATACAATGTTCTCCAATTTTAATACATAATTTATTCAAACAGTGTTATTCCTTTTATCCTGGCACTGATATCCCTGGGCCTTTGTGGGTGCCATTTCCATTAATGAGGTCATTGATTTGTCCCACAGCTCATTCATACACTCAATATCTATTTTTTTTAGTTTTATTTCATATAATTCCTACTATTGTGTTTTAGATTTTAGTAACATTTTCCTACAATATTTACTTGGCTTTCAATCATGAGTTTGCTTTTATCTAACATGAAATAATTTTCAGTGGTGAAAGCTAAATCTGATTATTTTAAAAACATGTTTTATGTCTCTGCTTACCTCATCATATAAAAAGTATTTCAATATTCATTCATACTGACTTCAGGCTAAGGTCATTTTTGATTGCTGCATTCATTAGAAGTAATGGTGAAAATAATTTATTTCTTTTTTTCTTCATTCATTATAATTTTTTGGACATAGAACATTTGTTTTACCAAATTGAATGTTGAATGTTTGGCTTTTCATGCCTAATTTCTTTCTTTCTCCTTTCTCTTGTCCTTGATTTGTTTGGTCATATATCAAAATTACCGAATTGTTTTATGCTTTATGATCTTTTGCATTTTTTCCTAAAAAGAGTTGAAACTATGCTAAATCCCCTTCATGGCTGTGTGCTTTATGTACTATCTTGTTACTTGTGCAGTTTGCACAAAGCTTTTGGAAAAATGTAATTTTTGGAGTTTTGTGAACACCAGGTCTTCCTCCTGTAAGCCCTTCATTTTGTTCAGTTGCTAGCATTAAATGGATTTCTCACAACTGCATGTCAGGAATTTAAATGGTGTCCTCTGTGCATAGCTGATGTTTGCTAAATTTACCACTCTATCTTCTCTGATGATCAGACCTAAAAGATCTCAGCATCTGGGGGCGGGGGGGGTGATTCTTTCCTAACTTTAAGCCTTCTTTTTCAAGTCAGTGGATTGTCTTAAATTCTATGTGTCACTCCCACATATTTACTCAGTGGGGGAGCTGTATAAAAACAATAAACTGGAGAAACTTCATGCTGAATACCATATACAGATTATCTGTTCCTTCTAGTCTGTCTTAGTTAGGGTTTCTATTGCTGTAAAGAAATACTGTGACCAAAGCATCACTTATAAAGGAAAATATTTAATTTGGGCTGGCTTATAGTTTCAGAGGCTTAGTCCATTATCATCACCACTGCAGATAGGTGGGTATAGTGATGGAGAAGGAGCTGAGAGTTCTGTATCTTTATCTGCAAGTGAACTAAGGAGATTAGGAGCTTCATTGAGTGTAGCTTGAGAACATATGACTTCAAAGTCCAACTTCACAGTGACATACTTCCTCCAACAAGGCCACACCTTCTCATAGTGCTACTCCCGGTGGTCAAGAACTCAAACACATGAGTTTATTGGGGAACATTTCTAATCAAACCACTGCACAGTCCTTATGCAAAGTCTTAAGCCCTGTTTTCTGTGTATTTTATCAGTTTGTTTAAACTGGATTTTTGTTTGTTTGTTTCATTTCTTCACTGCCTAGTATGATCCTGCATTTAAGGAAATGTACCTGCACTCTCAGTTGGGTACAAGCAGAGATGCTGAGAACAAAAACAGACCCAAAGTTTGTAAACAATAGACTACTCTCCTAGTATCACCTGAGAGCTGCTAGGTGACAGAGAGAAGAACCCCATGTCTGCCAAAATCCTGATGTTTTTAGTTGAACTTTAGTCACTATGTGTTCAAAAACAACGAACATAAATTAAGAATTTCAAATCCACTGGAATCTTGTTGATTTTAAAGTTTCTAAGGTTACATTCATACATGTCAAATAAGAAATCCACACACCAAGATATGCATGTATATAGATGAACAGAAATCAAGCACAATAACAACAAAATCAACCAACCTACCAAACCAATACACTGTAAAATTTCCACAAAGTGAGAATGTGACCATTAGGGTGGTCGAAACAGATTCATTAGAATGCAAGCAGTGTAAATGTGACTTGGGTGTGATGCTGCCAAAACATCAACCGCCAATAAGAGCATGTTGAAGTTTGGCAACAGCTTTACTAAAACTTTAAACTTAAGTAAATATAAAATGTGATAAGTTCACAGTGGAAACTGGAAAATAATAGGAAACATGATAAAAAGGCAGAAAAGACAGTGTAGAGTTGTGAGCTGTTATTGTCCTAAAAATAAATGTCTATGTTTCTATTCTGTATTGCATATTATCAAGTCACTGTGTATGAAAGTGTGTTTGTTTCATTAACTTAGAATATTTCAATAGATTATATCAAGATATTAACATCTACAAAATATAGATTATGATGTGCTCATATTGTACATGACAAAAATGGGACATTTGGTAGTAGTTTACAAACAGTGATGGGCAACCCAGTCACACCCTGTCTGATTTTGTGGAAAGAATGAGGCTTGTGTTTAAAAAAAGAAAACAATTGACTACAAGTCACTGAAAACATTTGGGTTTCCTTTTCTCCATGCTGTAGCTAATCACTATTGTAAGTGCCTGAAATATTCTGCTATCCATGTTTCTGATTAAACTGGCCATAGTAATAAAACCTGACCGTATTAATAGAGTAGTAAACTCTCACCAAGAAATTATGACTATACAGTAGAACCATGGCAAAGAAACCATCAGAGCCCAAACATAGAAGCACTTTACCCGGGACATCCAGGAAGCTGTGCAACTTTTCTGCTCTCAAAAATATTTTGCAGGTCCAAGTCTAGAGTTGAAGCATTAGAAAGCATTCTTAGTACACCTCTTTAAAGTTGAGATTGACAAAGAGAAAGAAAAAATACACCAGGGGGAAATGTCCTGCCTGGGGAAAAAAAAGATTAAAGGGGTGACTTAACAGGTTATTTGCAACTTCAATTTCTAACTCCACTGACATTGTGAGTGGTAAAGAGATCTTTGCTGTTCTGATTAGAACACTTACTGAGCGCAAGCAATTAAATCCCAAGTGAATCAATAAACGGCTGGCAGTTTAAAGGCAGTAAAACAGGAGCTTGCAGCAGCATCTAAGTACCAGAGAGCAAAGAGTGCAGGGAGGAGAATGAAGAAGCAGCCACAGTTTGGTGGTCCATCTGGAATGCTATTTTAAAGCTTCCAGTTAGGCTTAAAACTAGTAGTGAAGTGAAACCTAAACAGGGGAATGCAAGCAAAATTAGAGAAAAGCTAATATGCTGAAATATGCCAGGTTTATATAGGCTGAATTTTTATATATTTTTTAATAATTGCTTGTTTTCAGAGATTAAAATGTAATTACATCATTAACCCCATCCTCTCCTCTCTCCAATTTCTTACACACACTGTTCATTACTCTAGTTTCAAGTCCATGACACCCTTTTTCATTCATTATAATTATATACACAAATGTATAGGCTTATCCTCATTTATTCAAAATATATAAATACAACAAACTCTACTGTAGATTCCAGCTCTCACATTCTAACAGCAGGTTCTCTGGAAGGAAAGATGAGTATAGGAATGGGGGCAAGAGAAATCACATGGAGAGACACAAAACACATGGCTTCTCGTTCAAGTCTCCATCTTTAATAATCCCTCTCGCCCAAGAAACAAAGGCAGACCAAGCCTCTCCCCTGAAGGCTGGAAACCGGTTCTTCTTGTTCTTCAGGAGGTGAGTGGTCAGGTTGCTGGCTGCTATTCTTGAGAGCAGTGGGCAGGGGCAAGTCACACTCTACCTGTGAAATACTTCTATCATGTTTGTTTTTAGGGATTACCATTTAGTACTAAATAATCTATTTGTATACTCCTCTCTAATAATGAATTACATTACTTAGTTGCTAATAGTTCTTTGTGTAGGATTAAGGCCTCCTGTGTGTTTCCCCCATCCATGTTAGTATAATGTTGTTCCTGTTCAGTTCATATTTAGGCAGTCATACTGGTGATACTTTATGTATGTAGCTTCTGAAATTGCTAAGAAATCCCTATGAACCACAATGATAGGTATGGTTCTATAACTGTAATGGTTCAGTAGTGTTATGTATATGTTGGATTAATGCTCTTTAATTGGATTTTAGATCTCCTCAAGAAGTGAGAAATAACTCTTGGAACTGAAAATCCAACCAGTTACCTAGGGCTTGTGAAGTCATGCAAAGGAAAACCAAACAGGTTATAGTTAATAAAATACAGATTACTTGAAATATAAGTGATCTCTAAGTGAAATTTAAATATATATGTGTTTAGAAATAGTATGTGACTCAGCTAACTCATTTAGCATTTATCCCTATAGAATATCATGTCAAAGCAACACTTGTAGTACTGTAGTACTTCCTAAGGGGAAGAAGCAAATTAAGTGCTCACTGATAAAGAAAATATTCTCTCCTACACTTAAAAGTCCTACCCAGCCATAAGTATAATTAAATTCTGTCAATTAGAACAATATTGATGAAGGAGAATCAGATATTAGATACAGGAAGGTTAATTCCTCCATGACTTCATTCCTATGTAACATCTAGAATAGAAAATTAATAGAAAAAATAGAGAGAGGATGGTTCCAGAGTTCAGGAATAGAAGAGAAGAGGTAAGATGGAAAAAAGCTGGCTTACAGGTACTTACTGACGCTGAAAAGACAAACGACTTGTACTGTGGGTGGTACTCTGCAGAAGAATGCTGGTCTAGAATGCATAGGGCCCTTAGATCCATCAGTAACAAAAACAATAAAGATAAATATCTGCTTCTGTTAAATATCAAACTGGTCATCTGAATTTAGTTCATCTCAAAAGTATAAAAATGATTTTAAATGTTTAGAATATTACTGAAGACATTATTGCAAAAATATTGTTTTACAAGTAAAACTCTTATTCTGACTAGTTAAATTTAAGGCACAATGCATTTATATATCTCCATTTATATCAATATACTCTACCCTTTTTAAATGTCAATATAACTGGCAATAATTCATTTATGATCTAGTTCAGAATCACAAGAGTTCAGTAAAGTACACATTTGGTGAGCTTTTTAATAGAAAAATATTCCGCACCATAAACTGTTATTTTATGCATATATTTATTATATTTTTTCTGAGCTATTCCTCTATGTCAACATCAGATATTTGATAAGACTTATAAAGCAATAAATAAAATAGTTGAGGAGAAACATAGAAGTTTCTTTGGAAATTTTTTTGTATAGCTGGTCAGTTTCCTTGTCATGTTTCTGAACAATCTCTAAATAAATCACTTTGTTATATATATATAACAAAGTGAGGTTTTATATGTATATATATATATGTAAATATATATATGTAAATATATATATATGTAAATATACATATACAGCATACTAGTGAACATTAATATAGTATCTATTTTACAGGTATATTTTTATCTTCTCTGTTTAATAAACATTTTAAGGAAATATGCACAATAAAGCATGACACTTGGCGTTTCCATGCATGTTTTATTCGTACTATTTCCAGTCCCTTCTGATCCCATCCTGCTAAGCTTTTATCTTTCCCCCCACAGAGCCTCACTGTCACATATTGATTTTACCACACCTCATATTTTACATCTCTTTTAATTCCATAATGTCCACTCAGAAGTATTACTATCACACACACACACACAAGCACGCATACACATACATACACACACACACACACACACACACACACACACACACATACAGAGAGAGAGAGAGAGAGGGAGAGATCTAACATATAAGTGAAATCACAAAGTTTTTGACTTTTAACACCATTTTAGTTCAGTTGTTATAATACACATTTAGTGAGCAGTTTCATTAATTTTCTTGCAAATATTTTGATTTTCATTGTGGAGGAATAAAATACTATTGTTTTCATAAAAGTATTCTGTATCTTAATTATAAAGGACACTATAGATTTTTTGTTTTATTTTAGACATTTTTTTATAATTATAGAGCCATAAATTTGGGCACTTCACATATAAGCATATATATATAATATATATATATTCAAATCTAAATCTGTATACATTACTCATCTATAAGAATATTCAAGAATTAAGAAGAAAATAGTTTTTAAACTGAACATGAAAACTTTTCATGTCTTTTTTACTCCTTTTTTTTTTCAGTGATAATATTTTAGGAAGGCAATGTTTTCAGTTTGGGATTTATTTGTATTTAGCTGAAATCTTAGCAACAGATTGCATTTGTACAATGACTGTGCCAGTACAGTAATGTAGTAAGAGCTTTTAAAGAAACAGTGGCCTTTCTTTGTTTATGTTTGGATCTTTCTGCATTTCCTTAATCATTATTTTGGCAATGTCCTCTGCCACATTATGAAACAATGGGGACAAACATCATGGTTTAGATATTGAAACCTGGACAAATCAATGAAGACTGGAACACATATATATGTAATATTATTTAAAACAATGTTTTGGTTTTTATTACTTGGTAAAGATATAAGCCCTTATCTGTTTCAGGTTATTTCATGTTCTAGTTGTAATATCTTTGTCACATCCTTATTCCTGTCATAACATAATATCAGTATAACATTATTAAGAAATAAAGACAGTAGAGGATAATTAGGCCATTAAGGCTGCTCCATAATAAAAGGAATACAGATAAGCGGTGTAAATTTACATGCACTGAATCTTCTGTTATTTTAAGAACTCACATATATATACACACATGTATGAATATATGTACGTATGTGTGTATACATCAGCAAAAATACCTGAATTGTATTCAGAGAAATGCACTCTAATTCTTTATTCATGAGAACTTAACAATATACTTTTGAGAGTTCTGTTTTTTAATGAGTATGTATGAATATATGTCAAGCAATTTCAGTTAATTCAAAATGGATATATTTCAGTTGCATGCTTAAATCTGAAAAATCATTAATGCTTAAGAAGTTCTGTATATAGCAGTCAAAGTTTGGTAGTAGAGTGAAATTAAAAGCAGATGAGAGCATTCCTTCAGTATAGATTTAGTGCTCTTAATAAATGTGCAAATACATAAAATAAATAAATAAATGCAAGCTAAATAGAATAAGTAAGGATCAAAGGTTAATCTAGAAACAACTCTATACACAACATTGACTAGAACAATTAGGACAATGAAATATATTTCTACAGTTATTTGCTTCAGTATTACTTTCTACAAAACATAAAATTTATATGTAATTCAGTTATCAGTAAAATCTCTAATAGATTCATGCAAATAAAATAGAAAACTTAAATGGGTGAAGGGATAATTAAAATTTCTTTCATTAGGTGAAATTACAATGTTATTAAGATTACCTTTGCTTATTTAATAATTTTGAGAAAATATTTTGATGTGATTTTTAATGCTTAAATATCTAAATATGCTATAAGGCAAATATTGAGACTCTGGCTGAATACAAGCCATTTATCTGTCATTCAATAACATACAGGTAAAGGAATAGTGAAAGTTAGACAAGGCATGGCAACAAAGTAAGCACATGCATTAATGAACGAGCGTGACATGTCACAGGCTTTTTCAGTAAATGTAAAACCCAACTCTGCATTGTCAAAAATAGCAACAATCATGAATATGCTAATGAGGCCATATCTTAGAGACTGCCTTCCTCACCCTTTTAGGTACTAACCATCTCCGGTACACTTGAGAAAGCCTTCTTTCTGATTCTAGCAGAAAAGGCTAAGTAGATTAAACATATGCATAGGAATCTACCAGAACAAAAATGGCTCCTAGAACCTCAGGTAATACACGTAATTTAGGGCTTAAGTAACAACAGCAACAATTAATTACACTTCCGATGGTAAACTAGAGTAGAGGGTTAGTAAGCATTGAAATTATGGCATCTTTTTTTTTCATGTGAACTTATCATTTTATTATGTTATTTTCAAGGTCTGTGATACATTGACGAAGTTCATAACTTTACAGAGATTTGGACAAATGTTAAAGGGAATCTATTTACACAGGAAA
This sequence comes from Apodemus sylvaticus, assembly GCF_947179515.1. NCBI lineage: Eukaryota > Metazoa > Chordata > Mammalia > Rodentia > Muridae > Apodemus > Apodemus sylvaticus. The sequence goes on along the minus strand of NC_067477.1, from coordinate 74,860,120 downwards.
TGTCGGTACACAAGAAAAGAGTTTCATGAACTAATAATTTTTCCCACAGAAGGTAGGAAAAAATTTAAGCAATTTTGTTCATCACTGATTTTTCTGTCATAAATGTCTCACTGGCAGGATTCAACTTCATTCTGTTACCTCAGACTCTTTTCATCAAGGAAATTAAATAGCTCAAAATACAGAATCTCCTCAAAAAAGAAATCTTAGCATTAAGTTTAACCATAAAATATCATTTAGAATTGAATTTAATAGAAGTGGAAGTGACATTTGCATTAGAGCAAGAAATGTGTAGGAGGCGGACGAAAAGCAGGCACACCTGTTACCCAGATTTAGCTTCAAGAATGCTCATAAACATTTTACACTTAAAATTAGAGACTGTCTGTGTTGACAAGATTGCAGTACTCTTTAAACTATGGAATTACTCCCTTTCTTCAAATTCAATGGGAAGAACAGAATGTTCATCAAAGCACGCAGGAAATTTCATGCACAATTTCTCAGTCATTTTAATGGAAATTCTGCCTTTAACTCCCTAAGCTCTCAATAAACACATCTCTTAAGAATATGCTTTAATCTATTTAATTGTTTTTGAAGTTTGATATTTTTTTTCTTTAAAATGGTTTTGCTGTGGAGTTGTTTTTATTCGTTCTGAAGAAGTGAAGCATAGCCATTTTATTCACATTTTAAGAAAATGACTTTACAAAAACATCAAAAAGGATAAAGCTATTATGGAATAACAATTAGAATCTGGGAAAGCCAATAAAAAAATAAAATTAGCAGGTTATTTTCAAGTAAATGTACATATATATACATATATATATATATATATATATATATATATACTTTATTGTTAGTACACTCAGAGAGCAATATCATAATTTTATTCTCACTCTTGGTAATTTTTTTTGTTTTTCAGATATTTTTATTTTTTCAATGAAATGATTAAGTTTGATATGATTTATACTTCAAGACAAACTCAGTTATCTCACTTAGTAATCCTAGGGGGAAAACGATATTTTTTAACATAGAATTCAATTCAAATAACTTCATGGAACATGTAGTAGTTTCATAATAGAAAATAGACTGAGATAATTACATATATGTAATTATATATATGCATTCTTATATAAATCTGCACATGCATGCACATATACAATTATTATAGAGAACCGTAATTAAAATACAATCAATAAAATATAATTCCTTTATGTAAGATAAATTATCATATAATAACAAATTTTACAAAAGAAAAAAGAAAAAAATCTCCATTTCCAGAATTTAAAGCATGTTCTTGACCAATGTAAAAGTTGAAATGAGATGTTACATTGTCAGATCTCATGAAACTGAAAAGCTGAAGCCCAGCACAAGGCACTGTCATTTGAACAAAGTGGCAGCTACAGAACTGAAAAATATTTTCATTAATAACACATCTGATGGAGGGTTAATATCCAAAATATATAAAGAACTTAAGAAAATGGATATCACACAAACATGGAGTACAGGTATTTGCAGAGAACTCTCATTACAGGAAACTCAAATGGCTGAGGAACACTTAATGAAATACTCATCCTTAGCTATCAGAGGAACTCAAATCAAAATTACTTAGAGATTTTACCTTATACCTGTCAGAATTTTGCTATGTAAAAAAAACAAGTGACATGCTCCCCCTCCCCCCCGGTGAGGATCCCCCAGTAAGTAGATGAGTTCTTCATTGTTTCTGGAAGTGCAAACTCATACAGCTACTATGGAAATCAGCAGGGTGGTTGCTCAGAAAGATGGTAATCAACTTACCTGAAGATCCTGGTATGCCACTCCTAGGCATATGCCCACAGGATGCATCATCCTTCCACATATACACTTACTCTGTCACATTCATTGCTTCTCTAGTTGTTTCTCAGCAGAAGAATAAATAAAGGAAATATGGTACATTGACACCATTAACACAGTGGAGTATTACTCAGTCATTAAAAAAAACTGACATCATTAAATGTTGTAGGGTATTTGATTACTATGGGAATCTTGAAATTGTATGTATATAGGGGAAAAACCTAAAACAACAAAGAAGCTTCTTTCTAGTTGAGGTGTGGCTCATCCCTAGCACACACTTTTAATCCAAGAGCTTTCTGTTTATTGTAAACAAGATTAAATGAAGTCAACCATAGGTCAAGAGGCAGAGCATGCAACCAGTTGACAGGGAGAGAACATAGAAAAGAAACCACCAACAGTGAGACAAAGTCTGGAGGACAGTAGAGAGACAAACCTGAAGTAGAAAGGACAGAATTTTCAGTTGAAAGTGTTTTTAAGATAGTGAGGAGAGGGATAATTGTCTGTTTCCTTGAGGGGGAGAGTTATCTGAGGAGCATGGGGCAAGTTTTCTCTGCCTCTCTGAATTAGCAGATTTTTGTGCCAGCACGTGACTTCTGAAATTTCACTGGTAAAATCAAATTATTGGGATTTTGTTTTAAAAACAATAAAATTTCAGGAAAATGCATGTAACTAGAAAAAAATCATCCTGAGTGATGAGTCCCACTGAGAAAGATGAATATTTTGTGTACTCACTTATATGTGGATATTAGCTGTGAAGTCAATGATAACCAATCTACAATTCATACAGCCACAGATGGTAGCAATAGAGTACATTACTAGAAGGAAGAGATAGTTTTCAATGGGAAAGATAAGTAGAACATTAGCCATGGATGTGTGAGATGGTGCACGGAGCTAGAATGCAAAGAAGCAACCAAATTAAAAACCAGAGTGGTAAGAGTGCATTTGTAATGACTGTGGTAGATGGGAAGAAACAGAAAAATGATTGAGGCTTGCTGGGATGAGCCTCACATAACTGCAAAACCCAGATTTCTATTTGAATGTGTCTCAAAAACTAAAATAGATGGAATTAAAGAAAAGCAATACCCAAGGTTGTTCATGTATTCACAAGTGCATCAGCACCAATTCAAACATGAATTTCTCCTGCACACACACACATACACACACACACACACAGAGAGAGAGAGAGACAGAGAGAGAGAGAGAGAGAGAGAGAGAGACCACAAGTACACACAAACACATGCATATACACACAAATAAACACATACATACACTAGCATACACCTACACACATGCAAGATGCACTATAGGTGAATCTCAAAGTAAATATACTAGTAAATTGATAAAAACAGAACTAAAATATTATATTTATGTGATGTTCTAAGAATGTTGATACTATGCAGGATAAACAGGTAACTAAAAACTTCTAGTTTCTGATTGCTAAGGTAACATGAATTTAGACTATGACCAAATTTCATAGAGTTATATGTTACAGATAAGAAATATTTGCTAAATATATGAGACATGATATCAATACACAACACTTAATTTCAAATCCCTATATACACAAGGAAGATGTTAATAATTATTTGTACAATATACTTAAACACCTTTAAGTTCCAATTGGAACATAGATGGTTTGAGCTCTGAAGTCTACTGGAATTTGCTCAAAGAATCAGTTTATTTCTTATGAATAAAAATCATTTGAATTGTGGGACAACTACATTCATAGACATATTGAGTTATGCTTAGGAAAATACCACTTTCTTTCTAGCCTAGGACATCTTATTAAGTAGTTCTAAAGTCTGACACCATCAGTTATTACAATTCTTAAGAAACTCAGGGAATCAGGGAATTTTTTTATTTTGTGTTTGTTTGTTTGTTTGTTTACTTACTTACTTATTTATTTATTTAGGTTTTTCGAGACAGGGCTTCTCTGTGTAGCCCTGGCTGTCCTGGAGCTCACTCTGTAGAACAGGCTGGCCTCAAACTCAGAAATCTGCCTGCCTCTGCTTCCCAAGTGCTGGGATTAAAGGCATGCACCACCGCCGCCTGGTAAGCTTTTTTAAAACTTAAATTAAAATATAAAATTAGCTTTTCTCTTTACCACAACTTTCACACAGACTCCAGTACCCAGAGAAAACAATATTTGCCAAGATAAATATATAGATACCTTTATCATTTAATCACATACATTTAATATGTCTAATGCATATTAGTTACATTTTATCACTATAACCTGTACTATGGAAGAATAAGAGTATCAATAAAGATGGACAGATATGTTTTAGGCACTCACATCAGGTGGCTTCTAACTATCCTATTTTTGTTAATAGTAGATATATTATACTATGCAAAACAAAATTACATCTGAATGATATTTGAATTCTGAGGAGGGAAGAAGGTCAGGCTCTGTTTCCTTGGCTAATTTTGCCTAGGAGCTTTATATACTGTCTCCTGTAACCAATGTATCTATGTTAGATATAATTATCGTACACTACCTTTAATTAATCTATGCCTCTTAGAGTAAATAGTTCTTTATATTCTTTTTCTAATCTTAATATGCTGTGATTCATTATTTCACAAACTAGGTCATATTGAAAGCAGTCATTGAAGGAAAATTCTAAACATATCATGAACTTTCAAACTACTATTTTGAGTAAAAATGAAACACATTCAAACTAATACAGTACTGTTTTTAAAATCTAAATAATTGCAAAATAGAAAACTAAGTTTTAAAGGGGCAATATAAAATATTTCTTAAAACGTACCCAACCATTGGACTGAACACCGGGTCCCCAATGGAGGAGTTAGAAAAAGGACTGAAGGAGCTGAAGGGAGTTGCAACCTCATAAGAAAAACAACAGTATTAACTAACCAGACCCCCAGAGCTCCATTAGATGCCCCAATGTATGGGAATTGAGGGTGAGGAGGTGGGAGTGGGGTGAGTGTAGGAACACCCTCAAAGAATCAGCTGGAGGGAGGATGGGATAGGGGATTTCCAGGAGAGGGGGTCAACCAGGAAAGGGGATAACATTTGAAATGTAACTAAAGAAAATATCCAATAAAAAAAAATTTAAAGAAAGATCTTTAAAAACTTGTGTTAGTGCCATAAAACAGAAAAAAAAACATATGTGTTTATTTTAGAACTGGGTAATTCTGGGTAATGAGGTATAATGCAATTTCTTCTCCTCTAAACAGGGACAAATAATAGGGTTCTCTTATTGACTAATATAATTATATTATAAATTTTAAACTTGGATTGGAACATAATAATCAGTGTGAAATTTTTAAAGTATATTCTAATTGTTTTTATTTTTTATTTTGTTTTTGTTGTTTTTTCCCAAAATTATTCAGCTCCAACAAAAGTTCCTATTGCACCCTTGTTATGAAACTTCTACTATAGAAACAATTAATTCATTTGCTGTTCTTTCCAACTATATTTAAGTACTCATTTAGATGATGGAATGATTTAATTATTTGTTGTTTCTTTTGGCAATTTAAGTGGTTAATTTAAATTTTCATTTTCTTAGCTCAATATGAAGGGAAATCCATTAAAAATTTGCTTCATGTATGATCCATATTCAAAATTAATTTATAATCATTCGTATCCCTGTGTAAAATCAATAGAAAAGTAGAATAGAATTTCTTGTACCTCTTTAACACTGAATAAAATGAATTTTAATGACATTAAATAGTTTAAATGTAAAAAGTAAAAATCCTATTTTTATGCAATTATTTTAACGCTTTTGAATCAGATAATAGTAACCAATGACTCAACTATATTTGATTTTATATTACTTGGTTAGAACCAACTAATCATTCAGGTAATATATTGAAACTTTAGAAGTGCCTTGTTCAAATGTTTTTTTTTGTTGTTGTTGTTTTGATTTTTTTAATATTTATTTATTTATTTATTTAATATAAGTATGCTGGAGCTTTTTTTTTTAACTTTTTTTAATTCGATATATTTTTTATTTACATTTCAAATAATTTCCCCTTTTTTAGCCCCCGACTCTCTGAAACTCCCATAAGCCCCCTTCTCTCCCCCTGTCCTCCCACCGACCCCTTTCCACTTCCCCGTTCTGGTTTTGCCAAATACTGCTTCACTGAGTCTTTCCAGAACAAGGGGCCACTCTTCCTTTCTTCTTGTACCTCATTTGATGTGTGGATTATGTTTTGAGTATTCCAGTTTTCTAGGTTAGTATCCACTTATCAGTGAGTGCGTACCATGATTCACCTTTTGAGTCTGGGTTGCCTCACTTAGTATGATGTTCTCTAGCTCCATCCATTTGCCTAAGAATTTCATGAATTCATTGTTTCTAATGGCTGAATACTCCATTGTGTAGATATACCACATTTTTTTTGCATCCACTCTTCTGTTGAGGGATACTTGGGTTTTTTTCCAGCATCTGGCAATTATAAATAGGGCTGCTATGAACATAGTAGAGCATGTATCCTTATTACATGGTGGGGAATCCTCTGTGTATATGCCCAGGAGTGGTATAGCAGGATCTTCTGGAAGTGAGGTACCCAGTTTTCAGAGGAACCGCCAGACTGATTTCCAGAGTGGTTGTACCAATTTGCAACCCCACCAGCAGTGGAGGAGTGTTCCTCTTTCTCCACATCCTTGCCAACACCTGCTGTTTTATAATATTTTGCATATATTCTGTAAGCAATGGGAAAAGTTGATAATTGAACATCTTGCAATTTTATAAGTAGGTAAAATTTACAAATTGATCACTCAATTAGGCATAATTTAATGGCAAACATGACAGCATAAATCAGTAATATGTTGTGTAGTAGTCAATTTTCTTCATTCAGAAAACCCAATAGGAGTATCAAGTGAGGTATACAGAAAATTTAAGATACTTAATGACCTAATCTTTTAAAGGTAAAAAAATAAATAAATAAATAAAATGAAAAGACTGTAAAAGTAAGATGGCATTTTTTGAAAACTAACGATTCTTTAATAGGTTAAGTCTGATCAGAGAAATGGCACAACTAGGGGTGGGTACCATGGTTTGAAAGAAAATGTCCTCCCATTTCTCCAGTAGGCTCACAGTGATTGACACTATTAGGAGATGTGTCTTTGTTGGAGAAGGTATGTCTCAGTTCATTTCCTTCTGCTTGCTTATCCAGATGTACTATTATAGGCCAGAAAATGTTTTTGTTTGGTGGAATTTTGACTTTAGATTAGAAAAGCAATGGAATGTTTTTAACCCTACTTAATGGACCATCCTAGAGGAGTGTGGAAGGCAGTGTTGCTGCATGTGATTTGAACTGTGGGGAGCTGACTTAAAGCTTCTCCAGGAGGAGAATTTTAGTATATTGCCTAGAAAGTGTTCTTGCAATATTTTGATGAAGAATGTGACTGCTCTTTACCTTTATCTGAAGAGTCACCCTGAGGCTAAAGTGAAATTAATTGGATTAATTCTGTTGGCAGAGGAAATCTCAAAACAGGCTTGCACTGAGTCTGTATTGTAGTTATTATTGTTCACCTATACGAAGATTTATTATGAAAAAGAACAAAGTGAGCAAGTAAAAATAATTTAAAATATTGTACAGATGGAGGTAAAAGGGGACCCCAGGAATTAGAGTAGAGTGAAATTCTGTGTTCAAGGAGATAAACAGATTACAAAATGGAAAAGTGAGAAGTGACTTCAGGGCAAACACCCACCCAGGTAAGCTTAGAAATAGTGAAAAGAAATTAAAGAACAGCTCTTGTTTAGGCTTGGTGGTACATTTGTATAATCCTTGCACTCCTCAAATTGGCCAAACAGTTCTCCCAGTTTAAGGCCAGCCTGGTCTACAGAACAAGTCCCAGGACAGCCAAGCTTAGGCAGTAAAGGAAACCATCTAAAAATATCTAGTGAAAATGTAATTGAATGGATATTTGTAGTCAAGCCTCAGCAAACAGTCAAACATGGCAGCTTCAGCCTCATGGTTCTGACTTTAAAGTCAAGTATAGAAAAAGAAGAATTATGGAACCTCCCTTGGGACTAAGGAAGATTGCTGAGGTTAGATGTGTAGTTAGGCTGTCCCTGCATTCAGACCCAGAGAGGCAATTGTATGAAGCTGTGAAGGTGAAGCCTGAATTGCCTTGAAGACCCAAAGATGTTCAGATGCCAGTCACATGAGATATCTGTCAAGGAGTGCTACTAATAGGAACTGGAACCAAACCAAGAGAGAGAGAGGTGTATTGTCAACAAATTTGAAAGGAATTGTATACATGAAGAATGCTTTGATATCAGTCATAGAGATCCAGAGGTTGGATTTTTCCTTGCTGGTTTCCTGTCTTGCTTTGGCAAATAATTTCTTACTATGTTCACTTATTTCCTTTTGAAATGGTAATATAGATCATGTATATGATATGTTGGAATCATGTGATCTGCCTTTTCATTTTGACTTTAGAAGGATTACAGTTAAGAGCCTGCCATGAGTCTCTAAAGAGACATTGAACTTTTACTGTGTTAAGATTAGTATAGACTATGGGTACTCTTAAAATTGGTCTTGCTGATGCCAAGAAGTGCTTGCTGATAGGAGCATGGTATAGCTATCCACTGAGAGGCTCTGAGAGAGCCTGACCAATACAGATGTGGATGCTCGAAGATAATCATCAGACTGAGCATGGGGACCACAATGGAGGACTTAGGAGAAGGACTGAAGAATCAAAAAGGGTTTGCAACCTCATAGGAAGAACCACATTATCAAGGAACCCGCCCAGAGCTTCCAGAGACTAAATCACCAACTAAAGAGTACACGTGGAGGGACCTATGGCTGCACCTGAGGATTGCCTTATCAATGGAAGGAGAGGACCTTTGTCTTGTGGTGACTTAATGTTCCAATGTAAGGGAATGCTAGGGCAGTGAGGTGGGAGTCTGTAGTTGGGTAGATGGGTAGGTGCTCTCTGTCATAGAAACACAGGAGGGGAGAGAGGGAGGAAGTTTGGGGAGAGGTAATCAGGAAAGAGGATAACATTTAAAATGTAAACAAATAAAATAAGCAATAAGAAAAATAGTTGTTCTTGATGTATTTCTGCATTATGATATGACCATAAGCCTATGGGAGCCAGAGAATAGAATATTTTGGTTTCAAAGAAAATGGATGGCTCACCATAGGTAAATAAGGAGTGGCACTTTTCCAAGACCTGGTCTTGTTGGAGTAAGCATGGCCTTGTGGGAGGTAGTGTGTCTGTTAACTTCTTTCTACCTGCTGATCTGGACATAGAGCTGTCGGCTGCTTCTCTAGCACCATGTCTGCCTACTGCCTTGCATGGTTCCTACCATGACTATAATGAACTTCACGGTTTACCCCTGAAACTATAAGTCCCAACCAAATGTTTTTCTTGAGAAAACATTCTCAAGAAAAGAGTTGACTTGGTCATTGAGTCACTTCACAGTAATAAAACCCTAACTAAGACAGTGGGATTTGAATATTGATCATTGTTCTCACTTCCTGTTCTTTCTGTTTACAATGTGCAGATGAGATTTCTCTGCTACCTTTATGCTATGCCTTCTAAACCATAATTGACTATATGACATTTAGAACTGCAAGCCAAAGTAAACTATTTCTGTCCAATGTGGTGTTTTATTAAAATCAATAGAATAAACCTAGAATACAAACTGATATTGAGAGCATGTTGCTGCTGTTGTTGTTGTGGCTGTTATAAATCTAATCATGTGACTTGTATTCTTGGGAATATTTTATGGAAGAGCTGACTAGGCTTTTCTTATGTGAGCATAGAAGTTTTTACTACATATGGGCTTTCAGAGAATATCTAGGATACCAGGACCTGAACTGTCTGTTGTATATACTTTGCCCTGGAACTGTGAGTGCAAATCAGCTCTCCTCATATTGATTCATTTCACATTATTTACATCAGCACAAGATGAGATTAATACAAAGGCACATGTCTAAAAGAGACTTCCATTTATATGAAAATGTAGAAACCATTTGAAAAAATACAAGTCCCTAATAAAGCTATAGTTTAGTATCTCATATGTAAAATGAGCACAAGACCCAGGAGGGTGAGAAACACATTGACTACCACTATTCCTCAGGAAGAATGATCATAATAAAGACTTTGTTGGGCTTTTCTAGGTTGTTCTAAGTGTCAAATGCATACCTGAAGAAGCTCCTAGAAGGTATGAGAGATATGAGTAAAAATACTCACAACTAATGCCTTCTTTCTCTAGGTTGAAGATCTTAAACAAGACATAACCCGTTAAATTCATTTACTCTATGGCAAGCAAATACCCAGAGAAGAATTATATTGTGACAAGAAAATGTGACATTACTATAACCTGTGTTAGCAAAGATTACAATATAACTAAAGTAAATACTTAAGGTTGTCATCATCAAAGTACCAGAAAGTTCTGTGGATGTGATGCAGTATTACAGCACTTGCATGGAAAGAGCAAAGCCGTCAGTTACTTTTATACACAGCACTGATAAAAACAAAATCAAAAACAAACCAAAAAGAATAAAAAGCAAAAAGAAATCATTTTTCTTTATGTTAGGTTTTTTAAACTTGACACAAATTTATATGCATCTGGGAAGATGGACAATCTATTGAGAAATTGTGTCCAACAGATTGATGTATGGGGATATCGGAGTGGCATTTCTTTATTGCTAATTGATGTAATAGGACCCAGCCTACTGGAAATTGTGCCTTAATTTTGGTAGGTAGGAATTGACTCTATAAGAATGCAACAGAGCATGCCAGAGGAAGTAAGCCTGTAAGCAGCACTTTTCCACGATTACTACTTCAAAGACTTAAACCCAGTTTGAATTTCTTTGGTTTGCTTTGATTATGTACTATCAGTTTAATATGAAATACAGTCTTTCCGCCTAATGTTCCTTTTGGTCTCTGAAACAAAACTCAAACAACTGAAACCAGAAATTATACTATATATATTTTGAATGATGATATTGCTATGAACCTATGGGAATCAGAGAATGTAATGTGGTAGTTAGTAAGATTAATATCTTTATAACATTGGGCATTTAAATAATTCATTCCTAGTTGGTATTACTATTCATAGAAGTATGAACTTTACTGAGACACACCTGAAAACATATATTCAATCAATAGTATATTGACTCAATGGGTTTTATTTAGGAATATATACATACACACAAAGTACATGCACTTTAAATACAAAGAATGTGGTTCAGTGTCTACTTAACATTTGATAGAAATATATAGCTGCTCCATATTATTTAAAGTAACTACATAACAAATTTAAGGATAATATAATTTTTGTCTACTCTTTTAAATATCCTCTATTTTTTTCAAGGAAATTTATGGCTTAGTAATTGAGCCAAGATTCTTATAGTTCTGCATTTCGCCCCGCCACTGGAGTGTGGAGATATTGATGGGCAGTCGAAACAAGGAGACACTAGATTGCATTTAACCTATGCTTGCCTTCATGTGTTAGATGCGAGGGAAGTTCTTAGGGGGTAGGAAAGCATGTCCTAAGATGTGGAATGCCAGGTTCCTTGACAGCAAGTCCCAACATCTGCTGGAAATCATGCAGAGGAGTAAAAAATGGAAGATATGGGGTCCATGGGCCTACAAAGGGGAACCTGTGCCAAGGAGTCCCAAAGTTCTGGATATCCAGATGTCTTTGTGTTTCAGGAAAGGCTGAGGATAAGGATCCTCTGAGCTGAGAGGTGGGGTAGAGAAGGCCAGTTTAGCTCATCAATGGGTCCTTAGCAGAGGGGCCTTCTGGTAGAGATGTAGGGAGTGGTCTTGTGGATGGAGGCTTTCTCCATGCTCCTCATAGCAGTTCTTGATGAAAGAGACAGTACTTGATTGTTCATCATGGAAAATGGGTGCATACCAACTCCTCAGGGTGGACTAGAGATTAATTACCTTTTACAGAAACCAATGCCCAAGATAGGACTCTTATTGACTAAACCGTTAAAAGTTCATCTAGATACTTCATCAGCATAGAGAGCTCTGATCTGATATATGCGATCCCAGGTCACATTTCTCATGTGCTTCAAGCAAGAAATCTGATATGGAACAAGGAGCTACCTACTGTCTCAGGTGGATGCCCGAATGCCAGGCACTCTGAACCCTCTCAACTTTACCAAGATTCCTGGCATGGTCCCTTGTATCACAAGTAATCTTCTAGGATCATATATTGGAATACATAATTTCCAGGTTATAGAGCTGTTTGGAACAAATACATTGGCATGTATTTATGGAAAGGAGTATATCATTAAAGTCAGGCTTTGAGGCTTAAAACAACCATACCATTCAATTTATCTATCACTGTGTCAAACTGTCAGATACCACTGTAAGCTGTGGTTCCAGAGCTATGCATGTTTTGCTGCTGCAATGTTCTCTGACATGATGATCATTATCTCAATCTCTATGACACTTTTAGCTACGTGTCAACTCTTTTATAAGATGTTTAGGTCATTGTGGGGCTTTTTGTTTGTTTGTTTGTCTGTCTTCTTTTATCATAACAGTAGGCAACTAAGACAGTGTTCTAGAAAATAACATATTGTCATTTGTTAAGTATGAAGGTTACATTGGAACAGTAATCAGAACTTAATTTTTTTAAATTTTGCTTGCAGATAATTTTGATTGCATGGGAAATTTCTATCTGAGTATACTGCTATAGCTCATATGCATAAAAAATAAGCTGGATTTTGATAGAATTTAAAGTTTCTTTCATCAAAAGACAATATCAATCAATTTTCTCCATGAATAATCCCCATAATAGGTTATCACATCCCAAGTTCTTTGTTCTAAGTACATGTATATATGATGACCTCTAAATACATACTGTGCGCATGTTTGTATGTGTATGTTCTTGAGTGTGTGTGTTTCCATTTGTCTGTGTGCTGCTATGGCCATGTTGATGGCAGTGACCTATACAGCAACCTAAGGCCATGTTGGCATTTGTGGTCCATACTGCTTATGAAGGCCATGTTTGTGTTTGTAGTCTTACTGTAGCAGGATTGGTATTAATGTCTGTGACTTGTGTTACCACCAAAGGTCATGCAGATGGCTGTGGTCTGTGTTGCCACTGAGGCCATATTGATGTGACTGTTCTGTGCTGTTACCTGAGACCATGCTGTTTGTTTGGTCTGTACTACCACTGAAGGGTAGAAGTGTGTCCATAGCCCTTGTGGTGGCAGAGGTTTGTGTTGATATCTGTGGTCTATACTGCCATGAGAGGCCATGTAGAGACCTATGGAGCATGTTGATGTCTGAAATCATGTGGATCTCTGTGGTTCATGAAGTGGCCAAAAGCCATGTGGAAGTCCATGCCACTTTTGGCTGTATATGATGAGGAACCTACTTTTGCAATGTATTTATGACTGCATAGTAACAGTTGAGAAATAGGGGTATATAAGGTGTCTGTGACAATCCTTAACCCTCTACCTACTATGCCTTCCCCCAAAAGTAAAAAGGTAGCAGATTAGACAGAAAGCTATGGAAAAGAAATTTGTGATAAGGATACTGAAGTTTATTTCTCCACAACCAATGATTTCTATCAGGGATGTGAATGGGAAAGGCTCGGTTTTCTTACATTTTTCGTTGTGAGCCTGACCTTTAACAGCTGAGCCCAGCCCAGTTAACATCTCTCCAGCCCAGGCTAAAATTTTTAGGGACTTGCCACTGGGAGTTTGATCATGCTCCAGTGAATATATGGGTAACACAAACTGGATTTATTTTTTGTTTTTGTTTCTGTTTTTGTTTTTTATGTCTTTTCTTCTTCTTTTTCTTCTTCTTTTTCCTTTTTTCTCTTCTTCTTCTTCTTCTTCTTCTTCTTCTTCTTCTTCTTCTTCTTCTTCTTCTTCTTCTTCTTCTTCTTCTTGTATTCTTGTCTCCTTCTTGTTTATTGACTGCACTTTACAAGGGTGAGGGAGCAGCCTGAGAGAAGTGGAAAGGAAGTGTAATTGGTGTTCATATTGTAAAATTCTAAATTCCAAATAATCCATAAAAGTATCATGTGAAGAGTACGTTTGATATTTTATGTTTTATGCTTTGAGATTATAGTGTAGTTATAGCATCCTCCCTTTGCTTTTCCCCTTCTAGGCCCTCCCATAGACCCTTGTCTCAGATTCATGACCTTCTTATTAATTGTTATTTTGAACAAATATGTATGTACATATGTGTATTTCTAAATACATAAATATTACATGATTTGTGTATGTAATGTTATTTGTATATAAGTTTTCAGAGCTGTACTTACTAGAACTCTTGGCTGCTACCTTCCTTAGGGAGTTTGCGTGATGCCTCTTGTACCATGAAACCTAGTAGGATAGAAGCTTTAAAATTACAGTTCAGGGGTCTTTGGGTTCTGTGTAAAATGCATAGCATCTTCGAAAATAATGTTTTGGGAGTTTGTTGGACAAACCTGAGCCACAATTCAGTACAGAGTTTCCCATGCATGGAATTGAAATTTTTGGTAGATAGTCTTTGGCTCTTTGAGAGAGTATTGCCTTCCCAGATGAAAAACTTTCAATTAAATTCTATGTGCATATTTATACAGAGACTTATGTGTATTATAGCTTTTAGTCATTTAACTAATAACATGATTCTCTATGACTTTTTAGTTTTACTGTAATTATACCTTCTTCTCTCCTTAATATGTATTATTCCCTCTCCTTAATTATAGTCCCTCATCCCAATGGAAATTTCATCTTACTAGAGTCATAATGACTATGATGAGAGCAAATGATAAATTGTCATATTGATGTGGAAAAGGAAAACACCTTCTCATTGCTGGTGGGAGTACAAATTAGCACCACCAGTATGAAAATCAGTCTGAACATTCCTCAAGAAACTACAAACTGATTTATTTACATGATTTAGATATACCATTCTTGTATATGTATCCAAAGCACTCTGCATCATACTGCTGAGATACATGTCAATCCTTGCGCATTATTGATCAGTTAATAACCAGAAAAAAGGAACAGCCTAGATGTTCATCAAACAGTGACTGGACAGTAGAAATGTACTTCTATATACAATGGAATGTTATTCATCTGTTAACAAAAATGTATTTATGGAACTCATATGTAAATATATGAATCTGCTAACATTAATTTTGAGTGAGGTAACGCAAATCCAGAAAGAGAAATGATCACAGGTTTTTCCCTAATTTGTGAATTTTAGTTTTAAGTCTTCAGACAAATGTCTTTCATTTAGAATACCCGTAAGGACAGAAAATAGTATCGGTCCATAGGGGGGGCTATTTCAAGGGAGCTAAGATACAGTACAGTTATATAAAGGTTACAACAGAAAGTAATAGATCAGCAAAGATTAAGTAAAGTAAGGAATTGCCAGGAAAAGGGGGAGGCATAAAGGAGGGCAAGGTGAAACTAAAGACACTCTTGAAAAAGGCATATGAAAAACTACTGCATTATAAGCTTTCTGATATATAAATACAAAAAGAAGTTAAAATTTATTAATCCAATAACTGAGCAACAACATCCCTAATAGACACAAATAGAGAATAATCCCAACATGGAGAAGAGAGGTGGACATGAAGTATCTTTCACTCCTGGCTGAGGTGTTATTGGCAAATGTTATCTTTTGAGAGAGAAAGAATCAGTTGTTTTTTTTTTTTTTTTTTCATGATAATGTTCCCTGACAAGTTGACTGTAAATTCAAGTGCATACCCAACAGTCAAGTATATGTGGCCAACACATATTAGATTCAAGGGAATAATAAAATTAGGGAGGACATGATATTGAGTTGGTATGGAAAGGAGTGAATCTGAGGATACATTTTAATAAGAGCTAATATTCTCAAAACACATTGAATAAATTTTTAAAGAATATTTTATAAAAAACCATAGATACTGAAAAAAGAAAAGATACAGCAATAATGAAGAAACTGCCGTGAATATTAAATCCATATGTAGATATGTAGATGTATTCATGTCAGGAAAAATATTAAAGTCATTATCAGCAAATCAAGGAGAAAGAACAACTGTGTCAACTGTCTATGTATTAAATATAAATCATTCTTACAAGGTCACACCAAGGGAAGTGTCCACTCCTTCTTCCTAGATCTCAGTTCTCTGGTCCTCAGACTGTATTTGAAACACAGTAACATTTCATCACTGTGGAGAATATTTTGAATGGAGAAAAACAGAAAGAGAAAGACTGAATCAGTTGGTATGAAAATGGTAATTTTCATTAGAAATGTGGCTTAAGAGATAAGAGACACCTTTTCTAAACATACCTAACTTCTTTAAATCTAGGTTTAGGTATGGTGGGTAGAGCATGGTTCTCTGTTAAAGCTTTACTTCATAGTTCATCTTGTTAGTGTAAAGCATATTCTGCGACCCTGTGTCTTTCTCATTCAGAAGAAGAGTACCTATAGCACTGGACAGTATCTTTTCTTACACGCCCCTAAATCATGTTTCATATTGCAAGCCTGCTTAAATTCTAAGCTCCGTAGCAATGTTTCTGTCTCTTGATTTAGGAGCTAGGTGGTCTGAACATAGGGATGGATGCAGATGCTCAAGTGACATGAAATTAATGTCATCTCATACACATACTGTTCCTCCCTATCTATTTTGGACTGACGAAATCCATTTGTCTTTAGACATACAGAAATGCCAGGCAATTTACTCCTATCATAAGCTTCATAGTCATCAAATTTTAAGACAATAGATAAATCAATCTAGGAACCTTTTTACTTTCCATATGATTGCTGTTGGAGGGATAACAGGGAAAAAGGAGTAAATGTCATCAACTCATAAGACAAAATAAATTATTTTGGATGATTTGTATTAGAATATAAATTACCTTTCCACTTACAGTGACGAATTCCAGTGCTACAGAGTTGCAAGCCTCTAGCCATCTCATGCTTTTGTTACTATGGCTATAGTTTTTGTTTGTTTGTTTGTTTGTTGTTTGTTTTTTGTTTTCTTTTTTGGCATACTGAAAAATCCTTTAAACAAACAAGAAGAAAATATAAGCAATTAAAATGCACAAATTAACTGCACACATACAGTCTCATGGACACTGGAGAGCTGGGTAAAAACTATGTGCCAAGGAGACTGTCACTCAAAGCAGAGCTCTGCAACTTATTCATTCTGTGGGAGGAAAAAAATGATGTTCTATCTGTAAATGCCTCAGAATTTCTGTTATGTAAATATGAGTGACAGAACATAAATGCTTCTTAATATTAAGTTAATGCATATATAAAGTTCCTAGTTCCCAGCACAGTGTAAAAGCTGAGCAAATGTTGCCTAATGTGAGTACTTTTATCACATGTATCAAAATACACGTAGGATGAAAAAGAACTGTTCAATTAAGCTTTGAAAATATGTAGAAACTTGGGCTAAATTTCATAGATAAAATATATCACATTCATTTCATTCTATTTCACCGTACCTTCAGCTTTTATTTCTGATTTTACATTGAGTAAGTAAAATATAAGAATATCAGTGCAAGTACTGGGGAGAAGGTTCATCAGTTAAGAAAACCAGCTGCTCTCTCAGAGGATCTGGATTTGATTCCCAGCACCCCTATTATGTCTTACAACCACTTGTAACCTTAATTCCAAGTGATCTAACACCATCTTCTGGCCTTAACAGGCATCACGATCCAGTTATGCATGAAGGCAAAACACTCATACACACATATTAAAAATTAAATTTTAATAATATCAGTATATCATACACAAATATTTACACCGATGATGAAATTAGTAACAGAAACAAACGTCATCAGTCACTGTCATCAGAAAATCTGAAACTACTCTATGTGAGTTGTATATATTTCATATGATCCAAAGACAAAGGCACTAAAACAGTGGTGCTGACTTTCCCTCACTGAAATCCTGTCATCTGTGCTGTGTATAAAGCTAAGGTCCAATTTGTCACTCAGGAAGTAATGTTGATTCTTTTTTTTTTTTGTATGTTCAGCTTTCTTTCCTTTTTTAAATGAAGTATAATGCTTTCTCACTCACATTTAAGAGAAATGGCTCTAAATGTCGAAGTGCCCCAAAGACACAGACACTGGAATTGTGTATGGATCATAGCGTTTGAAGCGTTTGTTCAGCTGCCTGCTGAATCCTCTGAAACTAATGCTCAGTCTATATTAATGTCTCAGTCCCAGGAAACCTCAGCCTGTTCTCTACTATAATTAATCTTGCAGGTACTGCCTTGACATTATTGGTTCACCAACAGAGCAGAACTGCCTAAGCCATCAATAATAATTCAAGACATTAGGATGAAGCCTGTGCATGGGCCCCGGAGGTAGCCAAATGTGTGAAGCCTTCCCCCACTCCTCTCCAGCAGAAGGGAAACTCTACAATTGAAACTAGTTGTTTTGGTGGCTGGATAATTTGTAATGGAGGGGTCTTGGTGTTACTAATTGTTTTGCTTTATGCTTTTCTCCAAATGTAGCCACTGCTTGGCACAATGGGAGTGATTGTCTGTTTACTGAATCTTAATATTGAGGCTGTTACAAATTGTCTTTCACAGATGGTGGGAGCGTTTCAGATCGAGAGAGGCAGGGAATTTATTACTCAATATTTCTGTATTACTGATTGGGACGTGAGGAGCATAGCCAATCCTTCCTGCTGCAGATTTTGCTGCATGTTTTTTTTTTCTCTCTCTCTCTGTAAAATGATGGCTGGTTCTAGACATTTTCTCATTTTGTATAGATAGCAGCTGTGTAATTTCAAGCAGAATGTTTGCTTTGATCCCCCTTCCTTTAATTGAAATTCGCAATTATGAGATTTGTTTCTTTTATGTTTGTGAGTTTATTGGTTTAATCTACAAAATGTGCTGTCTTGCTGTCTTACACAGTTAAAGGCTATAGCACAGTTGGGACTTAAATGACAAACACTGGAGGGAGGAGCTTACTTTTTCCTTTTTTTCTTGGTTATAGAAATAATCTGGCAGATATCCTTCCCTTAAAAGGCTATGTGACAAATGTGTGAATTATTCTATGCAGGCTCAAACTCTTTCTAGCATGTATCTATGTATATGTCAACAAATGTAAGTATACATGTATATTTATTATTGTGTACATGACCCAAATCAGTCTAGTATGGAATGGACTGCCTCCCTTGGTTTCAGCATGTGTACCCAGACATATTTGAATACTTAAAAAGTGGGCACTTCAAAGGTTTTTCAAGAGGAATAATTTTTTTATGTGTTTGTTTAAGTTAGGTCTATGTGATATGTATAGTCTGATGCAGACTGAGGGTTTAAGTTATTAGGTGTGTTTAAGGGAGGGGTGAGTTTGTGTGTGTGTGTGTGTGTGTGTGTGTGTGTGTGATTCAAATTGCACAGTATATGAAGTATGTGTATACAATCCAAGGCCAAGTAGATTGTCTGATAAATCAACTGTATTTTATGCTTTCCTGCTTCAATTTACATTTGCAAGGCTTTTTTTGTTTGTCTGTTTGTTTTTGTTTTGTTTTGTTTTATAGAAGACGTTATTCTGAATTCCAGACTATGTAAAACATTTTAAATATGAATTGACGGTTTCTACCCTCAGTGTCTTCACTTGTAATAGCTTCATGTGTGTGTGTGTGTGTGTGTGTGTGTGTGTGTGTGTGTATGTGTGTGTGTGTGTGTGTGTGCTCACATGTGCATGTACTATTGGTAATTGTCATTTTGACTAGGATGAGAGATCATAGCAAAATTTTAATTCCTTTTGCATGATAAGTAAATTTTGAACATTTTGTTCATGTATTGTTTGACTATATGTAAGTCTGTATCTGTCAAAGATTTCAACTAATGTGCCAACTTATTTACAAGAATTATTTTTGGAGTGGGATAGGGTTAAGATATTTTATTCCAGATTTTAACATTATTTTAATTGAATAATTTATAAATACATTTTTTTCAGTTCTCTAGGCTTTCTATTTAGTTTGCATTTCTTTTAATATGATGGAATACCATTTATAGTTTTTGTTACTATTTTTGTGAGCTATTGGAACTGCTGTTGAAAATGACATTGCTAATACCTTTCTCTTAACTTCAGCCCTTTAGGATTTACTCTAACAACTTCGATTTCAACTCTGAAAGGTTACGGCCCAGTTTGAGATATTTGTGTTCTAAGTTAGAGATAAAGGTCTTCACTCTACATGTGGACATCCAGAGTTCTAGCACAATTTGTTATAAGAATGGCCCTTTGGGAAACATGCTTTTTGGTATGTTGGTATGATATACATATGATATATACATAAAGATAGAGATACAACTATAGATAAAGATTAGACATTTGAGATCAGAAACTAGACTACTCCAGTTGTGCTCATGCTCTTTGGCAATCTATATATTTAATGGGTTCATATGACTTTCGGGACAATATGAGGGTTTTTTTGATGAATAATACTGAAAATGTGAAAGGAATTACAATGAGTGGATGAATATCTATAGGTAATGTGACCTTTTGTGAGAGTATAATGAATTCTTTAGACAAATGAATCCAGGGACGGCATCTTCTTGGGTATCTTTTTAATCTTTCATAAATTCTTTTGGTAAGATCTTTACATTCTTTGGTTCTATTCATACCTAAGCTATTGTCATCTTTTTTATTTTCCTCTCATCTTGCTGCTTCAACTTTTCTCCTTCTATTTGAGAAATTCTCACCTTCTGGGTCATTCCCCCTTTTTGAGTCCCACAACTCTCTCATAGGGGTTGCCTAAGAACACAAAAAAACCCCACAGATACGTACATCATTATTCATAGCAGTAATAAAATAATAGCTATGAATCAACAATAAAATAATTTTGTGGTTGGGTTAGCACAACATGCGGCACTGTATTACAGGGTCACAATACTTGAAAATCAAGGACCACTGGCATATTCCTTCTTCCCATTCCATTTTCCTTTTTTCTTCATTTTTTTATTTTTGAGACAATCTCATGCATCTTAAGCTTGCTTAAACTCAATATATAGTAAAGGATGTCATGAGCATGTAATTCATCTGCCTCCTCAACTTGCTTTAAATATTGTTATGATCAACCCCATATCTTTGTGTGTGCATGCTGAACAAAGACTATCACAACTAAACTGTGTTTCTAGCATATTTTTTATTACTTTTGTTTTTTTGGTTGGTTGATTAGGTGCTTTGAGGTTAGTATAAAAGTCATATTTTCTGATTACTTCTTACCACATACTTTATTGATGTGTAGAAGAGATATTGGTGTTCATAAAAACCTTTGGTTCTTTTAAGAACAGGATTTTATCATTTGAGGAGAGAATTCAGAACAGGAATTTAAAAAAGTCATAAAGGAATGCTGTTTACTGGTATTCTCTTCCCTTTTTTCTTATAATATCAATAATCACATGAGGTGAAGGATAGATTTTGCTCAGCCATCCCACATCAGTCATTAATCAAGAAAATGTTCTAAAGACATGACTAGAGGAAAGCTAATGGTGGCATTTTTTCAAGTGAGGTTCCTCTTCTGAGATAATTGTAACTCTGTCATGTTGACAAAAAAAAACAAAAAAAAACAAACAAACAACAACAACAACAACAACAAAAAAAAACCAAAAACTAGTCAACACAGAAGTCTAGTTGAAGTTCAGGTAATCAGTGATTGCAGAGTGTTCAGTGCCCAAAGGTTCACCTGTATCACATTCTTTCCTCAAGACTTAGATAACATTGTGGAGGAGGTGCAGGAAGATTGGCAGAATTAGAGGGAAAGTAAAACCTCTGAATGTAGTGTCTTCAGTACAGGACAGGTTCACCATACTAATTAACTTACAGCAGTTCGACTGCTTACACAAGACTTGTACAAGATTGGTCAGCCAACTTTCAGGCATTGATGGAGGAATGAATTTGCATCGCTCAGAGATAATTGAAGTAGAGAAAGTAGAAGGATTCCAAAAGGCAGAAGAAGTTTCTGTAAAATTGTGTCTCCTAAAAGTATAAGGAAAGCTTCACCCATAATGTCTCACCAACATGACTGTCTACACATGACCTGAACAGGAACTCCACAAGACACCTGTAACCATGCTAATAGGGACATGGAAAATCTCAAGAGGTCTCAGCTCTGGGAAAAATAACTACAGGCAAATGAAGGATAATTTATGAGAACAGGAGAAATAATCCTAATCTTCCTAGGAATACACAAATTGGTTAACCATTACCAAATGTCAGTCCTGAATACACTGGGAAAAATAACTACAGGCAAATGGAGAATAATTAATGAGAACAGGAGAAATAATCCTAATCATCCTAGGGATATACCAGTTGGTTAACCATTACCAATGGTCAGACCTGAACACGCACATACATGCAACACTATATAGATTGAGCAGTTTGAAGTTATATATTTAGTAATACATACAAATATGTATAGATGTATGTATGTGGGTATGTATGATTGTACGAATACATGCATACATGTATGTGTATATAACAACTAGTACAGGAAAAGAGACCATGCATTTGAATGCAAGCCAGGGAGGGGAGTACCACAGAGGAATTGAAAGGACAAAACAAAGACTGTAGGTTTCCACATAGCTTTTCATGTGCTCTTAATTTGATTAAGCCTTCCTCATACATCATTTTCCTATTTCTACCTCCTTCCATGCATGCCCTTTTCCACTTTCCCCTTTTCCCTTTCTCAATGTTCTTTTTACTTGTTTTCATAAAGGAGTGATCTATTTATGCTTATAGTTCCTGATTTTAACCATCAGCACCATCACCACCACCAATGACAAGAACAAAATTGAAAATGTGCTGAGTTCCAAAGGTACAGAATACTCAGTAAAAGGTAAAAGTGTATTTATTATATAGAAGCAGGTTGAGGCTGTCTGTGGTAAGGTGATGCCCTCATACACATAGTTTCCTGATTTTGCACACACACACACACACACACACACACACACACACACACACGATTAGTTTGCACTACTGCTGTTAGACCTGTGGCTACAGAGAAACATGATGACAGAAGGTCATGCTAAAGGAAAGCGGTTCACCTCATAGCACTCAGGAAGCAGAGAGCAGCACATATAAGGTATGGAGGTGTGCAAAATGTATGGCTACTTTTATGCCAAATTCTTTTTTTTTATATTTTTATTTTCTATATTCTTTGTTTACATTCCAAATGATTTCCCCTTTCCCGGATCCCCCCTTCCCATATGTCCCATAAAACTTCTTCTCTCCATCCATTCTCCAATAACCTCCCTCCTTTTTTTCTCTGTCCTTATATTCCCCTCCAATGCTAGATCAATCCTTTCCAGGATCAGGACCTTCTCCATACTTCTTCATGGGAGTCATTTGTTATGCGATTTGTGCCTTGGGTATTCAGGGCTTCTGGGCTAATTAATATCCACTTATCAGAGATTGCATTCCATGTATATTCTTTTGTGACTAGGTTACCTCACTTAGGATGATATTTTCCAGATCAAACCATTTGCCTAAAAATTCTGTGAATTCATTGTTTCTTTTTTTAAATATTTATTTATTTATTTTTTGTTTGTTTTTTCTTTTTTTATTCGATATATTTTTATTTACATTTCAAATGATTTCCCATTTTCTAGACCCGACTCCCCGAAAGTCCCATCAGCCCCCTTCCCTCCCCCTTTTTCCCACCCAACCCTAGCCAGCATCAAACTAAATGGAGAGAAACTTGAAGCAATCCCACTAAAATCAGGGACTAGACAGGGCTGCCCCCTTTCTCCTTATCTTTTCAATATTGTACTTGAGGTACTAGCTAAGGCAATTAGACAACATAAGGAAGTCAAAGGAATACAAATTGGAAAGGAAGAAGTCAAACTATCATTATTTACAGATGATAGTCTAACTAAGTGACCCAAAAAACTCCACTAGGGAACTCCTACAGCTGATAAACAACTTCAGCAAAGTGGCAGGTTATAAAATCAACTCAAGCAAATCAGTAGCCGTCCTATACTCAAAGGATAAGCAGGCTGAGAAAGAAATTGGGGAAATGACACCCTTCACAATAGCCACAAACAGTATAAAGTACCTTGGGGTGACTCTTACCAAACATGTGAAAGATCTGTATGACAAGAACTTCAAGACTATGAAGAAGAAAATGGAAGAAGACCTCAAAAACTGGAAAAACCTCCCATGCTCATGGATCGGCAGGATTAATATAGTTAAAATGACCATTTTGCCAAAAGCAATATACAGATTCAATGCAATACCCATCAAAATCCCAACTCAGTTCTTCACAGAGTTAGAAAGAGCAATCCTCAAATTCATCTGGAATGACAAAAAAACCAAGGATAGCTAAAACTATTCTCAACAATAAAAGAAATTCTGGGGGTATCAGTATCCCTGACATCAAGCAATACTACAGAGCAATAGTGTTAAAAACTGCATGGTATTGGTACAGTTACAGGCAGGCGGATCAATGGAACAGGATTGAAGATCCAGAAATGAACCCACACACCTATGGCCACTTGATCCTCGACAAAGAAGCTGAAAACATCCAATGGAAAAAAGATAGCCTTTTCAACAAATGGTGCTGGTTCAACTGGAGGTCAGCATGCAGAAGAATGGGTATTGATCTATCCTTGTCTCCTTGTACTAAGCTCAACTCCAAATGGATCAAGGACCTCCACATAAAGCCAGACACTCTGAAGCTAACAGAAAAGAAACTGGGGAAGACCCTTCAGGACATCGGTACAGGGGGAAAGTTCCTGAACAGAACTCCAATAGCTTATGCTCTAAGATCAAGAATTGACAAATGGGACATCATAAAATTACAAACTTTCTGTAAGGCAAAGGACGTCATCAAAAGGACAAATCGGCAACCAACAAATTGGGGAAAGATCTTCACCAACCCTACATCAGTTAGAGGGCTAATATCCAATATATATAAAGAACTCAAGAAGTTAGACTCCAGAAAACCAAATAACCCTACTAAAAAATGGAGTAGAGAGTTAAACAAAGAATTTTCACCTGAAGAACTCCGGATGGTAGAGAAGCATCTTAAAAAATGCTCAACTTCAGTAGTCATTAGGGAAATGCAAATCAAAACAACCCTGAGATTTCACCTTACACCAGTCAGAATGGCTAAGATTAAAAATTCCGGAGACAGCAGATGTTGGCGAGGATGTGGAGAAAGAGGAACACTCTTTCCATGCTGGTGGGGTTGCAAATTCGTACAGCCACTCTGGAAATCAGTCTGGCAGTTCCTCCGAAAACTTGGCACCTTACTTCTGGAGGATCCTGCCATACCACTCCTGGGCATATATCCAGAAGATTCCCCAGCATGTAACAAGGATACATGTTCCACTATGTCCATAGCAGCCCTATTTATAATTGCCAGAAGCTGGAAAGAACCCAGGTATCCCCCAACAGGAGAATGGATGCAAGAAATGTGGTATATATACACAATGGAGTACTATTCAGCCATTAGAAACAATGGGTTCCTGACATTCTTAGGCAAATGGATGGAGCTGGAGAACATCAAACTAAGTGAGGTAACCCAGACTCAAAAGATGAATCCTGGTATGCACTCACTAATAAGTGGATATTAACCTAGAATACTGGAATACCCAAAACATAATCCACATGTCAAATGAGGTACAAGAAGAATGGAGAAGTGGCCCCTTGTTCTGGAAAGACTCAGTAAAGCAGTATAAAGCAAAACCAGAACAGGGAAGTGGGAAGGGTTGGGTGGGAAAACAGGGGGAGGGAAGGGGGCTGATGGGAATTCATTGTCTCTAATTGCTGAGTAGTATTCCATTGTGTAAATATACCACATTTTTTTGTATCCATTCCTCCTTTGAGGCGCACCTGGGTTCTTTCCAGCTTCTGGCTATTATAAATTAGGCTGCTATGAACATAATGGAGCATGTGTCTTTATTGCATGCCGGGGAATCCTTTGGGTATATGCCCAGGAGAGGTATAGCAGGGTTCTCTGGAAGTTTCATGTCCAGTTTTCTGCGGAACCGCCAGATTGATTTCCAAAGTGGTTGTAGCATCTTACAGCCCCACCAGCAGTGGCGGTTTTCCCCTACCCTAAGGCATTCACCCCCAGTGACCTAGTTCTAGTTTCCAGGTTTCCACATGTACTCTAAGTTAAGCATACTAAACAAAAAAAAATTGAAGGAAAGATCCACATGTTGAAAAGAACATTTATGATATTTGTCTTTATAAGATCAAAATTTAAAAAATAATCAATTGGCTGTTTGTTCCTTCTGTGCTCATGTGGTTTGAACATTGCTTAGTTTTGGGGAGCAGTGTTTATTGGGTTGTTTTCTCACTGACAACTAAACCAGAAAGCCCACAAATTCAATTCTGCAGTTTGATCTCTTCCCTAGCTTTATTCCATGGACTGGAAATATCCGAGGAATGGTGCTGATTTCTCATCACATTTTCAGGTCCTGGCTTCAGGAACATGAGGCTTACAAAAGCTAACTCCTGACTAGTCCCTTTGCAGCAAGGGCATCAACTTACCAAAGACTATAATACATTTTATCGAGTATTAGATTCTGTACTTTTGGAACTGGGCACATATTTAATTTTGTTGTTGTTGTTGGTGGTGGTGGTGGTTCTTCTGTTGCTGCTGTTGTTTTTATTGTTTGTTTTGTTTTTTGATTTAAAGATCTTATTTTCAGATCTGTAATAACATATTTCAGAATTTCTCTTGGTCTTTGTTACACTGTTGGCACTCTGTTTTCATGCAAGCTATTCTCCCTTCAGCCATATATCTGATTTCTTTTTTTTTAAAGGTTTGGTCATACAAATATGCTGTCTGTCTCTAATCCTGAATAGTTTTTTTTCATCAAATAGTATTTTATTCAGTACAGATTCCTACTCATTTTGTTGTACAACTATCTTCCTTACTTATATTTTATAAATTTCATTTGTCTGTTTTTAGCATGCTCTTTTATTTCCTTGCCTTTTTCACGTAAGGTGGTTCTATAATGTCATTCTTGGCATGGTTTTCAGGCTTTCTATGTGTGTTCAGGGGATGCCTATGTAGATCTACTTATCTCTGTGTTGCCATGCTCCATTGAAATAGAGAAAATTAGGGCTTCAAGATTCAAGTTGTATATATGTGGCCACCTTTGTCTAGTCTCAGTGTGGAGGTAAACTCAACTGCATTTCAGTTTGGTTAAAGGGCTTGACCTGCAGTTCCCTCATCTGAAATTTTATTAAGTTCTACAAGACCATTTTTTATTCCATCTTCCAAAAGAAAGCTTTATTTCCCAAGAGAAATGCCCCTGCTTTAAATCATTTCCTCAATTCACTAAGGCTTTGCTTGCATCAAAAGCCAACTCGAGTGTGTCCATGCTCCAAGTTCAGCCTCCACCTGGCATTTTCTTTTCTTCCTCATTCCCACACTGAATGAAGGAGATGGATTTGATTAAAAATTATGTGTACCAAGGCAGTCTATTTTCTCTTAAATGTCATGTGATTCTTCTCTTCATTAAGCTGGAGACATGGATTGTGGCTCTTTATGATCCTTTTTCCTTCCTGTCCATTTTGGAGGGTTAAGAATCCTAAGTGCTAGTGACTTTTCTCCATCTAGTGAAATGAGAAAACTCAATTTTCATACAAATTGTAAAGCATACCCTAGGCACCTACATAAATGCTCATTTTTCATTTCTTTGTCTTAGGTATCCAGGAAGTTTTATGCAGTTATCTTAATCAAAAACAAAACAAAACAAAACAAAACAAACAAAAACAAACAAAAAACCCCGCTTTTTCCAAACCATAACTTTCCACTAGTAACTTTTGAACAGACCAACAAGGTGCTATTTAGGAATATACACATGTACTAATTATGTATATGCACACACACACACACACAGACACACACACACATGCACACACACACACACAGACACACACACACACACACACACACACGCACAGACAAACCCAACATTTCATACATAAAATTTAGTGAAAAGAAATGAGGCCATGATTTTTTTCCTGGATGGTTTTGTTTGTTTTGTTTTGTTTTACAAAAGACCCCTGAGATTACTCTGTGTAGCCCATTCAGTGCCTGTAATGAGCCCCCTTAAGTGCATTTAGTATACTCAATGAGACTCCATTTGAGCAAACTACTTTTCCTTTCTAAGAGATATTAGTTGGATATCACCTTTACTGTTAGGAATTGAAATCTTCGTCTGCTTTCCCCTCTCAGTACTGGGTATGCATCTGGATGGAACTGGTGTAGGTAGACCCTGTGCATATTTTCTCTGTGAGTTCTCTGTGAGTTCATACATGTATCAGGTCTATTGTTTCTGGAAAATACTCCTTTCTTGATGTCATTCATCCACTCTGATTCTTTCTATCTTTCTACCTCTTCTGCTTAGATCCTTCAAGAGGAAGACTGATGAAGACTTACCTTTTGTCCAATAAGCAGCTGAAAGAGTCAGGTGCAGATACTAGCACCCAAACAATGACCTGAAGCCAGGGACCCCTGTGGTTGAATTGGGGAAAAGCTGGAAGGGCAGCCCCATGGGAAGAGCAGCAGTTTCAACTGACCCTGGGATATCTCAGAAACTGAGCCACAACCAGGCAGCATATACCAGCTGAAATAATCCTCCCTGACACATATACAACAGAGGATTGTCTGGTCTGGCCTCAGTTGAAAGAGCTGATGCCCCAGGGAATGGGGATGCCTGGTGGGACAGGGGTTGGTGGGCAGAGGTATGGGATGGGAATTGGCAGTAGGAGGTATGGGCATACCGGGAGGTGGCTGAAATCTGGACATAAAAAAAATTAAAGATTAAAAAATGTAAAGAAAAAGATAAAGACTGAGTGTTCCAAAGTCACACTACGTGCACATTTTCCAGTTGTAGACCTCTAAGATAGTTCCCACTTACTGTAAGAAAAAAGATTCTCTTGTGATGGACTATGATTAATTTTATATATATATATATATATTCTTTATTTACACTTCAAATGTTGTCCCCTTTATTGGTTCCCACCCTCCTCCAAAAATCCTATAAGCCATCTTTCCTTCCCCAATCAAGCCTCTCCCAATTTCCTGTCCTGGTATCCCTCTCTACTGCAGCATCTTTCCAGGACCAAGGGCTTCTCCTCTTCTTGGTGTCTAAATCCTCTGCTACCTATGTGTCCGGAGCCATGGGTAACTCCATGTGCACTCTTTGGTTGATGGTTTTTGTCCCTGGGAGCTCTGGGAGTACTGGGTGACTCATATTGTTGGTCCTCCAGTGGCGCTGAAAACCCTTTCAGCTCCTTGGGTCCTTTCTCTATCTCCTCCATTCGGGACATTGTGCGCAGCTCGATGGCTGGCTGAGACTGGGTCCCACTGTATTTCTCATGTGCTAGCAGAGATCACTTGATATGTGAAATGTGTCTTGGGTATTCCAAGCTTCTGGGCTAATATCCACTTATCAATGAGTACATACCATGTATGTTCTTTTGAGATTGGTTTACCTCACTCAGGATGATATTTTCCAGTTCCACCCATTTGCCTAAGCATTTCAAGAATTCATTGTATTTGTATTTAATAGCTGAGTAGTATTCCATTGTTAAAATATACCATATTTTCTGTATCCCTCTCTTGAGGGATAACTGAGTTTGTTCCAGCTTCTTGCTATTATATGTGAGGCTGCTATGAACATAGTGGAGCATGTGTCCTTATTACATGCTGGAGAATCCTCTGGGTATATGCCCAGGAGAGGTATAGCAGGGTCCTCCGGAAGTGTCATGTCCAGTTTTCTTAGGAACAACCAGACTGATTTCCATAGTGGTTGTACCATCTTACAATCCCACCAACAGTGAAGGAGTATTCTTCTTTCTCCACATCCTCACCAACACCTGCTGTCTCCTGAGTTTTTGACCTTAGCCATTCTGACTGTAGTGAGGTGAAATCTCAGGGTTGTTTTGATTTGCATTTCCCTAATGACTAATGATGTTGAGCATTTCTTAAGGTGCTTCTCAGCCATTTGATATTCCTGAGGTGAAAATTCTTTGTTTAGCTCTGCTGCTTGAGTTCATGAAGAATGAAGCACCCTGTCCTTTCTACTAAACCTAGTTGGTAGTAAAACTTCACAAAATATCATTAAATAATATCAAATATAGGAGAAAAAACAATGAAAAAGAGATTTGAATCCAATGAACTTTGATCAATCAATGAGGCTTTGATTAATACCAATTTGTAAGCTAAATGTTAGAATTGAAGATCACTTAAACACTAACAAAAAATAAGTAAATAATTTTGTATGTTGAGCAAACTTACACATAATTTAGGATATATGTCAATTTTTAATAAGAAAAAGAGAAAATCAATATTGATATACAAATAAATATATAAATATTCACATGAGTATCAATATATCAATTATATACATATATAAAATAAAATATCTCAAATGACTTTCTTTCTTAAGGACACAAAATGCATAGCTTATTAAAAAGTAAAGAAACAGCTTCCTGCAACAAAGGGGATTCTTGAAAATTAATTGAATTTGACTCTTTTGCACACTGGTTTTATTTGTGCCCATGTTTGTAGTGAAAGTGATGTCATACCTATAGAAATTCTGTCATCTTTTTATAATTTACATGTGATTTCATCTGACAAAATTATAATTTTGACACATTAATATTGGGTAAAAATATTTGAATGAATAACAAGTTTACCACATTTTAAAATTCCTTGAGCCAGTTTCCTCTTCCTACTGTGTTGTATTTCATAGAAATACTTTATCATTCTTACCAATACATGTATACAAATATACACATATACATGTGCACATATACACATATATGTATATACATATATGCATACATGCTTATATGCATGCATACATGTAAACATATTTACATATTTACAATATATACACACATATATAGTAAATATATATGCATATGTACTATGCATATAATATATACATAAACATATACACATACACATACACAAATACATATACACATACACATACATATATATTTATATATACACACATATACATATGCACATATACACACATACATATACATATATGTATATGCTTATACCTATGTAATATATAATATATACTTATATGTATAATATACATATACATACACATATACATACACACATACACACATACACACATACACATATACACTATTTGCCTATGTGCACATTGGTGTTATTTGAGTCTTGCATGATTGATAAATAAGTAAATCTGATTTTAAGTTATTAATCCTAAAATAACCATGAAGTTTTAACTTGCTATGCCAGGCATTATAATTATTTTATCTATAGCATCAAACTTATGGTCATATTTTCTTTATTGAATACTTATTTGATATTGTGCAGCAACTAAAAGAAAAGAATGTGGAAATAATGGTTATAATTATGTAACTGGTATTCATGTCACATATATTGTTTACATTGAATTGCTTTTTCTTTCTTCTTTCATACAGTAATACTTCTGGATTCGGAAGTATATTTCTTTAAACATTCTGTCTGTAGCGTCAACTCCCATGACCCTTGCCATCTTCCCATCCCACACCCCCATGTCTCCTCTACATGATCCACTGCTTTTCCTTTTCCTTTTAGAAAAAAAAAAAAAACAGACTTCAGTATACCAAACAAACAGGGCATAGTAAGATTCACTAATACTATTTACAAAACTTCATATCAAGGCCCTATGAGGCAACCAAATGCAAGAGTTTTAAGAACAGGGCAAAAGAGTCAGTCCCACTAATAGGAGTCTCACAAAAACCACAAACTAAACAACCACAATGGGTATGTATAGGGCAAAGAAGAGACCTATGTGGGCTCCATGATTGCTGCTTCAGTCTTTTTGAGACCCTACAAGCTCTGCATAATTGATTCTCTGGACCATGTTCTCCTCTCTTTTTTGACTCTCTTGCTCCTACAATCCTCTTCCTCATCTTCCATAGGGCTCCCAGAGCTCCACCTAATGTTTTGTGTTGGTCTCTGTATCTGCTCCCATCAGGTGCTGGACTGAAGTCTTAGTGATAACTATTGAGCAAGCTACTGATCTATGAATATAGCAGAATATTATTAAAAATTATTTCATCAAGTATTTATTTTTGCCTGTCATATTTTGTTCTACATAGTTTTCTGGGCCATCTAGCTTCTGGATCCTGACCATGCAGGCAATATTGGCTTGTGGATTGGGCTTAAAGTTAGACCAGTCATTGGATGGCCACTCCCACAAGCTCTGAACCACCATTGCCCTAGCACATTTTGCAGGCAAGACAGGTTATAGGTCAGAGGTTTTGTTTCTGTGTTGGTGTCCCCACTTCCACCACTGGAAGCATCTTGGCTATAGAAAATAGATGGTTCAGGTGTCATGTCTTTCATTACTTTGAGCTCTTGGTAGGGTCACCTTCATATGTTCAAAGAATATATTAAGGTGTTTGTAGAGAATAAAAATATATTTTTTATTAAGTCCTGTATTTCTACTATGGGGTATTTATTCTTTTAACAATCCTCAATACATTTCAGAAGCACAACAAATAATCATTGCACAATAATGCTTTTCAGTTACTTTAAAAGTAATTATTGCATGCTGAATGGAGTACCTGAAATAGGTTTTTGGAAGAAAATAATATGCTGCTTACCTGTCAATAGTTTAATTCTGAACATAGAATGTCCACCCACATCACTAGAGAATCTAAGTAACTTTTATTTGAAGAATATGGGTATGAAAGCATGAAATGGAGTATGTATATTTCACTTAATGTTTTCTGCAGATCTCTGCATATGCATACACACGCATTTATAGTTAGCAGAAATGCAAAATTAAGTTATATTTAATATAGAACTATAAATTCTACATAATCTTTATTAGGCAGTTCAGTTTGATTTTGATTGTCTCATCTCTTGCTACAATATGTCTTTCTTTATTTGGATGCATATATAAACCTCTGGGCAGGTCTCTGAAGGATTGACTCGATTAAGTTGTTTGAGGAGGGACCACCCACCCTAAATGTGGAAGGGACCATTCCATGGTCCAATGCCCATCACTATAATAATATGGGAGAAAGCATCATCATTCATGTCTAGGTGCTACATCACTACTAATACAATGTAACTAGGTGTCCCATGGCATCATGAAGTCCCTGCCATGACTGATGTACTTCCAACTAGGCAATGATAATCCCCTTATTTCTCATGTGGCTTGCTGCCTAGAGTTTGTCACAACAGTAAAAAAAAAAAAGAAAAAAAAAGGGAAAAATGATGCAAACAAATCGGTCCTTGTGATTAACCTGGCCATGTACATGTAGCTCATAGGCTTTGGATCTGGCGGCAGTAGGAGGGTGAAAGAGTTTTAACTTCAGGCTAGAAAACAACTTCATATGCACAAACGATACATGACTGAGGGGCTTATGGAGTGTTGCTTCCTGCTCTCAGAATGAAAGAGGCCAACAATGTGTCAGAGGGCCATGCAAAGAGAGCTTGAGAAGTCATTTTCAAACATGTAGAGGCGATGTTTAAGTCTTAAGGGAGACTGCCTAATGATTGAATGGCTGATAGCCCTGCATATCCACATAAAAAGCTCCCTGTTAGTAGTTAAACTGACCTAAGGAAAAGGCTATGTGCATATAATTTGTAGATATAGAAGGGTTGTGGTGCCCAAGACATTTAGAGCTTAGGCGATTAGATGATTTTATTGCAATCTCTTGCATAGTGATATATGCAAATACAAACTCTAAATAATTTTAAAGAAATCATCTAATGACCAGCGAGATTTCAATGTGTGACTATAGTGTAAAAATTCCTTAGAAAAGCAAAATAAGAAGAGTATGTTATCAAATGAGGTACAAGAACAGAGGAGTGGCCCCTGGTTCTGGAAAGACTCAGTGTAGCAGTATAAGGCAAAACCAGAACAGGGAAGTGGGAAGGGGTGGATGGGAGAATAGGGGGAGGGAAGGAGGCTTATGTGACTTTCTGGGAGTGGGGTTCCTAAAAAGGGGAAATTATTTGAAATGTAAATAAAAAATATATCGAATAAAAAACGAGTCAGAAAATAAAAAAAGAAGAGTATGTTAAATCATAAAGAATATATCAAAATGAATAGAGGTATATTTGAGAATTTAACTTCATTGAATAATTGTACAATGATGTAGTTTTTGTGCAGTTTTAAGAGTTCAGACTGATTTTATTAGAAAGAGATATTTGTCACTAGGAATAGAGAAAAATTGATACATGGACATACATTAAAATTTAAAATAATTTAGAATGTACAAATGATTTCAGAAACTTTGACTATATGTTTAAGTTCATGGAATTGATACACAGACAGGACAATCAATGGAATAGAATTGAGGACCCAGAAATAATTCCGCACACTTAAGGACACTTATCTTTGACAAAGAAGCCAAAAGCATACAATGGATAAATGAATGTATCTTCAATAAATGGGGCTGGTTTAATTGGCAGTCTGTATGTAGAAAAATGAAAATAGATACATATTTATCACTATGCTGAAAGCTCAATTCCAAGTGTATAAAGGACCTCAACATGAAACCACATTGAATCTAATGGGAAAAAAAGTAGGAAAGTACCTCGAACTCATTTGCACATGGAGAAATTTTCAAAACAGAACTCCAATGGCTCGTGCTCTAAGATCAAAAATTGATAAATGGGACCCCATGAGACTGAAAAGCTTCTGTATGAGAAAGGACATAGTCAATAGGACAAATGGGCATCCTACAGACTGGGAAAAAGTCTTCACTATCCTCACATCTGATAGAGGGCTAATATCCAAAATATATAAAGAACTCAAGAAGCTAACTTCCAAAGAACCAAACACTGAAGCATTTTTAATCACTGAGTTCTTTAAATTTTTTTCTGTACTCAATTCATTTCAAAACCAACTTAATTCATGTTATATATTCTTTGCTACTTAGGTTCAACTAGATATGTTGCTTATTTAATTAAATAAGAATAATAACGTTCTTTTACATATAATTCTCATCAAGTTTAGCACTAAATATGTAAGACTTCTTAGCTAAGTTTTTTTAAATAAAAATATTTATTTATTTATTTATTTATTTATTATATGTAAATATAATATAGCTTTCTTCAGACAACCCAGAAAAGGGCATCTGATCTCATTATGGATGGTTGTGAGCCACCATGTGGTTGTTGGCATTTGAACTCAGGATCTTCAGAAGAGCAGTCAGTGCTCTTAACCTCTGAGCCATCTCTCCAGCCCCTTAGCTAAGGATTTTTTTTAAAAAAAAAGAGTACATGTAGATGTTTTCTGACATAGTCTTTATTATTTTCTGAATTAATTACTTTTGAAGTCTTTTTAGTTATTATACTTCAGGATTTTCATCAAAAGTAAACAAACATTGCACAAAAAGATAAATGTACAATCTATATACAAAGATAATATCAAAGGAATTTCCACACTATGTATAAATATAAAAGTAAATTTCCATAATTTATATGTGTCATATTAGAAGGGACCCTAGAACAGATTATCACAGAATTAATTGGCATTGAAATATATCCTGTATGTTTAAACAAGAAATAAATATGAAAATAGATGGAATTTTTTATCTTTAAAAGTTAATAATTGGAATTCACGTGAGAATGCTTATTTATTCTTTTCATTGACCCATTTGTGAAATATCTAAGGTTCACATTTCTGGAAAACTCCCATTTGTTTTTTGTCTACTTTGATTCCATTGTTTGTTTAATACATCTTTAGTAGATAGTTATTGATGTGACAGAATACTTTAGTAATAAAGCAATTATATTTAAAGTCAAATATATTAATTCTCTTAGCTTATAATCTAATGATCAAAATCAGGGATTCACATTCAGAATTTTTTGCCCGTAATAGGAATTAGTAAGCTAATTTTTGCCTAATAATTACACTTGTAAAACCTTAAGTTATTTTCTCAAGTAATTGATTTTTATTTGCTCAGTGTCCCTTTTCAAATATTTAAACCAAGAATTTAAATAACTAAATTAGATACCCAAAATGCTTTTGTAATATTTAGTCCTTGTCAATGGCTGCATTAAAACAGATGATGCAATAAATGTGGTAAACTGTTTATAGGATTTAACCCATTAAAGAGCATAAATATTTATTATGTAATGACTATATTCAGACAAAATAATTATATAATAAAATATAATATCATTCATATTTTGAGGAAGTTTAGTATCACAACCTTATATTTGTGGAATATCTCAGTTCAAATGTATATAAAGACAACAAAATAAAGAAGAAATCACTTATTTTGACACACTGTGCTTAGTTGAAAGATTCAAATCAAAACATCTGTGAATCCCTCACGAGATTGTACCTATTTTTCCTTTGCAGTAGTATAGTTGCTTAGAGGACTTGTATATGGCATAGCTACGTGTAAATCCTCCGTACTTTGATAAGAAACTCTAATAAACACATTGATTCACTAAGCTGGATTTGCATAGAACCCTTTCTCTGATATTTTGAAGCTTCCCTCTCTGGTCTAAATTCATGTTTCCTTACATGTACTCCAGAAAAGTTGTCTGAAGCATATAAAAGAAAGACAGGGTAAAGTCAGAAAAGAAATAGAAATGTCAAAGCAAACTTATATATTTGCTTAATACCCAGGCAATAGCAATAACAAAACACATAAGGCAAATAATAGTATGATATCTATAAAGAAGTATGTATAGAAATGAAAGAATATGATCATGCACACCAGAGGAAAATGAATGAGACTAGAAAATCTGGAAAGACTATCACCCTGAAAAAAGTGAACAATTTTAGAGTTTTTATTGACCTGCTTCAACCAAATTTGGAAATCTCAAGAATACAGAGAAATAATATCTCTGAATCAAATATGGTGAAATCAGATCTAATAACATTGAAAAGATTAAAAATCATAAGCAAGTACAATTAACTAGAATCTTAGAATTTGTTTAATTTCAGAAGTTAAAAAAGGAACTTTTATATTAATACTTTTTCTTTCTTTTCTTTTAATTTTACTTGTTCACGTTACATCTCATTAATTGCCACTTTCCTGGTCAGCCCTTCTCACAATCCTTCCCCCATTCTCTCTTTCCTTCTTCTATCAGAGGATTAAGGTGTCTGGTTATACCCCCAACACGGGCACAGCAAGTCTGCTAGACTAGGCCCTTCCTCTCCCACTGAGGCCAGACAAGGCATCCCAGCCAGAAAAACATATTCCACAGATAGGCATCAGCCTTTGGGATAGCCCCCACTCTAGTTGTTCAGGACAGACATAAATATTTGCCACATATGTGCTTGGAATCCTAGGTCCAGTCTATGTATGTTCTTTGGCTGGAATTTCAGTCTCCTAGATTTCAAAACGTCCAGGCTAGTTGACTCTTACAGTCTTCCTGTTGAATTCCTAACTCCTTTGGGGCCCACAATCCTCCACCGTCTAATTTTCCATGAATCTCCAACCTCCATTCACTAGTTGCTTGTGAGTATCTATATCTGAGTCAGCGGCTGGATGCAGCCTCTCAAAGGCTAGCTGTGCAAACTCCTATCTAGAAGCATTACAAAGTACCATTAACAGTATCAGGGATTGCTGCTTTCCCATGGAAATGATCTCAAGTTGGGCTCATCAATGGTAAGCCATCCCTGCAGTCTCTGCTCCATCCCCCATTCATACATTTCTTGTAGACAGGATAGCTCTTTGGTCAAAATGTTTACGGGAAGGTTGGTGTCCTTTTGGCTACACTAGGGTTCCTGCCTGGTTACATGAGGTAATCTCTTCAGATTCCATATATCCAATGCTGCGAATCACACTTATAGTCACTCCCCAAATGATTATTGGAGGCCTCCTTTATCCCTTATCTCTGTCTTGTCCTGGAGAAGTCCCCTACCTCCCCATCCCAGTAAACTGCAGATTTCTATTCATTCTCATGACCATCTGGCCATCTCTTCTATCCCTCCTGACATCTGATCCTGAACCACCCCTCATTTCCCTCTCCATATACCTCACACCCAGTTCCCTCTCCATGTTTGCCTCATAAGACTATTTCATTCCCACTTCTAAGTGAGATTCAATCATCCTTTGCAGGGAGCTGTTTGCTACCTCGCCCTTAAAATGACGCTGGTTTCCACTTTCCGCCTTCCGCTGGTGGGTTCCCTGTTGTAAGCAGCTCCTCCTTTAGATGAAGCCTGTTGAGTCTTGCGCCTTCCTCATGGATACAGCCTATCTGCAATGCCTACGTGGCTAAGCCTGATTGGCTAGCTATTAGTATTTAAGGGCTCGGCTTATTCTCTCTGGGGTCAGAAGAAGCTTGTACAGAGATCCTGAGTAAACTTCTGGAAGAAGATCTTCCTGTGTTGCGTCATTCCTTGCTGGCGAGGGTGGTCACAACAATCCTTGTTGGTGCCTTTCATCTTATTTAGATTCATTAGCTCTGGGGAGTGTAGCATGGGTATCTGTATTTTATGGTTAATATCCACATATATCTAAATATAGACCATGCATGTCCTTTTGAGACTGAGTTACCTCATTCATGATAGTATTCGCCCATTCCATCTATTTGACGACAACATTTATGATGACTTTTTTAAACAGCTGAAAAGTAATTGAATCACAGTTCAATTGTGTAATTGAACCACATTTTCTTTATTGAGTCTTCAGTTGAGGAACATGTAATGTTTTCCACTTTCTGGCTTTACCAATAAAGTTGCTATGAATATAGTTGAGCAACTGTTTTTGTGGGATGGTGGGACATCTTTTGGGTGTATGCCTAGGAGAAGACTAGCTGGGTCTTGAGGTAGAATAATTCCCAGTTTTCTGTAAAATCCCCTACTTGATTTCCAAAGACATAAAAGCTTGCACTCCTACCAGCAATGGAGGAATAATCACCTTGCTCCTTATCCTCGGCAGCATGTGCTATCTCTTGAGTTTTTTATTTTAGCCATTCTGATGGGTGCAAAATGGAATCTCAAGGGTTGTTTTGATTTGCATTTCCCTGATGACTAAGGACTTCAAAGTGTCCTTAAGTATTTCACAGGCATACAGCATTCCTCTGTTGAGAATTTTCCACCTAGCTCTAAACCCCATTTTTGGCTATTTATTTTATTGAAGTCTAATTTCTTGGCTTCTTTAAATTTTTTGATATTAAACCTCTGTCAAATGTAGGGCTGATGATGATCCTTTATCAATCTGTAAGCTGCTGTTTTGTCCTATTGACCATATACTTTATCTTGCAGAAGCTTTGAAATTTCATAAGGTCCTATTTATCAATTGCTGATATTAGAGCCTGAGCCATTGGTATTCTGTTCAGAAAATGGTCTCACGTAACAATGTGTTCAAGGGTATTTCCATTGACTCTTCTGTAAGATTTAATGTATCTGGTTTTATGTTTTGGTCTTTGATCTATGACTTGAGCTATGTGCATGGTGACAAATATAGATATATTTGCATTCTTGTACATGCAGACATCCACTTTGACCAGCACTATTTGTTGAAGATACTTTCTGTGTTTTCCATTGTAGGGTGTTGGGTTCTTTATCAAAAACCAAGTGTCCATAGGTATATGGGTTAATTTCTGGGTCAGTGATTCAATTCCATTGATCCAAATGAATGTTTCTTTACTGATACCATACAGTTTTTATCACTGCTCCTCTGTAGTACATCTTGAGATCAGGGATAGTGATTTATCCTGATAGTCTTTTACTGTTCTTGATTGTTTTAGCTATTCTCAGGTTTTTCCATATGAAGTTGAGAATTACTCCTTCAATATCTATAAAACTTGTACTAAGATTTCGATGAAGACTTAATTGAATCTGTAGATTGCATTTGGTAAGAAAACCATTTTCACTATTAATCCTACCTATCCTCAAGCATAGGAGATCTTTACATCTTCTGATATCTTCTTCAATTTCATTCTTCAGGAACTTCAAAGTCTTGTCATACATATCTTTCACTTGCTTGTTTAGACTTATCCTGAGATATATTATAACATTTGTAGATATGCTAAAGGGTGTTGTTTCCCTAATTTCTTTCTTGGACAATTTACCACTTGTTTAAAGGAGAGATATTGATTTCTTTGTGTTAGTTTTCTATCTAGTCACTTTGCTGTAGGTGCTTATTAGTGGTAGTTCTCTAGTAGAATTTTTGGGGTCACTTATTTATAATATCATATCATCTGTGAATAGTGATCCTTTGACTTCTATGTTCCTAGTTTGTGTTCCCTTGATATCCTTTTGTTATCTTAGTGCTCTAGCCAGAACTTCAAGTACTCTATTGAAGGGAATTGGGGGAAGTGAACAACCTTGTCTTGTCCCTGATTTTAGGGGGACTGCTGTAGTTTTCTTTCCATTTACTTTGATGTTGGCTATTGACTTGCTGTATATTTCCCTTAATGTGTTTAGGTATTCTTTCTGCAAGACTTTGATCATGAAAACATGGATTTTGTCAAAGGCTAAAGAACTTTCCAGCATCTAGGGAATGATCATGTGTTTTTTTTCTTCCAGTTTGTTTATATGGTGGATTACATGCCTACATGTTGATAGATTTTTCTTTTATTACACCATATCAGTATCCCTAGGATGGAGCATACTTGGTTATGTTAGATGATGTTTTAATGTGTTGCTTAATTTGGTTTAAAAGTATTTTGTTGATTAATATTGCATTCATGTTCATAAGAGAAATAGGTCTGAAGTTATCTTTCTCTTTCTGTTAAGTGAAATGATTAGTTAAGTAGCAAACAAAATCTTAACTCATAAGTAAAAGCTAACCATGAAGATTAAAAA
The DNA here is from genome assembly GCF_947179515.1 of Apodemus sylvaticus. NCBI lineage: Eukaryota > Metazoa > Chordata > Mammalia > Rodentia > Muridae > Apodemus > Apodemus sylvaticus. Next base: position 74,819,660 of record NC_067477.1, on the reverse strand, counting down.
TGTATTTATCTTTGGGACTATAAAATCTTTACATTCAGATTAAGAATAAATAAATGGCCCATGAGGCATATAGATATACCTTAGTGGTTAAATATACTTTCTGCTTTTCCAGAAGACCAGAATTTAGTTTCTAATCCCTTTATGAGACAGCTCACAACTTCCTGAAAACCCAGATCTGAGGAATTAGATAACGTCTATTGTAGACACACACACACAAACACTGAGAGACATACAAATAAAAGTAAAATATAAGTCTTTTTAGAAGACTAATGAAATATTTACTTTATTTCAACTAATAGTCATTTGAAATCTAAAAGCCCCATACACAAAAAGGGATGAATTTAACAGATTCAAATAAAGACACATCATAAAATGTTAGATTGCATAAATCAATAATAGATAACAATTGTAATAGATATTGGGGTAGCTAGATTAATGTCTGAAGAGAAAGACAAATATTTACCTCATTAACTATATGATGTAATTGTGCCTTGGATGAGTATTTTGCCAAAGAAAGTTTTTTAAGTGAATTATCAAGTAACTATTACTAGAGACAGTGTACAAACAGGATTGGATATGGCCACAGTAGAATTTGCAACATTAAAAAACGAAGTTTTCAAGCAGACATCAAAGAGGTAACCTAATCAACTATGAGAAGAGAAAAAGAAAGAGTCCTTAATATCCAGTTGATTACTATGGGTTCACTGTGAAAGGTTAAGGTACAGTATGTGCTAAATGCAACTCTTGAAGAGATTTGTAATCTAATAACCCTCTCCATCTCAAAGAACCAAATTTTGAAAGACGTAGTTGTAAGGGCCATAATTACTTTAAACACTAAGTTGACAGTTTAATCATCTAGGAAATTATTTTTCCTTAATTAACTACACACTGTGTGCTTGTATTGACAGCTGCTGCACAAATTTTAGTTTCCTTTTCCTAATAAATTATACATAACAAACATTCAATCTAGAATATAGACTCATCATTAACATTTGTATATTTTCTTCAAAGTAGGCTGGATCTTAATGTTATGTCTGTTTACTCCAGTTTTACTATATTTTTCTGAGGACTTTACCTCAGTGAATGTTGTCTCCATCCTACACAGAATCTAGTGAAGTTGATCAGTTTTAATTGGATTATTGGTGTAAATAGGAACATCTTAAGTTTGATTTTATTGTATATTATAATACATTCTTACCTTATGTATAAAAATACTCTCCAGCATATCTTCTATATTTATCTGAGACTATATCCTTAATTCCTAATAAAGGTACAAGGAAAAGAACATATAAAACAATATACTCACAGGAAAATAATTATGTACTGAACTACAACTGAATTAAAAACTTCTTAAGAAGAAAACAGCATTAGGAAGAGTAAGTACTACTGATTGAATCAGTTGAGATATTCATAGTAAATATAGAGTATGCATAGATGAAATTAAATTCCTGTGACCTCTAAATTTTGACACATTTATACTGAGGTTAAACATCAAATATTATGAAAGTTTTCACAGAATACTTATTTTAACCTAGCTACTTCAACTCTTCTAAAAGTAGAGCAAAAGTAAAACTGAAGATTAAACCATATAATGAACAGTTAACTCAGTAACTTTTAATGACCATAAAGAATGGGTATGTCCAGGACTGAAGTACAATCTCATCTACAGTTGTAAAAGTCTGCTTTATGTGCAATAAATCGCTTGGGAGCTCTGAAGTACATATCATCTTTTACAGTTTAAAGCACTGTGGCTTATCTGATTGCCCTTGATGATGAAGGATTTTAATAGGTCTTGACTATTTTATGAGAAGTAAAGGTAAGGCCCATTGAAAATTTGTTTCTGTCAATATATGGATATTTATCCAAACTCTGTATTTTAAATAGTGTTAAGCTATGAAGATCTTCAAAGAACATATCCTTTGAGTCATTTTGAAGACTAATCTTACATGTCATAGTACATTTGGGGTTATAAAGCCAGCCTGCTCTCTGTCATAGTACAATCAAGCATCAATTACTCTCACTAACACATCCACAAACCTGTTCGGTCTTTCCAACAGATTGCTCTGTGAATAAGGAAATCAGATAATTGAAGGGGAAAACCAAGTATTTATTTTTCTTCATGTAATGCTGTAGGTTCTTTAATTTGTGTACAAAATCAAGTCAGTGAAAAGAAAATAAGTGAACATCAGGTATACAGAAAGTATTGGGCCAGCTTTCTATCAACCATTTTGTTCTTTAATTATGTGCAAATAGCATTAATTATAAAAGCAGAGACTACACTAAAGAGATAAAAGACATGTACCAGATTTTTAGAGAAAGCTATTGTTTTGGTCATTTTCTACAAAATATTTTGGATTCATGTTTATTAGCTACTATTTATGATAACATCATTGTATGCATTATTAAAGCTCTGTATCTTCAGTAAAATGTGTAATAAATGTATTTTAAATGCATTCTTCTCTAAGTGCTTGAGATAAAACGTTCCTGTCATTTCAGTGAACAACACGGCACATAACCATGGCAGTAATAAATGCTCAGAAGTTTCTGAAGCACTGAATGCATAAGAATTAATCTGTATCATTTCAACCTCTTTTACAACAACACTTTTAATGATTTAGAATCCTTTCATCTATTTTGATTGTGAAAGTGAATTATTTGTTGGAGAGCTAAGTCATCACAAAGCAATATGAATTTGCCTTCTACTTTTAAGGTCTGAAAATAGGAAATGAAACTTTCTAATTCTATATGGACAATAACTCTTTATCTACCCTAATTTCTTCTTAGATAACAAATTCATCATTTAGGCTAGATTTAGATGTGCTAAATGGAAAAAGAGAATCATTCTAAAATTAATGTTACAAGGTGAAATTTGTTCTAAACAATCCAAAGCAATTTTCTTTACCATCATATGTTCTGATTTTAAAAGTATAAAAATTCCTAAGAAAAGACAAATATCAAATTTCACAAGGAACTCAGCAAAGAAGTATTGTTTGGCTAAATTTTCTGAAATACTTTACATTCGTTAACCACCGCATTATTCAGTATGAGTAATACAATCCACAGAACTCACAATTCTCTACTCATTTGGAAACATATTTTCTTGTTACATAGTCAGAGCATGGCAGTGGACATATTTTCTAGAATATAATTTTCAAACATTTTTCACATACCTCATTTACAAACATGATATGTGTAATAGCTTACTGTCTTATGAAAACAGTTAATGAACTGTCTTGTGAATGTATGTTATATAGAATAGCTATCAGGTTGATCTTTAATATATTATGGTTTTCTTTAATTGGCACCCAATAGAGGGCTAGTTGAGTTGTTTATTCTTTAAAGTTAAGATTCTCAATACAATTAAATTTGGAAATAAAATTTAAAATTCTGTAATAAACTAAATTTTACTATCTCCCTCTTTTCCTATAAAACACCTGAGAATTGGAGGAAAGGTAAAAACCATGTAGTGCTATTAATCTATCATCACTAATACAGTGCTCTTATATTATTCAAAAGATAATATAAAAAATAGCTATATTTCACCATAGTGGCTATTCAAGAAAATGACGCTGTCTAATAATTTCAATGCTTATAATAAATACTTAATTTGGCTGTTAATATCACAATGAAAGTTGACATGTTATTTGCATACAAATTGCAGTGTGTGCATTTAGAACACAGCCATTAAACATCTGAATGTTAAGGAAGTTGTTAAGACTCTAAGTTAGAACCAACTTACTGTTTAGCTAGGCTATGAGTTGTCTTTGCTGTATGGTATACATAATTCAGAGTAAAATAATATAAACCACAATTGAGGATTGATCATGGTTGGGAAAGTCATTAGAAAAATATAATGAGTTGAAAGTAAATATATATGATTCAAACATTAGTCAAAAGTAACAAGACGATACCACACTAAAAGCTACTCAGATAAAGAGTCTAAGTAGCTAAATGTCATCCCGGAAATGGAAGCACAGGTGGATTCCACAGACATCTCCTTGCTTAGATTTAATGTAGTTTTCAGTTTAATTTATCTCTGTGTCAGTATTTAATATAGGAAGAGAAAGACTAGGTTTGATACTTTTAGCCACCTTTCCACAAGAGGCAAAATACATGACTAAGTGTCCAAAACCTTAATTTCAACATTCTATGTTTAGTTATTGATAGTGAGGAAACTAAATTATACATTACTTTAAAAACAACAATGAATGCACCCTGAAACAAAGATTTATAATGGTCAGAGGCTTAACTATATTTGAATTAATTAATCTCTAAAAATATGAGAAATTTTCATGTATATTAATATAGAATGTTCATTCAAACATAACTTACTTCATCTAGTCAGAAAATGGAGCTCTATTTATCTTGCAAACCAACCAAGAGAAGCAATCAGAAAGGAAACACAATAAATCTTGGGTGGATTGATATATTGTGTTAAATCTTCTTGACTGTGAAATGTGTGATAAACATAACTCTGTTATCATACATCACCACATGAGAAATGTGAAATGTCATCTCAATCCAATACAGACCATAATAAGTGCTATTTGTGAAGGAACCTTTAGGTCTAAGAAACTCCAAAGGTTACTGCCGTGGTTATGCATAGAACCGCTGCATTTGAACTCTTATTTTGTGCATTTTTATGGAAGATGGAAGGAGGCTGGCAATTAGAATACTCCCATGCCCATTGAAAATAATGTGTTATGAATTGTTTCTTATACTCAAGTTGATGGCTACCAATTACTAGGGAATGAGGAATACATTAGCCATTAAAAAATAAAAGTCACTCTAGACTTTCTATAGTGACAGGGATCAGACTTAAGAAATTCAGTTAAGAGGAAACCTAAGCATGTTTTCTTCTACATATAAATATCAAGTACATAGCTGAGTTGCATAATAAATAAGATAGGTTATAGAAAAATTAGAAAAGTTGTCAGTGATCTACAGCAGCAGCAGCAGCAGCAGCAACAACAACAACAACAAAAACAACCAGCAACAAAAACTAAAGATGTCACATGTAATATGCTAAGGAATTTGTATCATTTTATATGCCCTTTCCACACTTTGAGCATAATAAGGCAGATATAGAAAAGAGAAAATGGTTCTGTCTGACCGAAGAAATTTGGATAAAATGATTTGGGGATTTTTATCAGTTTGTGTACCTCTCAAGTGCCTGGAAATTTTCATATCTGATTTGGAGACTATACCTGAATATCAGAATATTCCATTTCTCAATACTTAAGCTCTAGAAACAGTGATGTGTATTATTATACATGAAAATTTAAAAATGCAATAAATCCAGATTCTCAGAGGTACAATATATTAGTAAAGAAACAAAGTGAAGAGCTCCAGTCATAAGGAAAGTCCAGGGTACTGGAGGACCCTGCTATATCACTCCTGGGCATATACCCAGAGGATTCCCCAGCATGTAATAAGGACACATGCTCCACTATGTTCATAGCAGCCTTATTTATAATAGCCAGAAGCTGGAAAGAACCCAGATGTTCCTCAATGGAGGAATGGATACAGAAAATGTGGTATATTTACACAATGGAATGCTACTCAACAATTAAAAATAATGAATTCATGAAATTTGTAAGCAAATGGTTGGAACTGGAAAATATCATCCTAAGTGAGGTAACCCAATCACAAAAGAATACACATGGAATGCAATCACTGATAAGTGGTTATTAACTAGCCCAGAAGCTCTGAATATCCAAGACACAAGTAGCATATCAAGTGACTCCCATGAAGAAGTAAGGAGAGGGCCCTGATCCTGGAAAGGCCTGATCCAGCATTGTAGGGGAGTACCAGGACAGAAAAAGGAGGGAGGTGATTGGAGTATGGGTGTAGAGAAGGCTTATGGGACATATGGGGAGGGGGGAATTGGGAAAGGGGAGAACGTTTTGGAATGCAAACAAAGAATTTAGAAAAAAAGAAAAAACAAAGAAAGAAAACAGAACAACAAAAAAAAAGAACATTTAAAATTAACTTTTAAAAAAATCAGGGAAAAAGTTGTACCTGCCTACAAACCCCAAAGACACACACATGCACACATACACACACACACACACACACACACACACACACACAAACTCACACACAAAGACACATACACAGAGGAAACATGCAAACATAAATAAAAAATAAAGCAAAAGTAAAGGAACCTGAACACTTTCCCTCCAAAAAGTTTACAAAAATAATTTTATTCATATTCTTTTATCTCAGGTTATAAAAAACAGAACCCAATGAGAAAAACCTGGAAGGAGAACTTCTGGCAGTTGGTTCAAAAATGCCTTTTTTTTCAATAAAACATAGTATAAGTCCCAAAAATAAACAGGGATGTGTATTATTAAAGGGCATCTCCATAAACAGTTTCAAAAGTAATATGACACTTACCATATTACAAACATTAAACAAACCCACTATTTTATATACAAAATGTAAATGGAGCAAAAGAAAGGGTACCCTTACACAATTCAGAGCATTTCATTATAAAATAAGTCAATCACCAAAGTAATAACTGTTAATAAATGTACAAACAGAAATTCAAAATTACCACAACTGATTTGCAAACTTCACTGGTATAAACAATGTGAGATTTGAACAAGCTGAAGAAAGACAAAGTTGACTGGGAATAACTTATTGAATTAATGAGTCTGAGAAGATGAAAAAAAAAAAACAAGAATAAAAACCACGAAGAAACATGAACAGATCATATAAAACTTGTCTGAAGCCACATAGTCAACCAGCAATACCTTATAGAAATGACAGAGTGAAAAAAGAAAAATGAAAAAAAAAATTTGAAAAAACTCCATAAGTGAAATTTCCCAAATGCAAAGGTTAAATACCATGATGTCCATATAAGACAAACTAAAATAGTATATTACTATATGAGAACAACAAATGCTGCCCAAATTTGAAAGCATAAAGAGAAAGGATATCATCACATCCACAGGATCTACTTGAGACAGTCCTTGCTTTCATCATCAGAAAATCCTTAGATAGAAGGTAATAAGATTATATCTCTAAAATACGAGTAAGTAAAATAGAAAGGACAAAAATGTTTGGATGATCCTCTCCCAGTAGTTTCTAGGCATAAAGCACCTTAAATAAATTAGAATACAACATGCTACCACCTGGAAATAAGGTAAGAGTTTGTAATTACTGGTTTTGAATACTGGAAGAAAAGATGCACTGAAGTCCATTTCCCCACTCTGACCAATAGAACTTGTCTAAGAAAAGGAAAATAAGAAAGAATGGCACAATGGATGACTCCATAGGCCACTGAGGTTAGGAATCTCAGCACACCCTAGTCCCAGATGAATGTGGTAAGAGAATCTTCTTCCTCACATATTCTTCAGCTTTACTGGGAGCAGCACAGCAGCTAGATTTTGCTCAATCCTAACTTTGATCCCCCTTCTTCTATTAAGAGAGTGGCGGAGCACAGAGTTCCCAATGGAGGAGCTAGAGAAAGGACAAAAGGAACTGAAGAGGTTTGCAGCCCCATAGTAGGAACAATATTATGAACCAATCAGTACCCCCAGAACTCTGAGGGCCTAAACCACCAACCAAAGCATACACATGGAGGGACCCATGGCTCCAGCTACATATATAGCAGAGGATGGCTTTTTCAGATATCAATTAGAGGAATGAGGCCATTGTTCCTGTGAAGGCTCATTGCCCCAGTGTAGGGGAATGCAAGGTCAGGAAAACTGGAAGTAGGGGTTGGTAAGCAGGGGGAGGATGGATGAGATGTTAAGTTTTTGAAGGGGTAACTAGAAAAGGGCAGTACTATTCAGCCATTAGAAACAATGAATTCATGAAATTCTTAGGCAAATGGATGGAGCTAGAAAACATCATACTAAGTGAGGTAACCCAGACTCAAAAGGTGACTCATGGTATGTACTCACTAAGAAGTGGATATTAACCTAGAAAACTGGAATACCCCAAACATAATCCATACATCAAATTAGGTACAAGAAGAAAGGAGGAGTGGCCCCTTGTTCTGGAAAGACTCAGTGAAGAAGTATAGGGCAAAACCAGAACGGGGAAGTGGGAAGGGGTGGGTGGGAGGACAGGGGGAGAGAAGGGGGCTTATGGGACTTTCGGGGAGTGGGGGGCTAGAAAAGGGGAAATCATTTGAAATGTAAATAAAAATATATCGAATAAAAAAAAAGACAAAAAAAATTAAAAAAAAAAAAAAGAAAGTAGCATCACACTAAAAGCACAGATGAATTTCTTTACTCTCCTGAAATGAAATAGGGCAAGTGACTGTACTCTTAGAGAAGCTAAATGGCTTGCTAAAGGTTTCTAGGATGAGTATGGTCACATGATCTTGAGCAGGAATCTAATAGGGAGCAAAAAGACACCTACCATCTCAGTTGGGTACCTGGGTGGTGGCATTTCAGATCCACTCAACCTTACCAAGTTTCCTGGCATAGTCCACTGTCCCACACCTGTTTGCAAGCATACCAGAGTATCATAATAGAGTCAGGGATTGGTGATTACCCATGGGATGTGTCTCAAGCTAGGCCAGTCATTGGTTGGCCATTCCTTTATTCTATGTTCCATGTTTGTTCCTGTACTTCTTGTAGACAGGACAACTTTTGGATGGAAGGTTTTGTGGGTAGGGTGGTGTCTTTATACTTCACTGGGAGTCCTGCCTAGCTTCAGAAGATGGCCACTTCAGGCTCCAGTTTCCCCATTGCTAGCAGTCTTAGCTAGAGTCATTCACATAGACTCCCTCAAACTCCCATATCCCAGGTTTCTGTTATGTCCTAGCGACGCCCTTGCTAGCCCATGCCACCCATTCCTACTCTGATTTCTTTTCTCCGGGCCTTCTCATCCTAGCTCTCCCTATATTGATCCCTTCCCCACTGTCTTCCCTATCAGGTTTACTATCCTTTCTCCACCCAGTTGCAAAAAGAATCACATTTCATGAATATCTGGTAGAATTCTGTTGTGAATCAATCTGGTCCTGGACTTTTTCTTGACTAAAAGTGTTGGTTTTTTTTGTTTGTTTGTTTGTTTGTTTGTTTTTTACTATTTTAAATTCCTCATCTATTATGTCTATGTAGGATGTTGACTTCTTCCTTTAATTTGGGTGGTTTAGTTGAATATAAAAAGTCACATATTTGTTTTGGATTTTCTAGCTTTATAGGGTAAAAGATTTTTAATGTCCCCTTATAATAGTTTGAATTTCTTTGGTGTCTACTGCAGTGTTTTCCTGTTGATGTATGATTTAGTTAACTGGTGTTATTTCTTTCTGTCAGTTTCATGAAGAGTATCTTATTTTTATTTATCTTCCAAGGAGCCAGCTTTTAGATTTGTTATTCATTAATTTTTTTCCCTTTTTTCTATTTTGCTGCTTTTATTCGTGAATTCCATTATTTCTGATAGTGTATTGAGTTCAGGTTTGTTTTTTTCTTGTTTTCCTAACTTTTTAATTCACATCATTAAGCTATTTATTTTTGCTCAGAGATTTTTCATGTAACCTAGAGCTATAAATTTTCTTGTAGGAAATATCTGAGTGAGTCCTGATGGGTTTGTTGTGTTGAAGTTTTATTTTCATTCAATTCTCATACTTATTGTTTCTTGATCTTTTTTAACAATTCATTTTTAATCTATGTGAGTTTATGTATTTATTGGATATGTTTCTGTCAAAGCTGTTATTACATTTTGGTCAGATATGATACAAGAAAATATTTTGTAATTATTGAATTTTTAATGTTTGTTTTCTGTCTCAGTTTGAGCTCTGTGTTAGAAATGCTTCTCTGTGCTGCTGGGTGCAATGTTTGTTTGATTGTGTGTTTGTTTGTTTGTTTTTTCATCATTTTGTCACATAAGTGTCTTTATATTTCAAATTGGTTTCAGGTTCAAGTTTATTTAGTCAGATATTAGACCAGTAATGCCTGCTTACTACCTGACCCTATTTTTCCTCTGAGGTGGTGACTATCTTTAAAACTGAGATATGATTTGGTAGACATCAAAAAGATAGATTTTTTAATCCATTATGTCAGGTACTCCTTTTATCGTACAGAAATTGAGGTAATAGATATTTATACTTACTATAAAAATGTGTATGTTGTGGTCTTTTTGTTATTGTCTTTCTTTTATAGATTTTCCTTTACTGCTTTTTTATATTGACTTTTAGTTCTTTCAACAGTCTCTCTGCTATGCATATTCCTCTCTTCAACCTGAAATTTTATATATATACATATATATGTATATATATATGTGTGTGTATATGTATTTATATATGTCTCTGTGTATATATATATTTATACCTGTATAATGTTCTTTAGGTTTAGATTTTAGATATAAATTTCTTTAGACTTTTGGTGTTGTAGAATCCTTGTTTTCTTTTTTAACATGACAAATAATATTACTGGACATGTAAGTCTATGTTGACCATCATAATTTCTGAACTGGGAACAAATTGCTTCAAGCTCTTCTGTCTTTCAAAACTTGCATTGAAAAATCAACTGTTATTCTTATAGGGTTGCCTTATATGCTACTTTTTTTTCCCTTGTAGTTACCAACACACTTTCTTTGTTATGTATACTTAATATTTACAAAATGACATCCTGTGGGATTTGTATAATCTTATCTACTTTTGTGGTTCTTGTATTTATGTGACTGTCTTCCCTTAGTTTGAGAAAGTTTTCTTCTACAATCCTTTTGAAGATATGGATGATTCCACTGAGTTGCTGTTCTTCTTTTTCATCTATTCCTATTATTCTAATGTTAAATTTTTTATGTTGTCATACAATTTCTTTGTTTCTTTCCAGGGCTTTTATCTTATTTTTATATTATATTACTTATTTTATATTATGTTGCTTATTTGGTGTACATCTTCTACTTTAACTTGGAGCTTAATATTCTATTCTATGCTAGATTCATTCTATGTTTAAGGTTTCCTTTTTGTTTTCTAGTTTTGCTATTGGGTTTTATAAATCTGTCACCATTACAGATGGAATTATGTTCATATATTCTCTCATTACTGAATACATTTTCATGTCTTAGATTTTCTTCATCATATACATTGGTCTTATGTTTGTGTTTTATTGGCTATCAATAAGGTATTTACACACTTCTTAAGGGTTTTTTTTTCCTAATTTTATTGAACGGTTTCTTTGTGTCTTCTGTAAACATTTTGAGTTGTTTGATAAAATTTATGATTATCCAGTTCAATTCTGTGTCCTGGAGTTCATATTAGTAATTACTATTGACAAACAGTTCTGTAGGACTTGTGGGACTTGTAGAGAAGATGCTGGCTTCATTTTTGTTGATATTTTGTTGGTATTTTGTGATGAAATTTTGACACAATGCATTCTGTTCTTAGATTTTGGGTTTGTTATGGGCAAAGAGGGTTAGAACAGAAGAGATAATATATGAGCATGTTGGATCTAGATATTGGAAATGGCTTGGATGGAATAAAGTTTGTGGGCAGTGGGGACTGAGCTGGTGCAGAATAGGTTCTTGCTGTTCCAACCCTGAAGTGTTGAAATAAATATGATGTGGTGAAAATGTTGACATGGGAGAGTCCTATAGGTTGGGAGTTATATAGGGAGGATCCTGGTTGAAGTCTATAATACAGTGGTTGTATGGGGAGAGAAGGGCAATCTAGGCTGGTTATAAAATATATATATATATATCTATATATATAGATATAGATATAGATATAGATATAGATATAGATATAGATATAGATATAGATATAGATATAGATATAGATATAGATATAGATGATATAGATATATGAAGCTTCAGAAAAAGATCAGAGGTACTCACCAGTCTAGAGATTGAAGGAAGGCATGGAAAGTAGGGGCACAAATCAGGATGGATGAAGCAGTGCAGAAGGTACATGTTAGTGGTGGCAGGTAAGGTAGGAACTGGCAGAAGCCTGGAGTTTGCTTCTAGCACAGGAAAGAAGTGGTTAGGCTAGGCCATGACAGGCTATGTGGACACAGAATATATCTTAAGGATAAGGGCATTCTGGATATCAAGTACAATGGTGGAGGTGACACAATAGAGCCCTGTGAGTGGTTCCAGATTAAGAAGATCCATGTGGAAGTGTAAATGTTGCCTGCAAAAGGCCTGTGTGGTCAGACTAGGCGAGATAAGGGATGTAGGATCTTCCAGAAGTGTAGAGGTCAGCAAAAAAGGTGATTGTGGTCAGATAAGGCCTGAGCATAGTTTGTTGGACTGTCTATGGCCAGGATAACTCTTTCTTTGAGTAGGAAAAGCATGAAGATAGAGGTAGGGTTTATTCATCAGGCTAGACTCTTGAGGAAAATGTGAAAGTTCTGGGTACTGAGTAAAAGTAGAGCAAATGGAAGGTACCATGGATGCCCATTATTATTTGTTCTTGATTGAATAATAAAATAAATGAACCAGCATCTTTTTTTTAAAAAAAGAGTATGTACAAAATGATTTTTAGCAAGTGTTTTTACATGGGTGTAAGATGTTTAAACAGATTCCATAAATTTATATATTTTATGTTCTGCCTTTCACTCTACTTAGAAGAAGTTTCCCTGGTTTTAATAAAATATTATTCAAGAATGAATGTCAAAATATTCATAAGGAAATTATGAAAAATACCATTGTAATAAAAACTTTGTGATTCCCTCTAATATAAAGAAAAATAATCAAAATGAGTACCTAAAATAACCATATGTGTCTGTCTCAAAGAAGTTTTCTTGATTGCTAACAAGCATGTGTTTAGCTACTCTAAATCAAAACTGAATTTCCAGAAACATTTTCTTGAAAATTGAAAAATACCAAATTGCTTGTCAACAACATTTAAGTCAAAAAGAAGTTTTTTCTTGCTTGTATTTTATGTTCAGTATCCTTCCTTGAAAATATGCATTTCATGCTGTGTAAATAAGACCTATTCTGAGCTATTTCCTCAGCACTTTTTGCATTATCCCAATCTGGAATCCTAACTACAGAATACTTTATTTCTCTTCTCAAAAAGAATTTTAATTTTCAGATCACAGAGAAACAAACTCCTTATTGAACACTTGACACGTTTAATGACTTAGATCACCATTTTACCCTCTAGAATTTTAATAATGTTTTTTTATATTGATCCAGGTAAGCACGTAGTTTGATTCACCCCGATTTAAGAAAGAATTCAGTTAATGTATAAATGAATTATGGAAAAAAAGCTGAGTTACACTGAACAGTTTACTCAACCTCAGTCTTCTGCCCTATATTTTATCTATCTTCATCCCCACTATAGATTAAATTTAGCAATTTAATCTATGTTAATTTGGTCATCTCTTCATGAATTTACTAAACCTATGTTGTGTTGTTCTACATGTTATTAATAACTGTATTAGTTCTTATTCTGACCCAACTTGACAGCCCCCCCCCAAATAATCATACAGATTCCTCCCCATTCTGTGTCTAAGCTAGCCTTGCTATATCCAAGTTCTTCTCCCTATGTTACTTGCTATTTGAGTCTCACCGGGGATTTTTTTCCCCATCAATCTCTTCTCAGGGGTCAATTCTTTTGGCCATCCTACTTAATGAAAACCTCCTGTGTTTCTCATCATCTGTCTCCTTCTTTCTACTCATTTTCCCCTTGGTCCATACCTCTGATCCCTAGCCTGGAAACTGAAGCTCTGCCTACCTCTATTTCCCCTGAAATTGGCTGTCAGACATTTTTATTTAACCAGTCAGAGAATAAAATGAGCAATGCTTACTCAGCATCATTTGGTGTATATGAGAATATTCTGGTCAGAACTGCAACTATATCTTGTGTGCCAGTATTTAGCATCTGAATACATAGCAGTACCAGACCAACCACCTACACAGTGTTATACATTTATTATTTCAAATAAACCTCTTTATTCCCAGAGCTCAGGGTTATTCTATTATAATTCACTTACTTTCACTTAACAGTGCACCTTTGAGGTGCAACCAAACATCTGTAAGGTAAGTTTGGTCGAAATTTAAAATAGAATAGCACCAACTGCAAGACAGTGACAAATATTCAATAAGTTTTAGAATGTTGCATGATTGAACTCTGAATCAGTAATACTTTAAGATGATGGAAACTAGTCCATTTTACTTTATAGGGAAATAAACTCAGGGGATAAAAAAAGATGAGCAAGACAGGTTGGATTGGATAAGCACTTGCTCTAAAATATTGATAATCTAAGTTAGAACTCGCAGACTTCATAATTCATGAAAGAGGAGGAGAAGTGAAAAATGAGAATTATGTATAGGATGAGGAGAATGAAAAGAATCAGAAGAATGAAGAGAAGGAGGAGAAGGAAGAGGAAAAAATAGATGCAATAGCAGGATATAGCGACATGCACTTATAATCCCAAACCCTCAAGTGGTAATATGGATAACAAAGACTGTAGAATGACCTTGAAACTCACCATTAACCTACAGTATGAAGAAGAAACAAAACAGGAAGAGAAATCCTGCCTCAACAAGATAGAACAGTATAGTTAACTCCTGACCTCCATGGATGTGTATGTCTTCACCAAACACATGGTAAAGAGTTCTACTTGCTGTGTCTGTTGCTGTGATAAAATACTTAATAAAAACAAGTACTGGTGGGAGGAAATCAAGGCAGTAATTGAGTCAAACCAAGAACTTGAAGGAAAGAACTGAAGCAAAAATCAACAAAATAATACTTCCTGTCTAGCTTTCCATCATTCCCTCAGATACCTTTCTTCTTATATAGGACAGGTGTGCTTGAGCCCTTCCAAGCTAATTATCGATTAAAAGGTTGGTTTTGATTATGGCACACACACACACACACACACACACACACACACACACACCACAAGTAATTAGAAAGAGAAAATTATTAATTATATTTTACTACTTCTTTCAATTGGTATTGAATTTATCTCATTTGCTTCCAAATTTTTATATACTTCATTGATTGACAAAAAGTGATATGTTCTTAGGTTTATAACAATTCTTTAGGTTTATTTAGTTTTTATTATAGTAAACAATGTATTTGAAAAATATTTCTGCCACATCTGGCATGGCCACAGAAGGAATGGTATGACAGGGTTCCTATCCCTGGAGCAGTGCCAGAAGAACATGGCTCTTCTCAAGGGCTGACTGTTGCTGTAGGCATAGACTTGTTTGTATAATAATGTATATATTATACTTCATGTTCATCCTTTGGGCAATGTTATCCCTGATGAGGTTAATTCCCTGATAATCAGAAACAGCATGATTCAAAGGAGGGAGAATATGTCTGGTATTCTTTAGCAAAATGTTGCCTGTGACCTCCAGGACAGCCCTTAAGGCTGTAGGAAAGAACTTCGAAAACATCAGTTCAAGAAGACATAAAACAGTGTGAGAACTTTCCTTTACACAATTTCTCAACAATTTAAAATATAAGGAGATTATATGAGGACATTCATGGACCTAAAAGAATAGAGGCAGGTGTACGAAAAGGCTCACTTTGTTACAAAGATATTAAGGAGATAAAGAGTTTAGTAATTAAAGATAATACTGAAAAGTTTAGTAAAACACACTTAATTTGCTTTGTTGAGTGGGGTCCAAAAGAATTTAATCATAGCTATTAATGTCAGTAGAAGAATGGAGAAACAAAAGCCATGAACTGATTTTAATACACATGGTTATGTTATTAATTCACCCCAGCTGCATTTATTCTTTATGTTAAATAAAGAACTATGTTTCACATATAGTCAATAATTTTCTTAAAATAATTTATAACAGATGGAAAGAGTGTTGACTTCATTTGTAAAAACTCTCACAAAAATTTTAAGTATAAAATGATTTATAAAATCTAAGATAATTTTTTTTCTCTCTGTTGACTGTGCAGGCAGGTATGGCCAGGAGCACAGGGAATACAGGAGTGGCAGTGCAGCAGGAATAGGGTCCTTCCAGGATCCATTTGCACTCAGGAGCTAGGCTGCTCTATAGCCACCTGTGCACTGATCCTGCCAGGGGAAAATGGGGCTCCAGGGAGTGCTATGAATCCCGGGTTTGGAGGTGAAACCACGTTTTCTCTCTAGTGACTGTGCAGGTGGGTAGGACCAGAAGTGCAGGGAACTCAGGTGTGGCAGAGCAGCTGGACAGGGCCCATCCAGGCTGCAGCTGAACCCAGGAGCTGGGCTGAGCTACAGCCTTCTATGCCAGGTGAGAGCTGTTATCCAAGGGGTGCTGAGACAGGTTTCCAGGTCACAGCAGAGACAAGCTCCAGCCAGAGAGAGCAGGACCAACTAACACCAGAGATAACTAGATGGCAAAAGGCAAACACAAGAACATTATCAACAGAAAGCAAGTCAACGTGGCAACATATGAACCCAGTTCTCCCACAACAGCAAGTCCTGGATCTCCCAACTCACTGGAAAAGCAAGATCTGGATTTAAAATCACATATCATCATGCTGATAGAGGATTTCAAGAAGGACATAAATAACTTCCTTAAAGAAATATAGCAGAACATGGGCCAACAGGTATAAGCCCTTAAAGGGGAAACACACACACACACACACACACACACACACACACACATCACTTAAAGAATTACAGGAAAACCCAAACAAATAAGTTTAGGAACTGAAAAAAAACCATACAGGATCTAAAAATGGAAGTAGAAACAGTAATCACAAAAGGAGACAACTCTGGATATAGAAAACCTTAGAAAGAAATCAGGAGTCATAGATGCAAACATCAACAACAGAATACAACAGATAAAAGAGAGAATCTCAGGTGTTGAAGATACCATAGAAAACACTGACTCAACAGACAAAGAAAAGCAAAATGTAGCCAAAAACACCCAGGAAATCCAGAACACGATGAGAAGACCAAGCCTAAGGATTATAGGTATAGAAGAGAGCAAAGATTTACAACTTAAAGGGCCAGTAAATATCTTCAACAAAATTATAGAATAAAACTTCCCTAACTTTGCCCATGAACATAAAAGAAGCCTACAGAACTCAAAACAGACTGAACCAGAACAGAAATTCCTCCTGTCACGTAATAACGAAAACACTAAATGCACGAAACAAACAATACTAAAAGCAATAGGGGGGAAAGGTCAAGTAACTTATAAAGGCAGACCTATCAGAATTACACCAGACTTCTCACTAGAGACCATGAAAGCTAGAACATCCTGGGCAGATCTCATACACACCATAAGAGAACACAAATGCCAGCCAAGGTTACTATGCCCAGCTCAATCACCATAGATGGAGAAACAAAGATATTCCATGATAAAGCCAAATTGATACAATATCTTCCCAAAAATCCAGTCCCACAAAGGATAATAGATGGAAAACACCAATATCGGGAGGGAAACTACACCCTAGAAAAAACAAAAAAAATAGTCTTCTTTCAACAAACCCTAAAGAAGATAACCACAGAAACATAAAACTAACATCATAAATAACAGGAAGCAACAATTCCTATTCCTTTTTTGTTTTAATTTATTGATATATTTATTTACATTTCAAATGATTTCCTCTTTTCTGAACCTCCACTCCCCGAAAGTCCCATCAGCCCCCTTCCCTCCCCCTGTTTTCCCACCCAACCCTTCCCACTTCCCTGTTCTGGTTTTGCTCTATACTGCTTCACTCTTTCCAGAACAAGGGGCCACTCTTCCATTCTTCTTGTACCTCATTTGATGTGTGGATTATGTTTTGGGTATTCCAGTTTTCTAGGTTAACACCCACTTATTAGTGAGTGCATACCATGATTCATCTTTTGAGTCTGGGTTACCTCACTTAGTATGATGTTCTCCAGCTCCATCCATTTGCCTAAGAATTTCATGAATTCATTGTTTCTAATGGCTGAATAATACTCCATTGTGTATATATACCATATCCACTCTTCTGTTGAGGGATATCTGGGTTCTTTCCAGCTTCTGGCAAATATAAATAGGGCTGCTATGAACATAGTGGAACATGTATCCTTATTATATGCTGGGGAATCTTCTGGGTATATGCTCAGGAGTGGTATAGCAGGATCCTCCGGAAGTGAGGTGCCCATTTTTCGGAAGAACCACCAGACTGATTTCCAGAGTGGTTGTACCAATTTGCAACCCCACCAGCAGTGGAGGAGTGTTCCTCTTTCTCCACATCCTCGCCAACATCTGCTGTCTCCTGAATTTTTAATCTTAGCCATTCTGACTGGTGTAAGGTGAAATCTCAGGGTTGTTTTGATTTGCATTTCCCTAATGACTAATGAAGTTGAGCATTTTTTTTATATTTTTTTATTCGATATAATTTATTTACATTTCAAATGATTTCCCCTTTTCTAGCCCCCCCCCACTCCCCGATAGTCCCGTAAGCCCCCTTCTCTTCCCCTGTCCTCCCTCCCACCCCTTCCCACTTCCCCGTTCTGGTTTTGCCGAATACTGTTTCACTGAGTCTTTCCAGAACCAGGGGCAACTCCTCCTTTCTTCTTGTATCTCATTTGATGTGTGGATTATGTTTTGGGTATTCCAGTTTTCTAGGTTAATAACCACTTATTAGTGAGTGCATACCATGATTCACCTTTTGAGTTTGGGTTACCTCACTTAGTATGATGTTCTCTAGCTCCATCCATTTGCCTAAGAATTTCATGAATTCATTGTTTCTAATGGCTGAATAGTACTCCATTGTGTAGATATACCACATTTTTTGCATCCACTCTTCTGTTGAGGGATACCTGGGTTCTTTCCAGCATCTGGCAATTATAAATAATGAAAATGAAAACACAACATACCCAAATCTATGGGACACAATGAAAGCAGTGCTAAGAGGAAAACTCATAGCCCTGAGTGCCTCCAAAAAGAAAATGGAGAGAGCATACATTACCAGCTTAATGACACACCTGAAAGCCCTAGAACAAAAAGAAGCTATTTCGCCCAGGAGGAGTAGAAGACAGGAAATCATCAAACTCAGGGCCGAAATCAATCAAGTAGAAACAAAGAAAACCATACAAAAAATCAACAAAACCAGGAGCTGGTTCTTTGAGAAAATCAACAAGATAGATAAACCCTTAGCCAGACTGACCAAAGGGCACAGAGAAAGTATCCAAATTAACAAACTTAGAAATGAAAAGGGAGATATAACAACGGAAACTGAGGAAATCCAAAAAATCATCAGATCCTACTACAAGAGCCTGTACTCAACACAACTGGAGAATCTGGAGGAAATGGACAATTTCCTTGACAGATACCAAATACCAAAATTAAATCAGGACCAACTAGACCATCTAAACAGTCCCATAATGCCTAAAGAAATAGAAGGAGTCATAGAAAGTCTTCCAACCACAAAAAGCACAGGACCAGATGGCTTCAGTGCAGAATTCTACCAGACCTTCAAAGAAGAGTTAACACCAATACTCTTCAAACTATTCCACAAAATAGAAACAGAAGGAACACTACCCAATTCCTTCTACGAAGTTGAGCATTTTTTAAGATGCTTCTCTACCATCCGAAGTTCTTCAGGTGAAAATTCTTTGTTTAACTCTGTACGCGATTTTTTAATACGGTTATTTGGTTTTCTGGAGTCTAACTTCTTGAGTTCTTTATATATATTGGATATTAGCCCTCTCCCTATTCCTTAATATCACTAAACATCAATGGACTCAATTCCCCAATAAAAAGACATAGACTAACAGACTGGATACCTAAACAGGAACTGTTGGTACCAGAACCTCCAAAACCTGTGATATCACATAGTTGACAGTGTGACCCATACACCAGTTGCTAAGGCAACAGCCACTATATTCCCAGAATCCATTGGGCTCTACTTTACCTGTGACCACATCACCATCCCATCCGTGTATATATAAGAGGAATACCCCCCTTCCCCTCTTCTCTTTCTGCCACCACCTTTGCCTTTACCCCTCTTAATAAACATCATGCAGAACTGTTTGGCCTGGTATGGTCTTTCTGGACCTGCCTCTGCCCACTGATCCCAATATTGATGCCAAAACCCAGGATCTCTATGCAAAGGAGCTGCAGACCCAGGTGACCAGAGGTCGCTGCCACCTGGAGCATCTGTGAAACTGCTGCTGCCACTGGAGAACTGACACCATTGCTAGCACTGCCTACAGCCATTACTACACCATGTGGACTCCATCTGCATACACCTTCTATCATCTACCACATGAATTTCCACCACTGTGCATATCATCACTTCTACCATTGCTATGAGACACATGGGCTTCTACTACTTGAGTTGTGTCATTGTGGCCTATCATGTGGAGCTGGCCTCTGACAACTGACCAAAAGGTTCCACATTTTCTGCTACTGGATTGCAGAATCCCACAAACACACAGTCGCCATACTAATTGATAAGGAGTATCTTCTGTTGATGGGAAAGACACTTAGGCCCAGATAAGCCCTGGCCAGCCTCTTTTAGGCTAAGGGTTGGCTTTCTATGCCCAGTCCATATGACTGGTATCCTGGCTGACCTACGTATTAGCACATAGAGGCCTTGGGTGACTTCTCTTCTTGAAAGCAGTCTAAAATCCATTGAGCTCTTGCAACTGCTGAAAATCTCTGGACCAGGTTGTATTGCTTTCTGACATTTCCAGGAAACATCGTTCTAGGACCCTAGAAATTACCTGTGATGACCTAAATCTCTAGCTCGTCTGTAATCCTGTTGCTGGGAGTCCTCTGAGATGCTGCTATGGATTATCCAGCAACTTCCCTCTCACCTGATGGGCACTAATTTGTCTTTGACCTTACCTCCAGGCACCCCACAGGGATGTCTCCTGGAACAATCTCAAATCTCTAAACAATTTGAGGCACTCAAAACTGATACACTTCTTCAATAAGGTCTGTATTTAAGACCCTTGAGATAATAATTCCAAATGGCTACCTAATGGCACTCTAGACCTGATCATTTTTAGAGATCTTCACACATACTGCCAGCAGTCTGGTATATGGAATGATGTTTTACATGTTCAAGTTTTCATCTATCTTTGCTCTAAACTCTCCCTGTGTTCTTCCTGTCCCCAAACTCAACTTCTCTTTGCCATGAAACCTACCCACTCTCCATTAATGAAGCTACGCTTGATCCTACCAGTGAGTCACCTCACATCTGCCAAAGATACTCCACCATGCCTGTGAAAACCCAAACTGCTGCCTCAGTTTCTTTTTCTCACCATTATCACCAGGCTCTGGAGCCTACTAGCTCAACTTCTCCAAATCCTTTCTGTGCCAGCTACAGGTTGCTTCAAATGCCTTAAAGTGGCACAAAATTTTACCCCCCCCCCCTATCACGTGTTCTAAGGCCACAGCAAGATCCTCTCTGAGTCCTTCTCCTCCAAGAACACCTGACCCAGCACCAGTCCTTCCTATAAGGGAAGTGGCTAGAGTTGATGATCTTGTCAGAGTACATGTTCCTTTCTTGCTGTGTGAACTTTCTCAAATAGAAAGCAGACTGGGTTCCTATACTTCTAACTCTTCCAAGTTTATTAAGGAGTTCCAGTACATCACTCAGTCTTATAGCTCGAATTTCCATGATGTTCATATGGTTATTACTAATAATTAATCCTGATGAGTTTGGGAAAAGTTAAAAACACATCCAGATGAAATTCACCAAACAGACAAATCATATCCAATCAGATCTAAGTCAGTACCTGAACAGGATCCCTGATGGAATTACAATTCCACAGGTAGTATTTTAGACAGAGAGGGTTTTGTCACATGCTTTCTGGCTGATTTTAGAAAAGCAGCCTTAAAGCCAGTAAATGTTTAATACAACTCCACGAGGTTGTCCAGTACAAGTAGGAGAAACCATCTCAGTTTTTAGAATGCCTCACAAAGGCTTTATTACTATATACTAATCTGGACTCTAAAAATCCTGAAGGTAAAAAACTTCTGATGACCTACATTTTTCCCAGTGCTACCCTGACATAAAAACTAAACTTAGGTGCCTACGGGGGAGGGGGCAGGGGGGTTAGGGAGGTAGGGGAGGGTGTAAAGGTATGCCTTCAAGGTATACCATGTGAGAGATGAGAAATCCCAGAAACAAAAATAGCACATGCTGGCAAAGATTGTCTGACCAGCTCCAGCTACTACCTTGAACCCCTGGACTTCTAAGGCTCAGGAACTACCAGCTCTCTGCTACAGCATGGTCAACAAGGTCATTGGGGGAGAGCATGCCCTACCCCCCACCCCTACAAGCTAAGAGGATCATGTCCTAAGTGTTGTAAAGAGGGACATTGGGCTATCCATTGCCCTCATGTCTCACAGAACAAAGGGACTTCCTTTCCAGGTTCCCCTCCAACCGACATCATAGGCTTGACTATGGACAACTGAAGGGACCAGAGCTACCTCGATTTGACCACACCCATCACCCCCAGGGAGCCCTGGGTAACTATAATGGCCCATCTCCTTTCTCTTGGACACTGTAACCACTTACTTGGTCCTGATGGAGTTTTGAAGACCCACTTCACTTTCCCATTTTCTTATCATCAGGTAGGAAGACCACATTATCTTCCTCATCAGACCCCACCACTTGGTTGCATTTTTGGGGCTGTACCCCTCACTCATTCATTTTTGGTAGTGCAGACATGTCCTGTTCCCTTATTGGGAAGGGATCTTTTAGCTAAGTTGGGAGCCTCTATTTTCTTTGCTCCCCTCAATTGCCTAAATGCAAGCTCACCAAGAGTTCCTCTGTTCCTTCTAGCCAGGCAACCTACTAACACTAACATGTTTTTTCTTTAGTAGCTTCTTAGGTGGGCAGACTGTCTTCTGTCCACTGACTGTCAGCAGTGAAGACCAAGTTTTTCTATCCCCTCCAGATCATCGGCCCTTACTCCCTCTCCCAAATGGCAGGGTCTTTTTAAGGGCCCTGCTTTGTTAAGCTCCAGAGGACATTGAGACCACCCACCTTGTCCCCAATCTCAGAAAATGAGAGTCCACTCCAGCAGCTGAGCTCAATCTCACTGGGTTAGACATGGGATTCCTGTCCTCCCCCTGCTGTTCTTTGTTTCCATCCAGGACAGTCTTTACATCTGGAGATTTGAAGTTCAAGAAACCCCCACAGATAACAAGCAGTCTTTCCAAATAGGGTCAAAAAACTGCTCAATAGAAGGTGTGGAGAAAGAGGAACACTCCTCCATTGCTGGTAGGGTTGCAAATTGGTACAATCACTCTGGAAATCAGTCTGGTGGTTCCTCCGAAAACTGGGCACCTCACTTCCAGAAGGTCCTGCTATACCACTCCTGGGCATATACCCAGAAGATTCCCCATCATGTAATAAGGATACATGCTCTACTATGTTCATAGCAGCCCTATTTATAATTGCCAGATGCTGGAAAGAACCCAGGTATCCCTCAACAGAAGAGTGGATGCAAAAAAATGTGGTATATCTACACAATGGAGTACTATTCAGCCATTAGAAACAATGAATTCATGAAATTCTTAGGCAAATGGATGGAGCTAGAGAACATCATACTAAGTGAGGTAACCCAGACTCAAAAGGTGAATCATGGTATGCACTCACTAATAAGTGGATATTAACCTAGAAAACTGGAATACCCAAAACATAATCCACACATCAAATGAGGTACAAGAAGAAAGGAGGAGTGGTCCCTTGTTCTGGAAAAACTCAGTGAAGCAGTATTCGGCAAAACCAGAACGGGGAAGTAGGAAGGGGTGGGTGGGAGGACAGGGGGAGAGAAGGGGGCTTATGGGACTTTCAGGGAGTGGGGGTCTAGAAAAGGGGAAATCATTTGAAATGTAAATAAAAAATATATCGAATAAAAAAAAAAACCAAAAAAAAAAAATAAGAAAAGAAAAAGAAACTGCTCCATAGCTGTATGCCAGAAACCAATCCAAATTGCTATCATCCCTGTATCAATTATCACATCTAAATATTATGATCTCTATTCTTGTTTTCTATTTGACCAGACAAAAGATTACTGTAGAAAATGGCAAGATGAATATGGGGGCTGCCCATATTGGTCTTCTCAGATTCATATGTTAAGATCCCAGATCAATCATTTCTTCTTTCAACACCGAAAGAAGCTTTTCTTCTACATACAAGACCCATGGAATTCCAGGTGGGAGACAGGAGTTGTTGGTAATTTCTACCATAAAAATCAGCACAGTTCCCCAGTAAGTACTCTCCATATTCAGAGAAAATATATCTCAATTGCCTAACCCCTAGATATCAGAAATGTAGGGGAAATAATCAAACACTCCTCTGAGGTCCTTACCTCTTTGACAGAACCAGGCCTTGTCACTTTAAAGATTGCTGGCCATGCATACTCCCCTAGAATTGATTCAGAATTGGAACTTATAGCCTCTCTGGTGATACTTCACCTTTTGTCAGCTGTCCTGACTCTGATGCTGCCATGACTCTGTACCTTACCTCTATCCCTCTCTTTGGCATAACAATCTGTTTTAAGACCTCTGGAACACATTCTGTAGGAATGCTACCCCTCATAGACTGTAATAGGACCACAACCCTTGATATATCATCCCTGCACAATGCCCTGCTGTCTAGAACACGTCACTTCTTTGTGAAACCCAGGTATATCATCATCTACCTGCCAACGAGTCAGAATTTAAGGAAAATGAAGGCACAACATACCCAAATTTATGGGACACAATGAAAGCAGTGCTAAGAGGAAAACTCATAGCTCTGAATGCCTCCCAAAAGAAACTGGGAAGATCAAACATTAGCAGCTTAGCAACACATCTGAAAGCTCTAGAACATAAAAAATACACCACTGAAGGAAATAATCAAACGAAGGGCTGAAATCAACCAAGTAGAAACAAAAAGTACTATACAAAGAATAAACAAAACCAGAAGATGGTTCTTTGAGAAAATCAACAAGACTGATAAACTCTTAGCCAGACTAACCAGAGGGCACAGAGACAATATCCAAATAAACAAAATGAGAAATGAAAAGGGAGATAGAAAGACAGAAACTGAGGAAATTTAAAAAATCATCAGATCCTACTACAAAAACCTATACTCAACACAACTGGAAAATCTGGATGAAATAGACAATTTCCTAGATAGATACAAACTCCCAAAGTTAAATTAGGATCTGATAGACCATGTAAACGGTCCCATAACCATTAAAGAAATATAAGAAGTCATTTAAAGTCTCTCAAACAAACAAACAAGCAAGCAAAAAAAAAAAAAAAAAAAAAAGCACAGGACTAGATGTTTTTATTGCAGAATTCTATCAGACCTTCAAAGAACACCTAATACCAATAATCATCAAAATATTTCATAAAATAGAAACAAAAAGAATACTCTCCAACTTGATCTATGAAGCCACAACTATGCTGATACCAAAACCACACAAAGATCCAACAAAGAAAGAGAACTTCAGACAAATTTCCCTTATGAATATTGATGCAAAAATACTCAATAAAATCTTTGCCAACCAAATCCAAGAACACATCAAAATGAACATTCACTAAGATCAAGTAGACTTCATCCCAGGGTTGGAGCGATGGTTCAATATATGGAAATTCATCATTGTAGTCCACTACATAAACAAACTCAAAAAAAAAAATACATGGTCACTTTATTGGATCCAGAAAAAGCGTTTGACAAAAATTCAGCATCCTTTCCTGTTAAAAGTCTTGTAAAGAACAGGAATTCAAGGACCATACCTAAACATAGTAACAGCAATATACAGCAAACTAGTAGTCAACATCTAACTAAATGGAGAGAAACTTGAAGCAATCCCATTAAAATCAGGGTCTAGACAAGGCTGTTTCCTCTCTCCATATCTTTTCAATATAGTACTTGAAGTTCTAGCTAGAGCAATTAGACATAAGGAGGTCAAAGGGATCCAAATTTGAAAAGAAGAAGTCAAATTATCACTATTTGCAGATGATATGATAGTATACTTAAGTGACCCACAAACCTCCACCAGAGACATCCTACACCTGATAAACAACTTCAGCAAAGTGGCTGGTTATAAACTCAAGTCAATCAAATCAATAGTGTTCCTATACTCAAAGGATAAACAGGCTGAGAAAGACATTAAGAAAACGACACCCTTCACAATAGCCACAAACAATATAAAGTATCTTGGTGTGACTCTAACCAAAAAAAAAAAAAAAAAAAGAAAGATCTGTATGACAAGAACTTCAAGTCTCTGAAGAAGGAAATCGAAGAAGACCTTAGAAAATGGAAAACATCTTCCATGTTCTTGGATTGGCAGGATTACTGTAGTAAAAATGGCCATCTTGCCAAAAGCAATCTACAGATTCAATGCAATTCCCATCAAAATACCAACTCAGTTCTTCATAGAGTTAGAAAAGAGCAATTCTCAAATTCATCTGGAATAACAAAAAACCCAGGATATCAAAAACTATTCTCAACAGTAAAAGAACTTCTGGGGGAATCAGTATCCCGGACCTCAAGCAGTACTATAAAGCAATAGTGTTAAAAACTGCATGATATTGATACAGTGGCAGGCACGCAGATCAATGCAATAGTATTGAAGACCCAGAAATGAACCCACACACCTATGGTAACTTGATCTTCCACAAAGGAGCTAAAACCATCCAGTGGAAAAAAGATAGCCTTTTCAACAAATGGTGCTGGTTCAATTGGTGGTCAGCATGCAGAAGAATGCAAATTGATCCAGTCATATCTCCTTGTACTAAGCTCAACTCCAAATCGATCAAGGACCTCCACATAAAAACAGATGCACTGAAGCTAATAGAAAAGAAACTGGAGAAAAGCATTGAGCACATGGGTACAGGGGAAAATTTCCTGAACAGAACACCAATAGCTTATGCTCTAAGATCAAGAACTGACAAATGGGACCTCATAAAATTACAAAGTTTCTGTAAGGCAAAGGACACTGTTGAAGGGACAAAAAAGCAACCAACAAATTGGGAAAAAAACCAACCCTACATACCATAGAGGTCTAATATCCATATATACAAAGAACTCAAGAAGTTAGACTCCAGAGAGCCAAATAACTCTATTTAAAAATGGGGTTCAGAGCTAAACAACGAATTTTTACCTGAACAATTTCGAATGGCTGAGAAGCACCTTAAGAAATGTTCAAAATCATTAGTCATTACGGAAATGAAAATCAAAATAACCCTGAGATTTCACCTCACACCAGTCAGAATGGCTAAGATTAAATACTCAGGAGACAGCAGGGGTTGGCAAGGATGTGGAGAAAGAAGAACACTCCTTTACTGATGGTGGTATTGCAAGCTGGTACAATCTCTCTGGAAATTAGTCTGGTGATTCCTCAGAAAACTTGGCATGACACTTCTGGAGGACACTGTTATACAACTCCTGGGCATATATACAGAGGATTCCTGGCATGCAATAAGGACACATACTCCACTATGTTCATAGCAGCCTTATTTATAATAGTCAGAAGCTGGAAAGAACTCAGATGTCCCTCAATGGAGGAATGGATACAGAAAATGTGGTTTATTTACACAATGGAATATTACTCAGAAATTAAAAACAATGAATTCATGAAATTCTTAGGCAAATGGTTGGAACTGGAAAATATCATCCTAACTGAGGTAACACAATTACAGAAGAACATACATGGAATACAGTCACTGATAAGTGGATTTTAATGCAGAAGTTCTGAATGCCAAGACCCTATTCACATTTCAAATGATTCCCAAGAAGAGGGAAGGAGAGCACCCTGATCCTGGAAAGGCTTGATGCAGCAATATATGGGATTACCAGGACAGAGAAATGTGAGGGGGTTGATTGGGAAATGGGTGGAGTGAAAAGGGCTTATGGGACTTATGGGGAGGGAGGAACTGGGAAAGGAGAAATCATTTGGAATATAAACAAAGAATATAGAAAAGAAAAAAGAAAAGAATCTTGTCAACCAAATCCAAGAACATATAAAAAGGATAATTCACCAAGATCAAGTAGGCTTCATCCCAGGGATACAGTGTGGTTCAATATACATAAATCCATCAATCACTATGTGAAATTACTACATAAACAAACTCAACAAAGAAAAACACATGGCTATTTCATTAGATGACGAAAAAGCATTTGACAAAATTCAGTGTCACTTCATGTTAAACGTCTTGGAAATATCAGGAATTTAAGGCCCACACCAAAATTTAGTAAAAGCAATATACAGCAAACCGGTAGCCAACATCAAACTAAATGGAGAGAAAGATGAGGCAATCCGACTAAAATCAGGAAATAGACAAGACTGCCTTCTCTCTCCATAGTACTTGAAGTTTTAGCTAGAGCAATTAAAGAACAAGAAGAGGTCAAAGGGATACAAACTGGAAAGGAAGAAATAAAACTATCACTATTTGGAGATGATATGATAGTATAATTACATGACTGCAAAAATTCCACCATAGAACTCCTACAGCTGATAAACAACTTCAGCAAAGTGGCTGGATATAAAATTAACTCAAACAAATCAGTAGCCTTCCTATAGTTAAAAAGTAAACAGGCTGAGAAAGAAAGGGAAACAATACCCTTCAAAAGTTTTGCATTCTAATGGCTGAGAAGCTCCTAAAAAAATGTTCAGCATCCTTAGTCATTGGGGAAATACAAATCAAAACAACCCTGAGATTCCACCTCACACCAGTCACAATGGCTTCAATCAAACATTCAGAAGACATCAGGTGCTGGCAAGGATGTGAAGAAAGAGGAACACTCCTTCATTGCTGGTGGGATTGAAAGCTGGTACAACCACTCTGGAAATCAGTTTGGAGGCGGTTCATCAGAAAACTGGACATAGTACTATCTCAGGACCCAGCTATACCATTCCAAGGCATATATCCAGAAGATGCTCCAACATGTAATAAGGACACATATTCCACTGTATTCAAAGCAGCATATTTATAATAGCCAGAAGCTAGAAAAGAACCCAGTTGTCCCTCAACAGAGGAATGGATACAGAAAATATGGTACATTTCAACAATGGAATACTTTTCAGGTATTAAAAAGCAATGAATTCATAAAATTCTTAGGCAAATGGAAATAGAAAATATCATCCTGATTGAGGTAACCCATTCACAAAAGAACACACAAGATATGCACTCTCTGATCAGTGGATATTAGCTCAGAAGTTTGGAATACCCAAGATACAATTCACAGACCAATTGAAGCTCAAAACGAAGGAAGACCAAAGTGTGGATACTTGGTCCTTCTTAGAAGCTGGAACAAAACCTCTATGGGAGGAGATACATAGACAAAGTTTGGAGCAGAGACTGAAGGAAAGGCCATCCAGAGACTGTCCCATATGGGGATCCACCCTATATACTGTCACCAAACCTAGACACTTTTGTGGATGTCAGCAAGCACTTGCTGATAGGAGCCTGATAGAGTTCTCTCCTGAGAGGCTGTGCCAGTGACTGAAAAATACAGAGGTGGGTGCTCCCTGCCAACCACTGGACTGAACACAAGGTCTACAATGGAGGAGTTAGAGAAAGGACCCATGGAGATGAAGAAGGTGTCAGCCCCATAGGAGGAACAATATTATGAACAGGCCAGTACCTCCAGAGCTCCCAGGGATTGAACTACCAACCAAAGAGTACACATGTTGGGACCCATGACTCCAGCTCATATATAGCAGAGGATGGCCTGGTCAGACATGAAAGGGAGGAGAGGTCTTTGGCCCTGACATAGCTGGATGCCTCAGTATAGGGGATTACCAGTACAGGGAAGCAAGAATTTTGAGTTGGTGAGCAGGGGCAAGGCATGTTTTTGGAGGAGTAACCAGAAAGGGATATCATTTAAAATGTAAATAAAGAAAATATCTAATTAAAAAAATCTAAGATAAGAAAATATGTTACTTTGCAGTTCTCTATATTAATATCTTCTAACCTGGCTAAAGGAGTTTATTTATTATAAAGCATTTAATCTTAGTTATATAAATTACCAGAACACACATAATTCAGTGCTTCAGTGGAAATGAAAATATCTCAGGCCTGATGGCATAAAAGAGAAGGCTTCTGATGTGTGCCTCCATGTCATCTGCCAACCTGGCAATGGCAGTCCCATGGCTCTCAGCAGAAAATCTTTCATTTGAAGCAAGCTTCTGTTTTGTGATCTTTCTCCCCCTGGCAGATGATGTGTTGAAAATGTACTATCTGGGAGGCAGACCAGAGGCAGGTGCACACGTTTTGATGTGAAAGGCTTGGCAGGTGTGACCCAGAATGGAATAAATCCTCCTCAGAGGGACCAGTTGGGATCAGATGTGCATGAGAAAGACAATGCTCAGATTATTCCAACATGCATCTAATTATTTCTAAATGTGGTATTGTGACCTTGTTATAATTGGCACACTGGAAAATACATTTAAGCCATGTTAGTGACATCTGAACTATGATGTATCTGGATTTCTAAAACTATTTAATCATGTTTTTAGTCGATTGCAATAATTATAGTATCCAAGTAGAGAAAGAATGAATTAGACGCCTGTATTAATAAGAAAATGACAGGAATCAAAGTAACTTCTATTCCACTAAGTATCTCTGTCTTGACATCTTTCATGATACTCTCATTCTTCACTGTTCTTCACAATGAACATATTTTCCACTATCCCTATGCATGTCCTGTGTAGAACTACGTCCTCTGGCCTTACCCATAGCTCATTTTTGACTATGTAGTTTATCTTTCTTCAGGTAACAATAAAAGCTATGTGAAACTATTTCTGTATTGGAAGAATTATCTATAAAGGTTTTTGTTTAGAGAAGTTTCTATTTTTATATTTTTTTAAAACTTAGCCCTGTAATAATTTTCTCTTGCTAATTTTAACTAATATGGCCAATGTATAAAGGTTATATATCTACTGAATTGGCAATTCTATCATAATTTGTTCTTTTGCGAACTGTTTGTAGAAAAAAATTAAGTACCCACTTATGGATTAATTTAAAGGTTTCAGAGCTCCCATTCTTCTACAGGATAGAAGCTCACAATTTTCACAAGGATTATTATAATGGAAGAAAATATTTTATAGATTTGTTAAAAATTCAACAGTAAATTTCTGACTTGTATATTGAAGACAAGACTTCACTCTTTAAAACATGTCTTTCTGTATCATCTAGTTGCCTCTATTCCTTCTTATAATTTTATCCTTTCTTTTATCCTTATTATAATTCTTTTATCCTCTCTTCCTCATTTATTTCATTTAAGTTCAAAATAATAAAGAAAAAAGAACATTTAATTCTTTATTCTTCTTTCTTACTTGTATTTAATTTATATTCTCTAATTTTATGATTATTTTGTTTTTCTTATTCTTATTTTTTTTACAGTCCAGATTGTATTCCCTCCCAGTCCACCCTCTCTGATTGTTCCATGTCCCACATCTTCTCTAACCCAAGATGATGTCCTTACCCCCAACCCAACCCCACCAGACCTCCAGACTCCTTGTGGCACTGAGTCTCTTGAGGGTTAGATGCATCTTCTCTGACTGAGTCTAGACCTGGAAGTCCTTTGCTGTATATATGTTGGGAGCCTCATGTCAGCTGGTGTATGCTTCCTGGTTGAAGGCTCAGTTCTTTTGCGAGTCTTCGCAATTGCAGTGTCTGAGAGATTCCTATGGTGTCCAAGGCAGTTGAGACTGCCAGTCTTCCTGTAGGGTCAACTTCCTCCTCAGTTTCTTCCAGTTTTTCCCAATTCAACTACTGGGAATCACCAGCTTCTGGCCATTGGGTGGATGTAGATATCTGCATCTGACTCTTTCAGGCTGCTTGCTTGGCATTTCAGAGGACACACATGATAGGCTCCGGTTTGTAAGCACAGCATAGCATCAGTAATAGTGTCAGGCCTTGTGTCCTACTCCTGAGTTGGATCCCAATTTTGACCTGTCACTAAACCTACTTTTCTTCAGGCTCTTCTCTTGTAGTCTTTCTACTGGAGGTTGACTCTACAAGTTCCCTCTCCCCATAGTAGGGCATTTCATCTAAGGTTTCTCCTTTTGAGTCCTGAGAGATTCTCACCTCTCAGGTCTCTGGTATATTATAGAGTACCCCACCCACCCACCTCCTACGTCCTGAAGTTACCAGTCTTCAATTCTGCATGCTGGCCATCCAGGCTTCAGTCTTGTTCCCCCTGTCCCCAAATACCTGATCATGCTCTCCTCTTCCATTTTCTGTTGCCTTTCCCACCCAGGTCCCTTCCTTCTTCCTCCCTCCTTACCCCTTCCTCCTCCCTCCCTCTTCCTTCCTTACTCCCACCCCTGTGATTGCTTTCTTCTCCCTGTCAAGTAGGATTAAGGCATTCTCACTTGGGTCCTTCGGCTTGTTATCCATTATCCTTCTTGTGTTCTGTGGATTGTATCCTGGAAATTCTATATTTTGGGGCTAATATCCACTTATTAATGAGTACATACCATGCATATCCTTTTGGATCTGGGTTACCTCAATCAGGATATTTTCTAGTTCCATCCACTTGCCTGACAAACTCAATATGTCCTTGTTCTTAGTAACTGAGTAGCATTCCAATGTATACATGAACTACATTTTCTGTATCCATTCTTCAGTTGTGTGACATGTGGGTTGTTTCCAGCTTCTGCCTATCACAAATAAGGCCACTATGAATATAGTGGAACATGTGCCCCTGTGGCATGGTGGGGTATATTTTGGGTATATTCCCAAGAAGAGTATTGATGGGTCTTCAGGTAGATCTATTTCCAGTTTTCTGAATAAGCTCCAGATTGATTTTAAGAGTGGTTGTACCAGTTTTCAATCCCACCAACAATGGAGGAGTGTTCCTATTTTGCCCCAACCTCACCAACAAGTGTAGTCACCTGAGGTTTCGATCTTAGCCATTCTGATTGGTGTAAGGTAGAAGAATCTCAGAATCACTTTTTTTAAATCTTTTAATTGTTATTTTATACTCCAGATTTTATTCCCCTCCTGGTCTACCCTCTGGTTGTTCCACATCTCATACCTCCTCTACAGGCCCCTGTCTCCACAAGAATGTCCCTACCACCCATCCCACCAGACCTCTAAACTCCCTGGGGCCTCCAGTCTTTTGAGGGTTAGGTACATCTTCTCTGACCTAACCTAGACCAAGCAGTCTGCTCCAGTATGTGTTGCGGGACTTATATCAGCTGGTGTATGCTGCCTCGTTGGTGGTCCAATGTCTGAGAGATCTGGAAGGTCCAGGTTAATTGACACTGTTGGTCCTGCTATAGAGTTGCCTTCATCCTCAGCTTCTTCCATCTTTTCCCAAATTCATACACTGGGGTCAGTAGCTTCTGTCCATTGGATGGGTGCAAATATCTGCATCTGACTCTTTCAGATGCTTGTTGGGACTTCAGGAGTGCAGTCATGCTAGGTCCCTTTTGGTGAGCTCTCCTAGCTTCAGTAATAGTGTCCGGCCTTGGGACCTTCCCTTGAGCTTGGATCCTACTTTAGGTCTGTCACTTGACCTCCTTTTCTTCAGACAGTTCTCCATTTCCATCTGTACAGTTCTTTAGACAGGAACAATTTTGGGTCAGACTTTTGGCTATGGGATCATCCCTTACTTGATGCCCTGTCTTTTGTTGGAGGTAGGCTCTACAAGTTCCCTCTCCCCATTGTAACATATTTCATCTAAGGTCCACCCCTTTGAGTCCTGAGAGTTTCTCTCCTCCCACATCTCTGGTGCTATTCTGGAAGGTCCTCCAAACTTCCCACCTCCTGTGGGTACCTGTTTGCATTCTTTCTGCTGGCCCTTAGGGCTTCAGTGCTTTTCCCTCACCCAATGCCAGATCAAGTTCTCCTCTTCCACACCCCTCCACTTTCACTCCTAGGTCCCTTCCTCCCTCACACTTGTGATTCCTTTCTTCGTCCTCCCATGCGGGACTGAGGAGTTCTCACTTGGGCCCTTCAGCTTATTGACTATTTTGAATTCTGTGGACTGTATCTTGGGTATTGGGTACTTTTTCTTTTTTTCTTTCTATCTTTTTGTTTGTTTGTTTGTTTTGTTTGCCTAATATCAACTTATTAGTGAGTATATTGGTGCATGTATTTTGGGGTCTGAGTTACCTCATTCTGGATGACAGTTTCTTGTTACATCCATTTGCCTATAAAATTCAGTGTCCCTTCCCCCACAGCATTGAGCTGGCTGGCAGCTCCCACCCTTCCACTGGTGTTACCCAGCCTATTCAAGCTGTGACATTCCTGGCTGGCAGCCCTAGCCTTCCGCTGGTGTTATCTCAGGCCCTTGGGAACAATACAACTGCTTTTACCTTGACAACCAAGGCTGCCTCAGGGCAGTCTCACCTGGAGACCAGCAAAAACCTGCTAGACGACCCACTGAGAAGTAGAGCCAAGGAGTTCTCCTCTTACTCCTTGATGTGGGGGGGGCAGGGTTGTTTTCTAAAGACTATATATTTTGGCTAAAATATAGTAAAGTCATTCTCTATCGGCAACTGTCGTCTTGACTCATTTCTCTTTCGTCCCTTTCCCGTTTATCCCCAGAATTCTCTTTCAGGTCCCCAGTTCACATGTGGCCGTGGGCGGCTACAACGCAGGATGTCCTCATATTTTTTTAAATTTTTTTCTAAATATTTGCTTTATTTACATATCAACTGGTATCTCCTTTCTGCATTACCCCTCTAAAAAGCCCCTATCCTACCCCCTTTCCCCTGCTCTTCCTCACCTCCCAAAATTTCATGACCTGAATTTCCCTATTCTGGGGAATAGAGCCTTCACAGGTCCAATGTCCTCTCCTTACATTGATGTCTGAAATGGTCACCTTCAGCTACATATATAGCTGGAGCCCTGGGTACCTACACATGTGCTCTTTTGTTGGTGGTTTAGTCCCAGGGATTTCTGGGGTGTACTGGTTGGTACATATTATTGTTCCTCCTGCAGGGTTGCAAACCTCTTCAGCTCTTTGAGTCCTGTCTCTAGCTGCCCCATTGGGGAGCCTATGCTCATTCTATTGGTGTCCTGTGAGCCATGGGTATTTTGAACCACTTTCCAATAAGGATCAAAGTATCTACACTTTGGTCTTCCTTTTTCTTGAGCTTAATGTGGTCTGTAGTTTTATCTTGGGTATTCCAAGAGTTTGGGCTAAAATCCACTTATCATATTGCCTTGATTTCTGTTAGTGACATTCCTGCGTTTGACTTTTGTCATCTAGTTCTCACTGGTGTTGGTTGGTCTTGTCAATGCTGGACTCACCAGTGCAAGCTACCTCTTCTCAGGTGGCCTCTGGTGCACAGCTGACCTCCTGCTCTGCCTGGAGACAGGGTGCTGTGGCCCAGGCTGTTCAGATCCGGGAGCAGACACCTGAAGGCTCCCGCCGGGACTTGCTGCACTCACCAGAGCACACTCACTCCTCCCAGCCGGCCTCCGGATGCCCCTCTTGCCTCTTGCAGGACCTGGAGATGTGGTGTTGCAGCCCAGGCTGTTCTGGATCCCAAAGTGGCAATCTTGAGAAAATAATTCTAATGAAAGAACAGCTGGGGAAATCACCATCCCTTAACTCAAGCTTTATTAGAAAGCAATAGTAATAAAACCTGCTTGGTATTGGTACAGAAACAAACTTGTTAATCAATGAAATAGAATTGAAGACCCAGAAATAAAACCACACACTTATGGACACTTGATGTTTGAAAAAGAAGCCAAAAAAAAAAATACAATGGAAAAAATAAAGCATCTTCAATAAATGGTGCTGGTCTAACTGGCTGTCTGTATGTAGAAAAAGGAAAATAGATCTATATTTGTCACCTTGCACAAAGCTCAAGTCCAAGTAGATAAAGGACCTTAACATAAAACCAGATTCACTGAATCTAATAGTAGAGAAAATGGGAAATAACCTTGAATCATTGGCACAGGGGAAAATTTCCTAAATGGAACTCCAATGGCTCAGGTGCTAAGATGAAGGAAAATACCGGATATTAAGCTTCTTTCATCAAACCCAAAAGAAGATAACCACACTAGTATAAAATTTACATCAAAAATGACGAGAAGCAATAACCACTACTCCTTAATATCTCTTAACATCAGTGGATTCAATTCCCCAATAAAAAGGCACAGACAGACACTAACAGACTGGTTATGTAAACAGGACCCTACATTTTGCTGCATACAGGAAACACACCTCAGGGTCAATAGGTATATAGAACTTTTCATCCCAAAGCAAAAGATTATACCGTTTTCTCAGCACCTCATGGTACCTCCTCCAAAATCGATCATATAGTTGGTCATAAGACAGACCTCAACAAATATAAGAAGATTGAAATAATCCCATGCCTCCTATCAGATCACTATGGAGTAAAAGTGGTATTTAATAACAATAAAAGCAACAGAAAGCCACATATACATGGAAAATGAACAATACTCTACTCAATGATACCGTGGTAAAGGAAGAAATAAAGAAAGAAATCAATTTTTTTTTTAGAATTTAACGAAACTGATGGCACAACATACATAAATCTATGGGACACAATGAAAGCGGTGCTAAGAGGAAAATTCATAGCTTTGAGTGCCTCCAAAAAGAAATTCGAGAAAGCACACACTAGAAGATTAACGGAACAACTGAAAACCCTGGAAAAAAAAGAGGCTAATTCACCCAGTAGGAGGAGAAGACAGGAAATCTTCAAACTCAGAGCTGAAATCAATCAAGTAGAAACCAAGAGAACCATATAAAGAATCAACAAAACCAGGAGCTGATTCTTTGAACAAATCAACAAGATAGATAAACCCTTAGTCAGACTAACAAAAGAGCACAGAGAAAGTATCCAAATTAAAAAAAATTAGAAATTAAAAGTGAGATATTACAACAAAAACTGAGGAAATTCAAAAAATCATCACATCCTACTACAAAAGCCTATACTCAACACAACTGGAGAATCTGGAGGAAATGGACAATTTCCTAGACAGATACCAAATACCAAAATTAAACCAGGATCAAATAGATCATCTAAACAGACCCATAACCCCTAAAGAAATAGAAGGGTTCATAGATAGCCTTCTGACCAAAAAAAGCACAGGACCCGATGGTTTCAGTGCAGAATTCTATCAGACCTTCAAAGAAGAATTAACACCAATACTCTTCAAACTATTCCACAAATTAGAAACAGAAGGGACACTACCCAACTCCTTCTACGAAGCCACAATTACACTGATACCAAAACCACACAAAGATCCAACTAAGAAAGAGAATTTCAGGCCAATTTACCTTATGAATATCGATGCAAAATTACTCAATAAAATTCTTGCCAACCGAATCCAAGAACACATAAAAAGGATCATGCACCATGATCAAGTAGGCTTTATTCCAGGGATGAAGGGACTGTTCAATATAAGGAAATCCATCAATGCAATCCACTACATAACAAACTCAAAGAAAAAAAACCACATGATCATTTCATTAGATGCTGAAAAGGCATTTGACAAAATTCAGCATCCTTTCATGCTAAAAGTCTTGGAAAGTACAGGAATTCAAGGCCCATATCTAAACATAGTAAAAGCAATATAGAGCAAACTGGTAGCCAACATCAAACTAAATGGAGAGAAACTTGAAACAATCCCACTAAAATCAGGAGCTAGACAAGGCTGCCCCCTCTCTCCATATCTTTTTAATATAGTTCTTGATGTCCTAGCTAGAGCAATTAGACAACATAAGGAGGTGAAAGGGATACAAAGGGATACAAAGGGGTACAAATGGATACAAAAGAAAAGGAAGAAGTCAAACGATCACTATTTGCAGATGATATGCTAGTATAATCAAGTGACCAAAAAAAATCTACTAGAGAACTCCTACAGCTGATAAACAACTTCAGCAAAGTGGCTGGCTACAAAATCAACTCAAGCAAATCAGTAGCTTTTATATACTCAAAGGATAAGCAGACTGAGAAAGAAATTAGGGAAATGACACCCTTCACAATAGCCACAAACAGCATAAAGTATCTTGGGGTGACTCTAACCAAACAAGTGAAAAACCTATATGACAAGAACTTCAGATCTCTGAAGAAGGAAATCGAAGAAGATCTCAGAAAATGGAAAAATCTCCCACGCTGATGGATTGGCAGGATTAATATAGTTAATTGGCCATATTGCCAAAGGCAATCTACAGATTCAATGCAATCCCCATCAAAATCCCAACCCAGTTCTTCATAGAGCTAGAAAGAACAATGCTCAAATTCATCTGGAATAACAAAAAACCCAGGATAGTTAAAACTATTATCAACAGTAAAAGAACTTCAGGGAGATTCAGTATCCCTGACCTCAAACTTTACTACAGAGCAATAGTGATAAAAACTTCATGGTATTGGTACAATGTCAGGCAAGCTGATCAATGGAATAGGATTGAAGACCCAGAAATGAACCCACACACCTATGGTCACCTGATCTTCGACAAAGGAGCTGAAAGCATACAGTGGAAAAAGGATAGTTTTTTCAACAAATGGTACTGTTTCATTGGAGGTCAGCATGCAGAAGAATACGAATTGATCCATTCTTATCTCCTTGTACTAAGCTCAACTCCAAATGGATCAAGGACCTCCACATAAAACCTGACACACTGAAACTAATAGAAAAGAAACTGAGGAAGACCCTTGAGGACATGGGCACAGGGGAAAAGTTCCTGAGTAGAGCACCAATAGCTTATGTTCTAAGATCAAGAATTGACAAATGGGACCTCATAAAACTAAAAGTTTCTGTAAGGCAAAGGACACTGTCAAAAGGACAAAACATCAACCAACAGATTGGGAAAGGATCTTCCCCAACCCTAAATCCGACAGAGGGCTAATATCTAATATATACAGAGAACTCAAGAAGGTAGAACTTAGAGATCCAAATAACCCCATTAAAAAGTGGGGTACCGAACTAAAGAAAGATTTTTCACATGAAGAACTTCAGAGGGCTGAGAAACACCTTAAGAAATGTTGGACATAATTAATCATTAGGGAAATGCAAATCAAAACAACCCTGAGATTTCACCTCACACCAGTCAGAATGGCTAAGTTCAAAAACTCAGAAGACAGCAGGTGCTGGCAAGGATGTGGAGAAAGAGGAACACTCCTCCACTGCTGGTGGTATTGTAAGATGGTGCAACCACTTTGGAAATCAGTCTGGCAGCTCCTCAGAAAACTGGGCATGGCACTTCTGGAAGACCCTGCTATACCACTCCTTGGCATATACCCAGAGGATTCCCCAGCATATAATAAGGACACATGCTCCACTATGTTCATAGCAGCCCTATTTGTAGTAGCCAGAAGCTGGAAACAACCCAGGTGTCCCTCAACAGAGGAATGGATACAAAAAAATGTGAAAAAAATATATTTACACAATGGAGTACTATTCAGCCATTAGAAACAATGAATTCATGAAATTCTCAGACAAATGGATGGAGCTTCAGAACATCTTACTAAGTGAGGTAACCCAGTCTCAAAAGATCAGTCATGGTATGCACTCACTGATAAGTGGATAATAACCTAGAAACTTGGAATACCCAAGAAATAATCCACATATTAAATGATGTCCAAAAAGAACAGAGGAGTGGCCCCTGGTTCTAGAAAGACTCAATGCAACAGTATAGGGGAATACCAGAACAGGGAAGTGGGAAGGAGTTGATGGAGGAACAGCGGGAGGGAAGAGGGCTTATGGGACTTGCGGGGAGTGGGGACCCAGAAAATGGGAAAACATTTGAAATGTAAATAAACAATACATCGAATAAAAAAAAAAGAATTGATAAATGGGATTTCATGAAGCTGCAATTCTTTTGTAAGGCAAACGACAGAGTCAATAAGACAAATCAGCAACTTACATGGAAATGGGAAAAGAAAAACTTCACTAATCCCATCCAATAGAGGGATAATATCAAAAATTTATAAAGAACTCAGGAAGCTACTCACCAAAATAGCAAACAACCCAATCAAAAAGAGGGAGTATAGAACTAAACTGAGATTTAACAATTGAGGAATGTCAAAAAGCTGGGAAGCACCTAAAAAACTGTTTAAAGTCCTTAGTGATCAGAGAAATGCAAATCAAAATGATCCTGAGATTCCACCTTATACCAATCAGAATGGGTAAGCTCCAAAGCTCAGGTGACAACACATATTGGAGAGGATCTGTAGAAAGAGGAACACTCTCCATTGCTGGAAGGATTACAAACTGGCAGAGCCACTCTGGAAATCAATGTGGAGGTTCCTCAGAAAATAGGAAATAGATCTCTTTGAAGACCTGGCTATACCACTCTTGGGAATATACCCAAAAGTTGACCCATCATGCCACAGGGGAACATGTTTCACTATGTTCATAGCAACCTCATTTGTGATAGACAGAAGCTGAAAACAACCTAGATAACCCATGAAAAAAGAATGGATACAGACAATGTGGTACATTTACACAAAAGAACAAGGACATCCTGAGTTTTGCAGGCAAATTGATGGAACTAGAAAATATCATCTTGAGTAAGGTAATTCAGACAAAAAAAGACATTCATGACATATATTCACTAATAAGTGGATATTAAAAAAAAAAGGCACAGAATACCCAAAATACAGTCCATAGAACTTAAAAAGTTCAACAAGCTGAAGTATCCATGTGAGGATACCTCAGCCCCACTTGGGAGGGAGAAGAAAGCAATCACAAGTGGGGAGGGAGGTAGGGCCCTGGGAGGGAAAGTGGACAGGTCAGGAGAATGGGGGAGAGAGGGAAACCAGATCTGACACTGGGGGAGGAAAAAAGACTGAAGGCCTGGAGGCCATCAGAAAGAATGGAAACAGGCAACCTCAGGAGGTAGGAGGTTGGTGGCACTCTTCAGAATGCACCAGAGACCTGGCAGGTGAGAGACTCACAATATTAATAGGGAGGGACCTTAGATGGAATGCCTGGCAGTAGGAGAGGGAACTTATAGAGCAGGAAGACGGGATTTCAAATGTTGAAGAAGGAAACCATCGCAGAGTCATAATTCTGACCAAGAATTGTTCCAGTCTGGAATAATTACAGGAAAGGATATGGAGAGAACCCTAAGGAAAAGACAGTCCACCAACAGGTCCAAAGTGGCATCCAGCTCAAGGGGAGGTCCCAAGGCCTGACACTATTACTGATGCTATGCAGTGCTCACAGAAAGGGACCTGCATGACCGCACTATGAAAGACCCAACAAGCATCTGAAAGAGTCAGATGCAGTTATTTGCACCCAACCAATGGACAGAAGCAGCTGACCCCCACTGTTGAATTAGGGAAGGCTGAATGAAGCTGAGAGTGACCCTTTAGGAAGACCAGCAGTCTCAATTAATCTAGACCTCCAGGATCTCTCAAATGCTGGCCCATCAAACAGGTAGCATGCACCAGCTGATATAAGGCCCTAGTGCACATACAGTAGAGAACTGCCAGTATGTTTTCATTTAGAGATTATGGATCTAAGCCTTAAGAGAGTAGAGGCCCCAGAGCATTTAGTGGTCAGGTGGTAGAGACATCTACATGGAGACAGGGGGAGGGTAGGTGGTATGGGAAGTGAAACAGTGAAAGGCTGGACAGAGGTTGGTGGAGGACGAAATAAATTATGGAGTGTATAAAAATAATTAATAAAAATATTTTAAAAAGAAATGATCAACACTCTTAGTCATCTGGGAAATGCAAATCAAAACAACCTTGAGATTCCACTTCATACCAGCCAGAATGGCTAAAATCAAAAACTCAGCAGATGCTGGCTAGGATGTGGAGAAAGGGGAATACTCCTCCATTGTTGATGGGATTGCAAACTTGTACAACCACTCTGGAAATTAGTCTGATGTTTCCTCAGAAAATTGAACATAGTATTACCTGAGGATCCAACTATACTACTCCTGGGCATATCCCCAAAATATTTTTCAACATATAACAAGGACACATGCTCCATGTTCATAGCAGCCTTATTTATAATAGCCAAAAGCTTGAAATAATCCAGATGTCCTTCAGCAGAGGAATAGATACAGAAAATGTGGTACATTTGCACAATGGAATATTATCAGCTATTAAAATGATTAATTCATGAAATTCTTAGGCAAATGGATGGAACTAGAAAATATCCGAAATGAGGTAGCTCAGAACCAAAAGAACATGCATGGCATGTACTCACTAATAAGAGGATACTAGATAAAAAAAAGTACTAACACCCAAGATACAATTTACAGACCACCACATGAAGCTCAAGAAGGAAGATCAAAGTGTGGGTGCTTCAGTCCTTCTTAGAAAGGGGAACAAAATTCTTACAGGAGCAAATATAGAAACAA
The DNA here is from genome assembly GCF_947179515.1 of Apodemus sylvaticus. Classification (NCBI taxonomy): domain Eukaryota; kingdom Metazoa; phylum Chordata; class Mammalia; order Rodentia; family Muridae; genus Apodemus; species Apodemus sylvaticus. The sequence continues at coordinate 74,777,548 of NC_067477.1, read as the reverse complement.
AGTCAAAAACAGAGACTGAACGAAAGGCTTTCCAGAGACTGTTCTACCTGGGGATTCATCTCAGATACAGTCACCAATCTCTGACACTATTTTGGATGCTAAGAAAGGCTTGCTGAAAGGAGCCTGATACAGCTGCATCTTGAGATGTCATGCCAGATCCTTATCTATAGAGTCAGATGCTTGTAGCCAACCATTGTTCTAAGTGCCAGGTCCACAATAGAGGAATTAGAGAAAGGCCTGAAGGAGCAGAAGGGGTTTGAAATCCCATTGGAAGACAGTGATATCACCCAACCAGACTCCTCCTACCTCCCAGTGACTAAGCCATCAACCAAGGAGTACACATGGCTCTGGCTGCATATGTCACAGAAGATGGCCTTGCCAGGCATCAGTGGGAGGAGAGGTCCTTGGTCTTATGAAGGTTCAATAGATGCTCCAGTATATGGAAATTGAGGGAGGAGGCAGGAGTGTGTGGACATCCTCATAGACGCAGGGGGAGAAGTCATGGGATATGGGATTTCCAGGAGAGGAGAAACTGGGCAAGGGGATAACAATGGAAATGTAAATAAATTAGAAAAAAAACTCAGAAAAAGAAAAAGGAAGAAAGAAAATATGCTTCATCTGCAACTTTTCACCAGTTTTCATGCTTGATCACTACTAGAAAGGAAAATATAATCTACATGCAGTTTCAGTTGATAAAAGTATGCTTTCTGTTTGTCACATAAGCAACAAAATAGCATTACTTCTGACTGGAATATCTGAATGTTTTGTGATACAAACCCCATGTAATGAAGTGCATAGCCAGAATAGCCATTCTCTACACCTTCTACTTAAAGGCTGGAATTAGCTAGATATTTTTTAAATGTGATTTTTGAATTTATTCAGAAGAGATATAAATACTGAACTGATTTTTATGGAAAGCTGTAGAAACCATATCAAACTCCCTTCAAGTTTCACTACTACTGACAACAGCAAATAGAAAAATGTGAAAAAAAATCAGTGATCCAGTCTTCAATATAATAAGCCATTTCTTACATGTCTAAATGCTGATGAAAGTTTTAAAATGGAGCTATTTTTAAAGGCAAACAAATGTCTCAAGTACTATTAATCTATTCAATTGTGAATAGATTTACTATGTGAAATCATTTACTAGGTATTGAAACAGGGTTTGGGAAGGACAGATTGATGCAAACAAGGGTCATTAGGTATAGTCTAGATTCTCTGCCAGGGGTAGAGTTGAGGGTGAAAAACATTTATCACAGTGTAAGAGGTAGAAGTAAATTTGAGGACTTAGAAACATAAATGCTAGGCTATAATATGAAGAGATGAGAGTGGGTAAATGAGTCATTGCATAGATGTGAGGACTTCAGTTTGGCTCCCTAGAACGCATGTAAAAGCAAGGCCTTGGTGCCTATTTCTTAATACCAGTTCTCTAACAACAAGATGAAAGATATAGAAAAAAAAATTCTAGAAGATGTTAGCTCAACTAGTTAGCATACTCAGAGGTAGAAAACATGAGGCTTTGAACTCAAACAAGATGATGGTGAACTTCACTCCTAATGTTGTCATCTTACCTATACACATGTACTATTGATTATTCACTTTCATTACAATTATGAGCAATAACTTTCTTGATGATACCTATATTTTATTATCAATTACAAGCTTTAGCTGGAGAAATATAGTTACAAAACTAAATTATCAAAGAAGGTTTTGTGTTCAAAATAATTACCTAGAATATTTTTTATAAATTTAGATCAGATGTCAGAGAACCAATTACTTCTACTTTATTAAACCAATAATAAATGCTAACTGCATTCTAAATATTTATACCTACACTAAAAGAAAGATCTTCATAGCAGTCAAAACCCCAAAAGGTAAAATAAAAGGAACGATTGCAGGTAAAGTGCCAAGCCATACTGGCTATATCTAAATATAAATTGAGCATCAAAGGCTCAGGAAACATTGGCAAAGAAGGAGTTAAATGATTTTAAGAGCCAGAGGAACAGGGCACCTACTATGTGGTTGTGTCTTTTAAAAGTGACATGAACATATATCAGTGATACAAGAATATACCTGCCTTAATAATATTCAAATAGTAATAACAATCAGAGAAAAGTTAATGATGAAGGAGATTTTTAATTCTCTTATACAAAAAAATACCATGCAACTAAGAGTGTGAGAAATAGCCTTTCTAGGGATGAGTCTAACTGATTATTCTAATCCTGAAATTACACACACACACACACACACACACACACACACACACACACATGTATATACATATATATACTAAGTTACATAGTATATATATATGTATTATACTATATTAAATGTATATAGTATATATATACTAAATTAACTCATCAGATTTTATGTATCTGTTTGTCTATAATGTATTGATCTATTTATCTATCCCAACCCAGTTCTTCATAGAGCTAGAAAGAGCAATTCTCAAATTTATCTGGAATAACAAAAAACCCAGGATAGCTAAAACTATTATCAACAGTAAAAGAACTTCAGGGGGATTCAATATCCCAGACTTTAAACTCTACTACAGAGCAATAGTGATAAAAAAAAAATGCATGGTATTGGTACAATATCAGGCAAGCGGATCAATGGAATAGGATTGAAGACCCAGAAATGAACCAACACACCTATGGTCACTTAGTCTTCGACAAAGGAGCTGAAAGCATCCAGTGGAAAAAAGATAGTCTTTTCAACAAATGGTGCTGGTTCAATTGGAGGTCAGCATGCAGAAGAATGCGCATCGATCCATTCTTATCTCCTTGTACCAAGCTCAACTCCAAATGGATCAAGGACCTCCACATAAAACCTGACACACTGAAACTAATCGAAAAGAAACTGGGGAAGACCCTGGAGGACATGGGCACAGGGGAAAAGTTCCTGAATAGAAAACCAATAGCTTATGCTCTAATATCAAGAATTGACAAATGGGACCTCATAAAACTACAAAGTTTCTCTAAGGCAAAGGACACCGTCAAAAGGACAAAACATCAACCAACAGACTGGGAAAGGATCCTCACCAACCCTAAATCTGACAGAGGGCTAATATCTAATATATACAAAGAACTCAAGAAAGTAGAACCCAGAGAACCAAATAACCCCATTAAAAAGTGGGGTACGGAGCTAAACAAAGAATTTTCACATGAAGAACTTCGGAGAGCTGAGAAACACCTTAAGAAATGTTCAACATCATTAATCATTAGGGAAATGAAAATCAAAACAACCCTGAGATTTCACCTCACACCAGTCAGAATGGCTAAGGTCAAAAACTCAGGAGACAGCAGGTGTTGGCGAGGATGTGGAGAAAGAGGAACACTCCTCCACTGCTGGTGGGATTGCAAGATGGTGCAACTACTTTGGATATCATCTATACTCTATATCCATATTTCTATCTATAAGTCAATCAATCATCTATCCATTATCTATCAGTTTATCTTCTACCTAGCTGTAATAACAAAAAGAAAAGGAAAACAGTTCATGAATTTGAAAAGGAGTAAGAACTGTGATGATTTGTTTGTCAAAGACCCCCAATGGCTCATATATTTGAATGCTTTGTCTCCAGTCAGGGAAGGATTAGAGAGATTGGCCTTGCTGCAGTGGGTATGGCTATGTGTGAGGAGGTGTGTCACTAGCAGTGGGCTTTAAAATTTAATAGATGAATTTTAGATCACTATTGCTGTATTTTCTTTCATCTTAATCATAACTTAGCTCCATGTTCATGCTCAGTGTTATCTCTGCTTTCCTGCTGCTACACTCCCTATTGTGATGCTCAGAAATTAACCTTCTAGAACAATATGCAAGTACCCAACCAAATACCTTTCCCATATAAAGATATATTAGATCATAATATCTAATCACCATAAAGAGCAGTATCCAAGAGGATACTCTCTCTGTCTCTCTCTCTGTCTCTCTGTCTCTCTCTCTGTCTCTCTCTCGCTTTCTGTGTGTATGTGTGTGTGTCTGTGTGTGTGTGTAAAGAGAGAGACAGAGACAGAGAGACAGAGATAGACAGAAAGAGAGAGACAGAAAGGCAAGTGGGGAGAAGGAATATTAAGAGTTGACTGGAAGGGTTTCAAGAAAGGAAAGGGAAAAAGGAAAAGGATTTAATTACATTTTAATTAAAATAAGAAATTATAAAAAGCAGTGTTATTAACTAAGATTTATATAAGGAGTTTCATAGATAATTACATCCTGATAATTCCTAGTAAATAAAACAAGAACCAAAAACTACATATAATATCAAAGAAAATGAGAAAATATTTAATGTCCAATAGTGTAGTATACCTACTATGAGTCATTGCACATATGTGTATGTGTTTGTGCCTGTGTTATAAAATAATGATATGCAAAATAGCACAATTAAAATCTTGGATGAAAAATATCTATAAAGATATATATTAATAAAATATTTGAACCATAATATATAAACATTATGGCCGATTATAATGAGTAAATTAGAGAGCAAGGCATAGTGACTCAAACATATATTTCCAGCAATCAGAAAGAAAAGACAGGACATTTTAGAGGTCAGCCTTGTTGCTCAAAATATCTATCATTAAATGCTATTGAAATACACAAGACTATGAAGATGTCTACTCTATACAGCTCCTAAGTATTGCCTGTGTGTTTATAAGTTTACAAGTTAATGAAAGTGGGAAGAGAAAATTTGTCTGAGATCTGTCAGAAGCTTAAAACTGTAGACATGATGGATGTGAGTTGTATAACACACACACACACATACACAAATACACACACACATATATACAAATATAGTAAATTTGTTTTGATAAACTTGTTCTATGTAGTCTGTTTCAAACTAGTATGATATTTTTACATTTGCCCACTTTCCTGTACCCTTCTGGAATCCTGTACAAGAAGCATAACATTTAATTTATGCTCAAATTGCTACCAAGTATCAATTGCATTAGAATAAATTTCTATTTCTAAAATAATTTCACAAGAGAACAATGATAATAATGTATATTTTTTACACAGTCTATTTATTCTAAAGCTGACGAACACTTAAGCTATTTGAGTATCTGGCTATTAATGTAAATATTTATGGAAAAATAAATGTGAACAATATTCATATATGTTCTCTAAGGGTATACATTTACTTCTGGGGATAGTAGGGAAATTAAAAATGAAGAGCATGTATAGCCTATGGGATTGACTTTAGGATAGAATACAAGAATGGCTCAATGTAATATAGATTAGACTATAGCAATCTTATTATTTATACTTGTGTATAATGTCTTCACCCAGTTTCCTTGCTTTTCAGTAGAAAATCTTGGCTTGCTAGAATCCTCTATTTATTTACTTTCTTTATTTTTATTCATTTATTAATATATTTACTTTACATCCTGATCACAGCTTCCCTTCCCTTCTCTAAGTCCCTCCATTTCACCCCCCTTACTCTATCTGTCCTTCTCTTTCTTCTCAGAGTAATGACTTCCAATAGAATTAGGTATATTTTCTCATATTGAAACTAAACAAAGCAGCCTACTTACTTAGGGAAAGGGGGTCTGAAGGCATGCAACAGAGTCAGAGACAGACCTGTTCCTAATATTAGAGGTCCCACATGAAGACCAAGCTGTACTTCTGTTTTATATATGCAGAGAATATTCTTTATTTTCTAAACTGACTCTTTTCATCTGACCAAATTCCTGCCTGTGTTCTTGATGAAAAGGAAAAGAGAAATGTTGTATTTAAATCATAATTTAAGCCATAAGCAATAACAACTAAAAGAAAATGAGGAAAATAGAGGCCAGCAATGTCTCACAAGAAAAGAGGTAAAGCAGAACTTGGTCAGATAAAAATGGTATCCTTTTAAGATGTGTCATATCTTTACATTGAAAACGGAACTACTAACATTCTAGCTACATTCACTTAATGTATATTTGATCATCTTATTCAAATTGTGGATAGTCTTTAGATATATAGAAATATGGGGGGGGGAAATCAACTGATACTTGCCAATAAATATTCAAAAATATTAAAAGACTTAGGGTGAAGCAAGATAAAACTAGAGTAACATATATTATAAAGCCCATGTTCATTTCTCTATGTAACTATACTGATATTTAAACAGAGAAATGCAAGGCATTTTTAAAATTTCCCCTTGTAGCAACTCTGTTTTAATTTAATAGATTATCAATTTTCATGCAGTATAAACATTAGCATATTGTTATACTTTTCATACTTCTTTATGTTTATTCATAGTCATTTTTAAGCAAGCTATTTCCCCAAATGATATTAAGTAGTTTTCTGCTGGAAATGCTTTTCATTGAATTTATATAACTCTTGAAAGAAAATGAGATAGTAATATACAATATATGATATTATAAAAAAGGAAGAGCTTTATACCAGACGTATACTGTTACATTTTAAATATTATAAATAAATAAGTTGTTTATTACAATGTGTGAACTCTATGAACAGCAGTTAAAACCTTTTATTAATGCAGTTCAAATGACTATCATATGTTAAAATCCTTATTGCTCATAACACAGTCTATAAACTGCTAAGAACGTTCCTTCTGTGCCTATTGCAAGGTCTTAGGAAGTTTTAAAACAGAGATTTTATGGAGTTGAGTTTCAGAACTGATGGCTAAGGTCCTGCCACAGTCCATTGTTCTGCTGTGGCAATACACGACAGGCTCAAAGCTTTCCTTTGCATTACAGGCCAAGTCCTTGACTGTCTACTAATCCCATACATCACCCTCCTTGACTTTGGTTAGACCTGGACTAAGATGCAGGACTCTAGAACTTAAAAACTCTAGGTAACTAAAAACACTTGGAAGATCAAATATAATTTTAAACATAACAAATGTGCATACATGTCAAAGCAAATGCATGTTTTGTTTTAAACGTTTTGTTGATATGGTATTCTCTTAAGCTACAAAAAATTACTTTAAGCTTAATGTTCATATTTTTCAGATGTTTTTCAGATATCTCTCCCATTAGTTCCTCCACAAATTTGTTTTCACATGTAATATGCATGTGTGTAAAATATAACAATTAAAATGCAAATCATTAATTGCTTTAGATTGTGCTTTAGTAAGATAATCACTGATAAAAAACAGGCATTCTTGCCAGAAGGTGGTGGTGCACGCCTTTATCCCCTATGCTCCAGAGGCAGAAGCAGACAGATACTTGAATTCTTTTTTTTTAAATATTTTTATTTTCTATATTCTTTGTTTACATTCCAAATGATTTCCCCTTTCCCGATTCCCCCCTCCCCATATGTCCCATAAACCTTCTCTCCATCCATTCTAAACCAGCCTGGTCTACAGGTCTACAGAGTAGACCCAAGAACCAGAGCACCCAAGGTTACACAGAGAATCCCTGTCTCAAAAAAACACAAAATAAATTAAATAAATAAATAGGAATTTTTATGCAACATTATATCTAATCAAAACATTATTTTGGCATATGATAATTTTTATTGGCTTTTATTGTTTATATTTGATAGCAATTGTAGTTGCAATTTTTAAAATCCTCTTAGCTACTATGAAGAACAACAGTACAGATATTTATATAGATCAGTTGATAATATTATTTCAGTCATATACCTAAAATAGCATTGCTAAGTCAAATTGGAGGCATTTTATGTGAGGTTTATGTAGCAATTTCTGAAAGCATTCAGCATAACATGAATTAACACATTCCTATAACTAGGTTACTATCATTCTCTCATGTAATAAAATCTGACTGTGAACTCATTTTTAAATATATTATATATTAAAATTTAATTCATATATTTTCTTTAATTATATATTATATTTAAATTATTAATTTAATATAATTAATTTATTATTATAAATTAATTTAAAACAAATTTAATATTTTACATAACCCATTTTATATATAGATGTAGAGATAGAGATAGAGATGGAGATAGAGATAGAGATAGAGATAGAGATAGAACTAGAGGTAGAGGTAGAGGTAGAGGTAGAGGTAGAGGTAGAGGTAGAGGTAGAGATAGAGATAGAGATAGAGATAGAGATAGAGATAGAGATAGAGATAGAGATAGAGATAGACAGATAGAGATAGAGACAGAGATAGAGATAGAGATCAGTTTAGTGGTGTTTGAATTTTTTTCTTAAAGGAAAAAGGTTTTACTATGGTTCATGGTTCAGGGAATACAGTCCATGATGGTGGAATTTGTGATTCCAAGAGTGTGCAGCTGAGATTCCTTACATCTTGTGATAGAGAAGCAAAAAACAACAAAACAAAACAACCTCCTTCCTACCTACCCCACCCCCTCCAAAAAACCAAACAAGACAACAACAAAACAATACTAGAAACAGTGTCAGGCTATAACCTTCAAAGGCTCACCTCCAGTGAACACATCTGTTGGTGAAGATTCATCTCCTAAAGCTTCTGAAACATCCCACGTAGGGCCACCCAGTGGGGACCAAGTTTTTAGTACACAATACTGTGGGAACATCTCCCACGTGTGTACCCTGGATATAGGCTTGACTGTAGTCATTTTCTTCACACTCCAGAACTATGATGTGCCGTATCTGCTGGAAAGTGGGGAGCAAAACGAGGAGCAGGCTGAGGCAGCAGGCTTTTCTGTCTGGAGAAACTCAGTCAGCTCCCTCATGCGAGGACATTTGTTTTAGGAGCACAGACTATGCCCTCAGAAAATGGACTTCCCTGAGGCAGAAGTTGCAGAGCCACTGTGTGGCTACTGTCTACCTGCCTCAGGATAAATTACAAGCAAGACCAGAGCCATGTTGTCATGGCGTTTGGTGGGGTGGGAGTTGGCATTCAGATGCCACTGCTTTGGCTGAAAACCATTGACTCCTTCGTCATATAAGCCACAGCAGAACCTCAAGCATGATTAATTCACACCTTAACCTGAGTGTTGCAAAATGTTATGGTTTTATTCCCAGGAAAATGGCTCCTAATTACACTGAGGATTGTTGATCTGCCAGGTATGGTAGAGCTTTACCTGTTATTCCAGCACTTGGGAGTTACAGGCAAGAGGATTAAAAGTTTAAGATCATCCTTGGTCACATAGCAAGTCCAAAGGAAAGAAATACCAACTGAGGCATCTCCAAGGAATGTGTTCCTTTTCTTACATAAGTGGCCATTGTTACCATATACTTGAAGAGCTTGTTGGTTCCGAGTCCTTCACAGATACTCCCGGTTTTTAAACTTCATAACTTAAGATTCTGTCTTCAGATAGATATTTATTCTCTCAGGACTCTAATTGAGAAATGTGAAGACTAAAATGGGCATGCAATTGTCCACTGGTCACACAATTCACAAGTGACAGAGAGGTTTGAGCCATGTCTGAAACTGCAACCTGCACAGAGCCTGATTCCCACATTGCCACCGTGGTTTTATCATTTGTAAAGCCTTCATTTTTAGTGCGGTCAATCTTTGTTTTTGAACTTATTTTCAAATGCTCCAGCTGTGCTGATTGGGTAAGGAGTTGTTTACATTGCTGATGTTCCAATGAGGCACAGTTCCCTTTATCAGAGTTATATCCACATAGGATGTTCTTACCTTTCATCAAGCCTGATCTCTTTTTCTGTCTAGCACTTGAGGTCACTTGATATTATGTAAACAATCTACCCATTTATCAAGATAGGATCTACTGCCCAACTTGGAGGAGAGGTCTTTGAAACAAGACTATTATCTGTCTTGCTCTTTATAGCTTGGCACATTCCTGGACACAAACTGGGTATTAAATCAACATATGCTGGTCAGAAAAATCACTAATAAATGGCAGGGATAGGTTTGAAATAATTTCCAAGCATCAGTTTTCTATAGAACAGCTGACTGAATTAAATGGATGCCTGTTGCTTTCTTCCTGAACCAGCACGTGGAACATTGCAACACAAAGCTTAACTGGCTCTGGTAAGTGAAGGGCAGGGCTGTCTTATGTGTGCATCGACGAATCCACCAATGATCAAAGCAAGCACAGTGGTACAAAACACGGACTCTGCTCGAAAAATAGATAGATAGATAGGAAGATATGTAGGTAGATATATAGATAGATGATAGATAGATAGATAATAGATAGATAGATGATATATAGATGATAGATTGATAGATGATAGATATCATAAATAGATGGATATATAGATATAGAGAGATAGAGAGATAATAGATAGTTGATAGATAGATGATAGAGATGATAGATGATACATAAATAAATGATAGATGGGTAAACAGATGATAGGTGGATGATAGATAAATATATGGATAGAGAGTTAGATGATATACAGACAGACAGACAGAGAGAGAGAGAGAGAGAGAGAGAGAGAGAGAGAGTTAGAGATGACTGATAGATGATAGATATGTAGATGATATAGATAGATAGATAGATAGATAGATAGATAGATAGATAGATAGATAGATAGATAGATAGATAGAAGCCCAGGCAGTGGTGATGCACTTAGGAGGCAGAGGTAGTGTATATCTCTGGGAGTTTGAGGCCAGTCTGATCTATGAAGTCTGATCTAGAATTCTAGGACAACTAGAGCTGTTACACAAAGAAACCCAGTCTAAAAGAATAAAAGAAAAAGAATAAGAATAGGAGGAGAAAGAGGACAAGGAGGGGGTGGAGCAGGAGGAGGAGGGAAAAAGAGTAAATAAAAAAATGAAAAAGGAAAACCAGCTATGTTGTCAGTCAAAGGGGCCCTGTATCAGAATCCATGGTTGCTTTTTTTTATTAAATAAATCTCTTTGTCTGTCGCTTCAATTCTCCCCCTCTCTTTCCAGCCATCTTCTTCCTCTCTTAGCTTGTGAAGGCAGGGACCTCAGCTCTGTCATATCTACATTTCCAGCCTTAGTTCTCTTAGAAGATCCAGGTGCTTGTGGAAGGCACAGGTCAGTGGTACTTAGTCTTGCTCCGAGGTGTGTCACCCTTTGCACTGAGTCAACTACCAGATCCCAGATGGCTGCCAAGGATGGGTGGCTCCAGGCCAAATCTTTGAGGGCCAAAGATTTCTGCTTTGTGATTTATCTACCCGGGTCCAGGAAGCAGGACTGGGAAGGAGAGGAGGGAATCCAAGTCTGTCACAGGAATGGCTGTACCAGAATCGCACTCACTGCTTCCAGCAGCAATAAGGGAAATCTTACCTCATACAAACTCCACTGAGAGATTGGAAGTGGGGTGGGGGTGGGGGCTACGGATTAGAAAGGGAAAAGACTACAGTAGGATTCAAACTAAATTTGAGGTTTTTCCCCCCTGAATGAGTCCCCTTTGCAAAATCCAGCTTAAAAACCTCCCCTACAGACTGGAGACCTTGCTGGGTTAACTGATGTGGTGGGTACAGAGACAAGCTCTGTGTCTAACACAGGATCGCTCCAGAGAGTCATTACTGACTTACATTGCAATCTACACACTGCTGCTCTGAAGACAGGATTATTTGGGGACAGCAGGTGACACCCAAAAACTTGAGACAATTCCGTCCCCCAGCTATGTGACATCAGGATGCTTGGCTTTCCTGATGGAAAAAAAGTTGGCTTCCCTGAGGACAAGTTCCTATGTGGATGCTATCTGCAGGTCTTTAGTGGCACTCCTTTAAGTTATTAGCACCTTAGCTCTAATCAGATTAACCGCTGTTGAAAAAGAAGTTTTGGGCCAGGAAATATAGGGGTAGAGATGTAAGCAGAGGGTCCCACCACTGCGAGGTCCTTAACCCTTGTGTGGCCTTAGAAAATCATGGAGGAAGAGAAAGGTAAAGAGGGTTGTGAACTTGTGAGCCTCTTCAGCAGCCCCTTCTGTTGGTACAGGAGTCAAAGGATCCAGACTCAGGTGGGCTGCTCAGTGCTTGGTGAGTTGGGGCTGTTGGGATAAGTGCAAGTTTATTTATTTTTGAAGGACTTACAGTATTTATAGGGCCTCAATCATCCTGCTTTCCTCTATCTAAAGATAGAAAAATTCCAGCTAGCTCTGGAATTTGGGTCGCTGAAGCTCTGAGAAGGGAGGTTTTATATGTGAGAGTCTTTCCCTAATAAATACATTTTAGTTTTTGTAGCAGTTCTGTCTTCATAAGGAAAAAAAAAAGTTGAGTGGGGGTGCAGGGAGTTCATACATGTGGCCCTGCCCCTCCCAGGTGTCACTCATTAGCACCTCTTTTTATTTTTATTAGTGTACATTCATTGTGCAAATCAATGGGTTTCATCATTCCGTTCTCATGCTCTCATGCATATCTGCCAAGCTCTCTGTTCATATCCACCCTGTCAGCACCCTCCTCGGGTCCCCTTCCCCCTCTTCTGGTCCCCTTCCCATTCCCATTCCTGTTGTTCTCTTACCTGTCTCTAGAAGAGTCTTCTGCTTTCAACTCTTTAAAAAATCTACATTCTCCATATGAGAAGCATGACTTATTCATGAAGAGACATCCATTTTCTTGTAAATGACAGGATTCAATGCTTTTTCACTATCTGTGTAATGTTCTATTACAGATAAATAGTCACATTTTATTTATGGTTTGCCTGACAATGACATCATAACTGGCTATTATGAATCATAGGTGTATAAGTGTCTCTGTAATATACTGACTTAGAGTCCTTCAGGCATACAGCCAGGAGTGTGCATGTTTGGTGTTATAGGAAGTAGTTTCAGGTGTCTTAGGAACCTCAAGGTCTGACTTCCATAGTGGCTGCATCATTTGCACCATTGTCAGCAGCAAAGAAGGCTTCTTTCTGCTTTCCTACCATCATGTCCAGCATTTGCTCTTTTCTTTTCTTGGTACCATTTCATTCCCAACTACAATGGTGTGATGTACAATGGTGTCACAAATGAGCATACTCAGGTACCTTGTCATTCCCAGCAGCTGGTCAGTCACTGTGTGGTTAACTCTGTGAGTTTTGCTCAATGTTCCCATGTATATTATCACAATTTCACCAATGTGAATCACATAAATTAGCATCTCTACACTGGTGGTCTTCTGGAACACAAAAGCTGGGTTGTTTATGTGGAGTTGGGCTTTCCTTTTTGTTTGTTTCTTTGTTCTTTTTCTTTTACCTTTTTACTTTTTTCTTTTTTATTATATTCAACACAATATATATTTAATACCAATCATAAAAATGATGGACATGTTACTAAATGAATATAAAAAAATAAAGTCTTTTTGTTTTGTTTTTAGTAGAGCTTAGATTCATGGCTCTTACTGTGGTACAAATCCAAAATAACAATTTTTAGCCATTGGAGTTCATTGTAATTAGACCGTACTTCACTGTCCCTCACTTCCAATAATGATTTTACCTCCATAATAGCTAAGCTAAGAGTTGACAGTTCTGCTGCACCAAGGAATGAATTGTAGGCACAATTATTTGGATACAGATTTCGTGCTATGGTCAAAGCTATTTGACTTGAGTGAGTTTCATCATTATTAGCCCAGAGGGAATAATTACATTCATTTAAGAAATGATGTGTGTATTAAGATGGTCTATCCATGAAGTTATTCATCAACTGTCTTATTGAACAATGGTTCTATGTGGAGGGTGGCACGGTAAGATTTCAATTTATTGGCTGTGATGATCTTGAAAAGCATTCATCTCAGAAAAAGAATAACTTATAAGGTCATCTGGGCTGGCATTTGTGTTCTCTGAGGGTCTATATCACATCGGTCCAGGATCTTCTAGCTTTCATAGTCTCTAGTGAGAAGTCTGGTGTAATTCTAATAGGTCTGCTTTTATGTGTTACTCAACCTTTTTCCCTTACTGCTTTTAATATTCTTTTTCTTTAGTGCATTTGGTGTTTCTATTATTATGGGACAAATGTAATTTCTTTTCTGGTCCAGTCTATTTGGAGTTGTGTAGGCTTTTTATATGTTCATGGGTATTTCTTTCTTTAGGTTAGGGAAGTTTTCTTCCATAGTTTTGTTGAAAATCACTTTGTGATTTCCTTATTGTTTTTAGTTCCAATTTTAGATACTGAATGGCTTTGCTCATTTCCTTCACCTGTTTTGTTGTGTTTTCTATAATTCTTTTAGGGATATTTGTGTTTCCTCTTTAAGGGCTTCTAGCTGTTTTTTTGCCTTCGATTTCCTGTTTTTCTTTAAGGGAGTTAATTATGTCCTTCTTAAACTCCTCTATCATCATCATCATCATCATCATGAGAATAAGTTTAGTGATGTTTGAATTCTTGCTTTCATGGATGAACACATTGTTTTAGAGGACCAATACCTGAGAAAGATCAATTTCTTCTCTGAGAATTCATTAATTATATGTAGCTTGTTGTCAAGAGATAAGGTCTTGCAAAATTCTCTAATCTGTGTTGCCATATTAACTGATGTTGGTATAGTAAAGGTCCTGTTCAGAGAGCCATTTTGTTAAAATTTCATGGGTAAAGATTCACTTCTACTTCTAGATGGCGTCTTACAGTAGGTCTTCTGGTCCCTGACTTTTAAATTCTCATCCCATCTGCAAATAGTGTTAATTTGACTTCCTCCTTTCCGATTTGTATCCCTTTGACCTCCTTATGTTGTCTAATTGCTCTAGCTAGAACCTCAAGTACTATATTGAAAAGATATGGAGAGAGAGGGCAGCCTTGTCTAGTCTCTGATTTTAGTGGGATTGCTTCAAGTCTCTCTACATTTAGTCTGATGTTGGGTACCAGTCTGAAGAATTTTCCTTTAATTATGTTTAGGTATGGGCCTTAAATTCCTGTTCTTTCCAAGACTTTTAGCCTGAAAGGATGCTGAATTTTGTCAAATGATTTTTCAGCATCAAATGAAATGATCATGTGTTTTTTTTTCTTTGAGTTTGTTTCTGTAGTGGATTGCACTAATGGAGTTTCTTTTTTGTTTGTTTGTTTTCAAAACAAGTTGATTTATTATAATATTTTAAAAAGGACTGATAACTCAATTCACTGTAGTCCACCCCATGTGCTCTGTCCCACATGGGTTACATTCAGGCATAGCCCAGGGCATGGAGAGATGTGAAAAATGTAGCCAGGACCCTGGATGCCACAGACACTGAGTGGAAACCCTTGAGAATATTTGAGTCATGTGATGGAGTTCATCTTCTCATTAGAATAGAAGAGGAGAAGGCTGGTCTCATCCCCACTGAAAAAGTAGTTCTCAGTCCCTTACCACAGCAACTGATGGAGTTTCTTATATTGAAACATCCCACCATCCCTGGGATGAAGCCTACTTGATCATAGTGGATGATCGTTTTGATGTGTTCTTTGATTTAGTTAGCAAGAATTTTATTTAGTATTTTTGCATCGATATTCATAAGGGAAAATGGCCTGAAGTTCTCTTTCTTTGTTGGATCTTTGTGTGGTTTTGGTATCAGGGTAATTGTGGCTTCATAGAACGAGTTGGGTAGTGTTCCTTCTGTTTCTATTTGGTGGAATAGTTTGAAGAGTATTGGTGTTAGGTCTTCTTCAAAGGTCTGATAGAATTCTGCAATGAAGCCATCTGGTGCCCTGCTTTTTTTGATTGGGAGAATTTCTATCACCCCTTCTACTTCTTTAGGGGTTATAGGACTGTTTAGATGATCTATTTGATCATGATATCTTGGTGTGACTCTAACCAAACAAGTGAAAGATCTATATGACAAGAACTTCAGGACTCTGAAGAAGGAAATCAAAGAAGATTTCAGAAAATGGAAAAATCTTCCATGCTCATGGATTGGTAGGATTAATATAGTTAAAATGGCCATCTTGCCAAAAGCAATACACAGATTCAATGCAATCCCCATCAAAATCCCACCTCAGTTCTTCACAGAATTAGAAAACACAATTCTCAAATTCATCTGGAATCATAAAAAACCCAGGATAGCTAAAACTATTCTCAACAGTAAAAGAACTTCTGGGGAAATCAGTATCCCAGACCTCAAGCAATACTGTAGAGCAATAGTGTTAAAAACTGCATGCTATTGGTACAGTGACAGGCAAGTGAACCAATGGAGTAGAATTGAAGACCTAGAAATGAAGCCATACACCTATGGTCACTTGATCTTCAACAACAGAGCAGAAAACATCCAGTAGAAAAAAGACAGCCTTTTCAACAAATGGTGCTGGTTCAACTGGAGGTCAGCATGCAGAAGAATGCAAATTGATCCATTCTTATCTCCATGTACTAAGCTCAACTCCAAGTGGATCAGGGACCTCCACATAAAACTGGACACACTGAAACTAATAGAAAAGAAACTGGAAAAGACCCTTGAGGACATGGGCACAGGGGAAAGTTCCTGAACAGAATACCAATAGCTTATGCTCTAAGATCAAGAATTGACAAATGGGACCTCATAAAATTACAAAGTTTCTGTAAGGCAAAGGGCACTGTCAAAAAGACAAAATGACAACCAACAAATTGGGACAAGATCTTCACCAATCCTACATCCAATAGAGGGCTAACATCCAATATATACAAAAAACACAAGAAGTTAGACCCCAGGGAACCAAATAACCCTATTAAAAATGGGGTACAAATCTAAACAAAGAATTTTCATCTGAAGAAATTCAGATGGCTGAGAAGCACATTAAGAAATGCCCAACATCATTAGTCATTAGGGAAATGCAAGTCAAAACAACCCTGAGATTTCACCTCACAAAAACTCAGGAGACAGCACATGTTGGCAAGGATGTGCAGAAAAAGGAACACTCCTCCACTGCTGGTGTGATTTCAAGACCACTATGGAAATAAGTCTGGCGGTTCCTCAGAAAACTGGGTATGACATTTCCAGAGGACCCTGCTATACCTCTCCTGGGCATATACTGAGAGAATTCCCTGGTATGCAATAAGGACACATGCTCCATTAAGTTCATAGCAGCCTTATTTATAATAGCCAGAAAATGGAAAGAACCCAGATGTCCCTCAATGAAGGAATGGATACAGAAAATGTGGTATATTTACCCAATGGAATACTACTCAGCAATTAAAAACAATGAATTCATGAAATTTTTAGGCAAATGGTTGGAACTGGAAAATATCATCCTAAGTGAGGTAACCCAATCACAAAAGAATAAACATGGAATGCAGTCACTGATAAGTGGATATTAAGTAGCCCAGAAGCTCTGAATACCAAGACACAATTAGCATAACAAATGACTCCCATGAAGAAGTAAGGAGAGGGCCCTGATCTGGGAAAGGCTTGATCCATCATTGTAGGGGAGTACCAGGACAGAGAAAAAGGAGGGAGGTGATTGGAGAATGGGTGGAGAGAAGAAGGCTTATGGGATATATCCGGAGGGGAGAACCGGGAAAGGGGAAATCATTTGGAATGTAAACAAAGAATATAGAAAATTAAAAAAAAGAAAAGAAGAAAAAATTGTCATCCCATTCAACCCTAGGTGTTTTCTGATCCAGATTTGCAAAGGTCATGTTACAGATTTATCCACTGGGGATGGGCACTTCATGTTGAATTCCTCCTTCCAGTTTGACCAGGTGTCATTTTATAACAAGTTGCTTGTTGAGTCCTCTGAGAACTTAGTAACTTGTTTCCACAACAATTTGTGAGCCAATTCATATGTCTTATATGTATTTTTTTTAGAATTGTTCATTTATTTCCAGAGTGGTTGCAGTTGTTTGAAATCCTACCAACAGTGAATAGGGGATTCTGTGTTCCACATCCTTACCAACATTGTTGTCTATTGTTCCTTGATTGTAGATTAAGATAAGATGAAATCTCAAAGTTTTTGCTTTTATTTCCATTGTTGTTAAGAATGATGAATACTCTCTAAATATTTCTTAATCCCTTGTAATGCTAAATATTCCAATTTTATTGTTTAATGTGTTTAATATGCATTTGTGTTAGCTGCTTGTCATTACATTAATATTCTTCCTGCTTTCACAATACTCTCCTTCAGAGTTACATTGTCCCTGATTATGCCTGCTCAGTATTGCCTTTCTTGACATGTTGTGTGAATAGAGCAATACATTGCAAGCAATGCCTTATTAGCTTTCTCAGGATGTTTAAAACTTCACTTGTGTTATACATAAAAATGATAACAGAGAAAATTTTATTTATTTCTATTAGTGCATATAGTGGAAATTTTTGTTTTATCAGTATTTGGACATTTAGTTTTCTTAGATTTTAATAGTTTATAATGCTCCTTTAAACGTTTATGTAGAATTTAAGTAGAAATAATTTTAAGGTTTTTTTTTCAACTACAAATAGAATAGATGAGGTACACTTATATTTTACTGTATCAGAACTTCTGACAAGGGTCCCCATACTCACTGAACCATGTTAGAATCACATGAACAATGAATGAGGGCTCTGATTTTGTTACATAAAATTATAATTGTCTAAATCTCAACAATACATTTTGACTTCTCAGGGTACAGAATAAATTTTTGTAGTTTAGCTTTGTGCTTCAGTGATGATTAATGAGGTTGAACATCATTTCCAGTTATTATAGTACATTTGTAAATTTGTTTGGGATAAAGTATATTCAAATTTTCTGAAACCTTTGGTAATGTTATGCTTTAAGTATTCCTTTGTCAGTTATGAGACTTGGAAATATATTCTATCCTCCTCTGGGGTATCATGTTTTATTTTCTTGATGGTCCTCTTTGAAGCACAAATTTTAATACTGAAGAAGTCATACTTATTTATTTTTTTGTTTTCATTGCTTATGCTAATTACATATAGCCAAGAAATTGTGAAACAAACAGGCAAATAAAACTTATACATTATGTGTAAGTATTTTGTCTTCTAAATTTTATTTGTGGTAACTTTTGTGTCATTTTAAAGGTAAAAGAGGTTTGAACATTATTTTCTTTTTAAAAACAAAAAGTAATTAGTTGTATAGATTTATAGAGTGCAATGTGATGCTACAGTAAAAGAATGAATTTTTAGGGATAAAATATGAGTCACCATGTTTTAAACATATATATAAACATTTGTTATTACCTTGTGGTACAATTATTCAAAACATTCTCTTCTAATCATTCTACAATTTATATTATACTATTAGTACTATAAATACAATATAATTTCTTGCTTAAATGTATTAAAGAAGACTATTTTGTAAAAAAAATGGTCTGCTATATAATAGAAACTAAATTCAACAATATATATATATATGTATATATATATATATATATATATATATATATATATACATATATATATATAAAATGAGAGTAAACTGAAGGAAGATATTTTATATGAGTGAAAACTGAACACAAGAGACAGTTATAAAACATAAGCTAGACCTCACATTAAGGCCAAATTTGTTAATGCATGTACTTAAAATCATGTAAAGGTTATTCAGAAGGTTGCAAATAATATGAAAACAAAATATGTTAAAATATCCAGGGAGTAAATTTGGGAAATTTGATTAACATGTATTAAAAGAGGTGGATTACTTGAAGACATGCAACTTTGACAACAAAGCTTACATAGGAACTTTCTCATCCAGAAGAGAATCTTCTGAGAAAGCATTGCTTTTAATGGAGCTTCACAGTTCAGATGAGAGTGAAAGTCCATATTTGGAGCTATGGTTTAAAACAGATGTTCAAGTAATCAACAGTGCACTTTCAGTAAGAGACATTTTAAACATTAAATAAAAATGAGAGGTACCACCAAGTGTATAGCCACAAAACTGTCAAAGGGAGGAAAGATTCCAAAATGTCACCTCTTCTCATCACTTCACAACTTGATCAGAGAATCTCTGAAATGCTGTTGTAAATTATGACCTCCCCCTGCCCATTGCTCTCAAGAATAGCAGCCAGCCACCTGACCACCCACCTCCTGAAGAACAAGAAGAACCGGTTTCCAGCCTTCAGGGGAGGGGCTTGGTCTGCTTTTGTTTCTTGGGAGAGAGGCATTAAAGATGGAGACTTGAACCAGAAGCCATGTATTTTTGTGTCTCTCCATGTGTTTTCTCTTGCAACCTGTTCCTTACCCATCTCTCCTTCCAGAAAACCCACGGTTAAAATGTGTGAGCTGGACTCTACAGTAAATGGGACCTGTTACCATGTAGGTCTATTGATCTATTGTTTCTCTGTCAATTAATGAATTAAAAAGTTTGAAAAATCTTGATTATGACAAGTACAGCAGAGAGTAAATCCTGAATGCAGCAAACAGACAGAATCAGAAGTTGAAGAAAAACATTTATTGTGAGGAAACACACTCAGCAGAGTCAGGAAAAAAAAAGTCCCACCTACCAAAATGTCCAGGGCCAAATGGATTTAGTGAAGAATTCTATCAGAACTTCAAAGAAGACCTGATACTGATATTTGTCATCTTGCACACAGCTCCAGTCCAAGAGGATCAAGGACCTCAACATAAAACCAGGTACACTCAATTTAATAGAAGAGAAAGTGGCAAAGAGTCTTGAACTCATTGACACAGGGGAAATTTTCCTAAACAGAACTCCAGTGGCTCACACACTAAGATCAAGAATTGATAAATGACACTTCATGAAACCTGAAAGTTTCTTTTATAAGGCAAAGGATATAGTCAATTAGAAAAATGGGCAACCTACAGATTGGGAAAACATCTGCACTAACACTACATCTGAAAGAATCCACTAATATAGCCAAAAAATAAGTACAGAATACCCAATGGATATTTCACAGAACTCTAAAGATCAACAAGGTGAAGGGCCCCAGTGAGGATGCACAGTCCCACTTGGGAGGGAGAAGAAAGCAACTACAAGGGGAGAAGGAGGGAGCTACTTGAGATGGACTGGAGGCAGGAGTAGAGAAGAGAACATGATCTGGTATTGCATAGAGGAAAAGGTCTGAAGCTCTGAGGGCCAGCAGAAAGAATGGAAATAGGCAACCTAGGGAGGTAGGAGGTTGGGAGAACCAAGCACCAGAGACCTGGGAGGTGAGAGATTCTCAGGACTCAAATAGAGGTACCTTAGATGAAATGCCCTACATTGGAGAAAGGGAACTTTTATAGCCTACCTCCAGCAAGAAGACAGGGAATCAAATGAGGAAGGACATTGCCATCCCAAAGTCAAAACTCTCACCCATAATTGTTCCCATCTGAAAGAACTACAGGGATGGAAACAGAGAGAAGCATGAGGAAAAAAAGGTCTAGCTACAGGCCCAAAGTTGGATCCAGCTTAAGGGGAGGCCCCAAAGACTGACACTATTACTGATGCTATGGAATGATCACAAAATGAAACTTAACATGACTGCTCCAAAAGACCCGACCAGCAGCCAAAAGAATCAGATGCAGATATCTGCACTCAACCAATGCACAGAAGCTGCTGACCACTGTGGTTGAATTATGGAAAAGCTGGAAGAAGCTGAGAAGGAGGGAGATCCTGTAAAAAGACCAGCAGTCTCAATTAATCTGAACCCTGAGGTCTTTCAAACACCTGAACACCATCCTGGCAGTATATACCAGCTGATATGAGGCACTCAACACATATACAGTAAAGGACTGCTTGGTCTGGGATCAGTCAGAGAAGATACTCCTAATCCTCAAGGGAATGGAGTCCCCAGAGTGTTTAGAGGTCTGGTGTGGGGGTGGGGGTGGGGGGAGGGGTTGACATTGTCATGGGGACAGAGGTATAGGGAAGAGGTATGGGATGTTGAACAGTCAGAGAGTAGACAGGGAGGAGAATAAAATCTGCAGTATAAATAAAAAAGAATAAAAGAAAATAATAATAATAATAACAATAACCACAACAGCAATAAAAGATCCTCTGAAAAGTAGAAGAGGAGAGAGGCTCAGAAAGTCAGAATTCTTCGTTTTTTTAGAGGGTTGGAGACTTCAATGTTTCTGAAGGGTCTTCTCCAAATTTAAGTTTTCTTAGTTTAAAGAACGACTGAGTGGATCAGTGGCCCCCCCAACTGCGATGTATGTTCATCAGTAGCAAGCCTGCTGGTGGGAGAAAAATGCCACAGAGTCATTGTTTTAAGCTACCAGGCTTTTGTCAGTTCAGACGACAAATAAAATGATCCTATCTTCCTAGTTCAATATCAGAGGAGAATGTCTGGACTTCAGAAGGAATTGACTCTGTAGTTGCGGTTTCTCCACCAATCTCTCTCTCTTGCTGAAAATCTGTCTGATTCCTATTCTTTCAAACCTATGTGACCTATGTTCAGTCAATGTCCAGCTGTCCAAAGTCTTATGTAAATCACATTCACAGAAATCTCATATACTAAGTTTAGAAGCTATATACTGAAACCATGGACAGAAAAATCCCTTTAGACCACAGAGGCAATGTTTGAATCAGAAGCATTCATTATTTGATAAGAAGTAAACATGGTTAGAGACTTAATCTTCAAATAAACATAGACTTAGAGATCAAATGGTGTCCCAGAACTAGAAAGGGGTAAAATTAAAATATATAACCTTAACAATGAAAAGACCATCACTTTGACACATAAATCCCAAAGGACTGTGCAGGGTGAGCCATGATATATCATAAGACTGTAAGAATGCCCAGACATTTGACTGGATTTTGTGGCACAACATGTCAAGACCTACCTAAAATAGCATTTTAAAGAATTGAGAAGAGAATAGATGTTTTCAATAAATTATAGCATAAAATTTTACATACCTTAGCAAAAAGATGATATCCAAGTAGAGCGTCTTAAAGAGAAAGGATCAGAACACCAAGATAAAACATACAGAACAAAGAGATATAATGCATACTCCTAAAGAAAAATGGCGAGCACCTTATTAAAGCAGAAACTTTAGAGTAAAAGATTTCCAAACAGAAAAACAAAACAAAACAAAACAAAACAAAAAACAAGAGGAACAGAGATGGCATCTTTCATCTTTCAAGTCTGAAAGACTTGCTCAGACCACTATGCTTGGCAGAAATATCTGTCGTTTCTAAAGGAAGAAAAAAACTTTATATAACAAGAGGCCAAGGGAATAAGTGACTTGAAGAAATGTTTTACAAGAAAGAGAAAGGAACATAATTGTGAGGCTACAACAAATAATAAGCCATTTATGAATATCAGTTAAGTTAATATCAGAGATGCTTGGGGGTTCAAAATATGCAAATAAATAATTGTACTGCATCTCAAAAATGGCCTCAAGTACAGACACTACAAGATTACTTTCAGTAAATGATAAATGCTGAAACTATGAGTAAATGAAAGTTATCTCAACCTACTAAAATATGTACGTGATAACATGTAATGAAATGATAATAGAATGTGAAAGCATTCAATAAATTTCAAATCAAGATGATTTTCTCATTCAACGTAGCAACAAAAAAATTAGCAAAAGTAATAAGACAATGAAAGGATATAGGGAAGAAGAAAAATCCAATTACTAAAAACTGCATTATTATATACATAAAATGCTCTAACAATTATATTAGAAAACTGGTAGACCTGATAAATACTTTCAACAAAATTATATATATACATATATACATACATGTATATATATATATATATATATATATTATATATATATAAAATGTGTGAGTGTATATGTATGTGTATATGTGTATATATTTCTATATGTCTATAAGTCTATATGTAAATATGCACATATTCACATATGTATTTTGATATAAATGATAAACATGTTAAAATGCAAACAAATGAGTAATCTCATTGATAATTGCTATAAATTATATTGCCACTTGGCAGACTAACCACTACAATAAAATTTCATTGCAATATGAAAATACTTTCTATACCCATAGTTTGGATGAATTAATAATACTGTGAGCATATATGTATTGCTAAATGCAGTATAAAGACTCAATGAAAACTCATCAAAACTGTAATGACTTTTATTTACAAGACTAAAAGTCATGTTGAAGTACAAAAGGATCTTAACTATAAAGCTAAAAGAATAATTCTAAAGGTATCATTATATCTGATTTCATTTTATATTATAGAGCCATAGTAAATACAATAGCATAATATTGACACAAGGAAAAGACCCATACACCGAAGAAATGACTATACACCCATATAACTACAATCATTATGTTTTTAAAGTGATGTCAAAAACAGTGAACAAAAGATAGCTTCATCAATATTTTTGGCAAACTAGATATCTGCATGTAGCTTTAAAAAAACTAGATAACCATCACTTATTCTGCTGAAAAATCTACTCAAAATTAATAAAAGACATTGATGTATGATCTGACATTTTGAAAAATTTGGAGGAAGGTAGTTCAGTATAAAGGCAGAGGACTAAACTTTCTAAATCAGAAAATAAGGCCTGTTATTGAAAAATCAGATGTCTGGAAGTTACAGGTTTGTACATTACAAGGAAAACTGTTAATGCATTTAAATCAAAGCCAAAAAATGAGAGAAAACCCATTGCTATCTATAGATTAATGGAAATTTTATATAACAATGTTTGGTATTCTAAACAAAACAACACAACAACAACAACAAGCTACGCAGTTTATAATGAACGACTTAAATGAACAGGCAAATTTTCCTTTTTTTTTAACATGAAAATGACTTCTACCTATAGGTTGATCTGCATTATGTTTTTCCGAAAGTTCCTTGAAGAGAAACCATTGTTACTGTTTTACTCTGAGTATGGTAATAGACATACACACATATATTTATTGTGTGAATCCTAAACTATCACACAAAACAATATTCTATTTTATAAGATAATAATAAGTATCAAAACATAAATATCTGTCTATCCTTCACTTATCTATCACTTATACACTGGGTAGATAAGAAATAAAAGAAATAACTCAGGCTGCACATGAATATCAACTGGAAAAAATAAATACCTGATTCAATTTTACATAAGAATACTTGGTATTAGGTCTTCTTTGAAGGTCTGATAGAATTCTGCACTAAAACCATCTGGTCCTGTGCTTTTTTTGGTTGGAAGAGTTTCTATGAACTCTTCTATTTCTTTAGGGGTTATGGGACTGTTTAGATGATCTATTTGGTCCTGATTTAATTTTAGTATTTGGTATCTGTCAAGGAAATTGTCCATTTCTTCGAGATTCTCCAGTTGTGTTGAGTATAGGCTTTTGTAGTAGTATCTGATGATTTTTTGGATTTCCTCACTTTCTGTTGTTATATCCCCCTTTTCATTTCTAATTTTGCTAATTTGGATAATTTCTCTGTGCCCTTTGGTCAGTGTGGCTAACAGTTTATCTATCTTGTTGACTTTCTCAAAGAACCAGCTCCTGGATTCATTGATTCTTTGTATGGTTCTCTTTGTTTCCCCTTAATTGATTTCAGCCCTGAGTATGATGATTTCCTGTCTTCTACTCCTCCTGGGGAAATTGGCTTCTTTTTGTTCCAGGGCTTTCAGGTGTGTCCTTAAGCTGCTGGTGTATGCTCTCTCCATTTTCTTTTTGGAGGCACTCAGGGCTATGAGTTTTCCTCTTAGCACTGCTTTCATTGTGTCCCAAAGATTTGGGTATGTTGTGCCTTCTTTTTCATTAAATTCTAAAAAGTCTCTGATTTCTTTCCTTATTTCTTCTTTGGCCAAGGTGTCATTGAGTAGAGTATTGTTCAGCCTCCATGTGTATGTGGGCTTTCTGTTGTTTTTGTTGCTATTGAAAACCACTATTATACCATAGTGATCTAATAGGAGGCATGGGATTAGTTCGATCTTCTTGTATTTGTTGAGGTCTGTTTTGTAACCAATTATATGGTTGATTTTGGAGAAGGTCCCATGAGGTGCTGAGAAAAAGGTATATTCTTTTGCTTTAGGGTGAAATGTTCTATAAATATCACTCAAATCCAATTGGTCCAAACCTTCACTTAGTTTTACTGTGTCCCTGTTTAGTTTCTGTCTTCCTGATCAGTCCATTGAGGAGAGTATAGTGTTGAAGTCCCCCACAATTATTGTGTTAGGTAAAATGTGTGCTTTGAGCAGAATTCTATCAGACCTTCAAAGAAGATATAACACCAATACTCTTCAAACTATTCCACAAAATAGAAACAGAAGGAACACTGCACAATTCCTTCTACGAAGCCACAATTACACTGATACCAAAACCACACAAAGATCCAACAAAGAAAGAGAACTTCAGACCAATTTCCCTTATGAACATTGATGCAAAAATACTCAATAAAATTCTTGCCAACCAAATCCAAGAACACATCAAAACGATCTTCCACAGTGATCAAGTAGGCTTTATCCTGGGGATGCAGGGTTGGTTCACTATACAGAAATCCATCAATGCAATCCACTACATAAACAAACTCAAAGAAAAAATCCACATGGTCATTTCATTGGATGCTGAAAAAGCATTTGACAAAACTCAGCATCCTTTCATGGTTAAAATCTTGGAAAGAACAGGAATTCAAGGCCCATACATAAACATATTAAAAGAAATATACAGCCATCCAGTATCCAGCATCAAACTAAATGGAGAGAAACTTGAAGCAATCCCACTAAACTCAGGGACTAGACAGGGCTGCCCTCTTTCTCCTTATCTTTTCAATATTGTACTTGAGGTACTAGCTCAGACAATTCGACAACATAAGGAGGTCAAAGGGATACAAATTGGAAAGGAAGAAGTCAAACTATCATTATTTGCAGATGATATGATAGTCTACCTAAGTGACCCAAAAAACTCCACTAGAGAACTCCTACAGCTGATAAACAACTTCGGCAAAGTGTCAGGTTATAAAATCAACTCAAGCAAATCAGTAGCCTTCCTATACTCAAAGGATATGCAGGCTGAGAAAGAAATTAGGGAAATGACCCCCTTTGCAATAGTCACAAACAGTATAAAGTACCTTGGGGTGAATCTTATCAAACATGTTAAATATCTGTATGACAAGAACTTCAAGACTATGAAGAAGGAAATGGAAGAAGACCTCAAAAAATGGAAAAACCTCCCATGCTCATGGATCGGCAGGATTAATATCGTTAAAATGGCCATTTTGCCAAAAGCAATATACAGATTCAACGCAATACCCATCAAAATCCCAACTCAATTCTTCACAGAGAAAGAGCAATCCTGAAATTCATCTGGAAAAACAAATAACCCAGGATAGCTAAATCTATTCTCAACAATAAAAGAAATTCTGGGGGTATCAGTATCCCTGACCTCAAGCAATACTACAGAGCAATAGTGTTAAAAACTGTATGGTATTGGAACAGTGACAGGCAGGCAGATCAATGGAACAGGAATGAAGATCCAGAAATGAATCCACATACGTATGGCTACTTGATCCTCAACAAAGAATCTGAAAACATCCAATGGAAAAAAGATAGCCTTTTCAACAAATGGTGCTGGTTCAACTGGAGGTCAGCATGCAGAAGAATGGGAATTGATCTATTCTTGTCTCCTTGTACTAAGCTCAACTCCAAATGGATCAAGGACCTCCACATAAAGCCAGACACTCTGAAGCTAATTGTACAGAGCCATATTGGGGCAGTCTTGCACTTGGTCAGAGTTTGACTTTGGTCAAGGTTAACTTCTCCCAGATAGCCAGGATCCTTCTCCACCCAGGGTGGAGTGCTCGAAGTAAAGGTTAAGTTCATTGTTCCTCCAGGTCTAGGAATTCCTGAATTAAACAGGTGATCCACCCAGCTGTCGGAGCAGTCAAGATGAGGACCTCCAAGAAAAGCTAGACAACTTCCACCAGAACTCAGCCTGGAGTCTGGGGGGAAGGGTTTGCCCAAACTGTTAAAAGGTCTGGCGCCATTAAAGTTTCTGGCTTTGATCAGTGGATATTGTCTTAGCCGTACTTCTTTTCGCCCCTCTTCCCTATTTATTCCTCAGCTTCTGTTCCAGAAACCCACTTCGTAATAGCTGCAGGCAGCTATGGAACCTTACATAATTGGCGCCCAACTTGGGGCAACCTGGTACGGGAGAATTTCCTGAGGTAACCCTATCCAGCGAAGCTTCGCAGAAAAGGTGAAAAGAAATGGTATCCGCACGGTAAGCAACATAGAGGTCAAAACTAGCGCTAGTGAAAATTGTGTCTATCGTTGTGAGTGCAGAGGGATACGGTTTTTCAAGCAAACTGTGTAGGCCCGGCACAGTGGCCGCTTGGGTTGAAAAGATAGGGAAATATGGGGAAGGAATTTGGTAGGCATTTGCCCAAAGCTCGTAAGAGCTGATTTCGGCGAAGAAGAAGGGGGTTTTAAAAATAGGCATATGTCCACAGCCTCTAAGAGCTGTTTAAAGAGGAAAATGGATGCAATTGCTTAACAAGCACGCTTAACTTTCTGTGTATCTTTCCGTGTTTGTCCCGGTGCACCGACTGTTTGTCTATGTGTATGTTTATGTCCTCTCTGTGTTTTTGTGTGAATGACTGTTTCATGTTAAAAAGAAAAATTGGTAAGGATTTCATCTGCTGGCAACCTCTTGAGCCAGCCACAGTTTGTGTGGAGATTGATTTAAAGGCACACCGCAGCAGCGCAGCTCACGCACCCAAGAGGCAAGCATGGCTGGGGAAAAAGCCGCTTTTAAAAGCCAAGAAGCCTCAAGAGTTGGGAAGACTTTGGTTTGGCTTGTGAAATTCATGTAGTCGCTTTATACTTGTTTCTAATTGGTTTTAATGGTATAAGGCTTTACATTTCTTGACTAAAGAGTTATAAATTAATTGGTTATTATGTAAAAGGTATAGTGTTATTTAGAAAAGGTTAGTTTAAAACTGGTGATTCAGTGTTGGAGCTATCTTAACTAGCTACATGTGGCCTAACGCAACTCATGCTTTGTTCTTGTTTATAATTAGATTTAAAGGTATATTTTGCATGTCTTGACTATAGAGTATTGGCTTAAGTCACTGGACATGATTTAAAAGGTATAATGTTATTAACAAAAGACGGTTAAAGCTGGTACTTTAGGGTAGTCGCCATTTTTAAACAACACGTGGCATGACGGTTAAAGCTGGTAGTTTAGGGTAGTCGCCATTTTTAAACAACACGTGGCATGACGCAATCCAGGAAATACAGGCCTTTAAGATGCTCCTAAATTGGCATGGTGTTTCATGTGAATCTTGGCCTGGAGATTAGACTTAATGAAGATTAAGATTTAAAATAATGTCTCTTTAATAAATTACACTGTCATACACTTGAACATAAGAACTGGCAGACAAACCTTGTGCTGTAAATGTGTGTTTGTCATTGATTTTTAAAGAAAATAGATTGTTTAAAATTGGGATTTGCTTCCAAAATTGCAATTGTGCTCTAATATTGCTAGAAAACATTGAGTTACAATAAAAATCAGTGTGTCATTGGCTGCAGTTTTCAGTTTGCAGGCTCATAATTGTTAACATTTTGTAATTAAGATAATTTTGAGAGTGATACAGCTATGGGTTTTAGAGGCCCATTGCCACTTTTCCACAAGTTTATAGGCTACAATGGTAGGAGCAAAATTTAACCCTCCAAGATTAAAAAGGATATCTCTGTGGAAATGTATTTGATATCAAGTAGGTTCCTTTGACCATGGAATTACAGGTTTCTTTTGTTTAATCCTCAAAACAAAGGTTTGGGTCTGGTCTTAGATAAAAGGCTCAGATCTAGTCCTTGCCAAGGACTAAAGGTGGATCCTAGGGCAGATAAAAAAAATGTTTTGTCTCTGTTTCAATACTAGAAGTTAAGATCTTAAAATTTTCAGTGTATAATGTTCATGGAATGTTTGTTACAGGCTCTTGCTCCTATGGACTTTTAGAATTTTAGAATTTTTAGGTAAATGGCTTTCAAAGGTTGTTAGGATATATTAATTGGCTTTATCTTATTTACCTCATTTTAAGCTTGCCACAGAAGGTCTTAAACCTCTGTTTTCAAGGTAGGAAACGTTTGTTCCTTGCTTCAAGAAGCAATCAAATTTATTATTAATGGTTGGTCTATTACATGGCAAGCATTTTTAGGCAAAATTAATAATTGTTATCCAAAAGATAATTTGTACTATCAGATCACATGTTTATTCCTTTGTTTCTCCCTGCTTCAACACAGATACCTGAATTGGGTGCTATAGCAGCTATTTTTAAGATGTTAAAAGTCAAGCTTTTAATAATAGTAGATATATATAGCTCATGGTTTATAATTGCTTAAAATTGCTCCATTTTTAATACTGCTAATTCTTAATTTCTACAGTTTATGCAAATGTGATTCAAAATTCTAAGAACAAAGGATATGTTCTCTAAATGACTGTCCTTTAGGTATTTGAAATAATTTTATATTTTGTGCACATCAAATTATAAAGATTTGTTCTTGATGTCCTCAATTTCTACCTCTACCACATAATGGTGTTAATCCTAGAGGACTTAATTATTACAGATAAATGATATTCATATTTCTAATTTAGAAGATTAAAAAATATGTGCATGTGACTAATGATTCATTTTTAGGCTGTCTAGTTACAACTGCTCTAACAGAAAAAGCAACTAAAAATGCTATGTTTATTTTATATAATTACATAGTTATTGCCTATGTTATGGGTTATACTTTGTGTTCCAACTTAAATTAATAAAACAATATCTTCTTGGAAGAGAGAAGAGAGGGGAAATCGTGTCCCTGTACATATCATTTATATTATGCTTACATGTTTTTAAGAAAATTTTAAAATTTGGATGCCAAGAAACTCCTTGCTAAATGTATATGACATCTTGTAATTAGACATATTGATGTCTAGGTGAAATGAAGGAATTCACTTATTAACATATGCCATGATCCTGATTTAATATTGGGGGAGAAGGCATGTCCTCTGTTTTTTCCACAGAATGCTGCAGAAGATATGCTGACTGTGCCTGCTGAATGCCCAGACCATGGTAACATAAGGGCTATATTGGGTATATGTTCTTGACTTACCTCAATTGTCAAATGTCCCAGGTTATATAAATTGCCTAGCTTCAAGCTTTTAGACTTTGTGGGACAGAACATCGAGACTGTTAAGCTAGCTTAGGAAAAATTAATTTAAAGAAGAGTTAAAATGACTCTTCTCCTTATTGTGTTCAGCTGACTCAACCATAGACTGGTCTAGAAATAATTCCAATATTGAAGATTCCAATTTTGAAGATGGTTAACAATCTTCAGCCAGCTGTGTTAATTTAACATATAGTCTCCACTTTTCCTGAGAAGTAACAGCTTATTTCTTGATACACAAAGCTACCTCTCCCACCTCAGAGGCCAAGCTTTGGGTCCTTAAAGTTGTTAATTTACAACTGAATTAGATACTTCAGGGACAAGTTAATCCTATTCCACCTTTAACTCTTGACCTTGTTTGTTAAGCAGACTGGCTGTCTACACCCAGGCTCACCTGGATGGAGAGATTGCATGTCTGTTAAAGACACTTGCAGACCCCCCTGGCTTCAAAACTTACAAAAGTGGATCTCCAAAGAGGGAGCCACATAGAACTCAGATCTATGTGTGTTTGTTTTTGAACAAACATGGGTACCAGTGAGACGTGCGAGGCAAAGCACTGCATGGGGAGGTGAATTTCTGCTTCTGAGTCCCCAGGAAGTACACCTAATTGCATAGGGGTTAACGTCGAGAGGCTGTCCTTAAAATAATAAGGGAGCCTATTACCCCTCCTCTGAAAAAGACTTTATACAATATTTAAGAGGAATTACGGTCAATGCTTCCCCTCCTGGTTAAGGCCCGCCTTCTTATGAAGGATATTTATCCACTTGTTTTCTACCTACCTCCTCTTGTTCTAATTAATAAAAAAAGGGAGGACATGTACAGAGCCATATTGGGGCAGTCTTGCACTTGGTCAGAGTTTGACTTTGGTCAAGGTTAACTTCTCCCAGATAGCCAGGATCCTTCTCCACCCAGGGTGGAGTGCTTGAAGTAAAGGTTAAGTTCATTGTTCCTCCAGGTCTAGGAATTCCTGAATTAAACAGGTGACCCACCCAGCTGCCGGAGCAGTCAAGACGAGGACCTCCAAGAGAAGCTAGACAACTTCCACCGGCACTCAGCCTGGAGTCTGGGGGGAAGGGTTTGCCCAAACTGTTAAAAGGTCTGGCGCCATTAAAGTTTCTGGCTTTGATCAGTGGATATTGTCTTAGCCGTACTTCTTTTCGCCCCTCTTCCCTATTTATTCCTCAGCTTCTGTTCCAGAAACCCACTTCGTAATAGCTGCAGGCAGCTATGGAACCCTACAGCTAATAGAAAAGAAACTGGGGAAGACCCTTGAGGACATCGATACAGGGGGAAAGTTCCTGAACAGAACACCAATAGCTTATGCTCTAAGTTCAAGAATTGACAAATGAGACCTCATAAAATTACAAAGTTTCTGTAAGGCAAAGGACACCATCAAAAGGACAAATCAGCAACCAACAAATTGGGAAAAGATCTTCACCAACCCTATAGAGGGCTAATATCCAATATATATAAATAACTCAAGAAGTTAGACTCCAGAAAACCAAATAACCCTATTAAAAAATGGAGTACAGAATTAAACAAAGAATTTTCACCTGAAGAACATTGGATGGTGGAGAAGCATCTTAAAAAATGCTCAACTTCATTAGTCATTAGGGAAATGCAAATCAAAACAACCCTGAGATTTCACCTTACACCAGTCAGAATGACTAAGATTAAAAATTCAGGAGACAGCAGATGTTGGCGAGGATGTGGAGAAAGAGGAACACTACTCCACTGCTGGTGGGTTGCAAATTGGTACAACCACTCTGGAAATCAGTTTGGCAGTTCCTCTGAAAACTGGGCACCTCACTTCCAGAAGATCCTGCTATACCACTCCTGGGCATATACCCAGAAGATTCCCCAGCCTGTAATAAGGATACATGTTCCACTATTGTTCATAGAAGCCCTATTTATAATTGCCAGAAGCTGGAAAGAACCCAGGTATCCCTCAACAGAAGAGTGGATGCAAAAAATTGTGGTATATATACACAATGGAGTACTATTCAGCCATTAGAAATAATGAATTCATGAAATTCTTAGGTAAATGGATGGAGCTGGAGAACATCATACTAAGTGAGGTAATCTAGACTCAAAAGATGAATCATGGTATGCACTCACTAAAAAGTGGATATTAACCTAGAAAACTGGCATACCCAAAACATAATCTACACATCAAATGAGGTACAAGAAGAATGGAGGAGTGGCCCCTTGTTCTGGAAAGACTCAGTGAAGCAGTATAGGGCAAAACCAGAACAGGGAAGTGGGAAGGGTTGGATGGGAAAACGGGGAGGGAAGGGGGCTGATGGAACTTTCGGGGAGTGGGGGTCTAGAAAAGGGGAAATCATTTGAAATGTAAATAAAAATATATCGAATTAAAAAAAAGAAAAAAAGAAAAAAAAAAGAATACTTGGTCATGATAAATGATGGGATGAGGGAAAGTTCACTACCCACAACCTTTTTAGTCAGTACGTATTATTTGTTTATTATCTCTCTCAGAATGTGTGTGTGTGTGCTTTATTCTTTTATTCTATATTCTTTGTTTATATTCGAAATGATTTCCCCTTTCCCTCTTCCTCCATCCCCATATGTCCCATAAGCCCTCTTCCCTCTGCCCATTCCCCAATAACCACCTCCCATTTGTCTGTCCTGGTAATCTCCTAAAATGCTGAATCAAGCCTTTCTAGGACCAGGGCCCTCTCCTTCTTTCTTCTTGGGAATCATTTGATATGCTAATTGTGTCTTGAGTATTCAGAGCTTCTGGGCTAATTAATATCCACTTATCAGTGATTTCATTCCATGTGTGTTCTTTTGTGATTGGGTTACCCGCCTTAAGATGATATTTTCCTGTTCCAACCATTTGCCTAAAAATTTCATGAATTCATTGTTTTTAAATGCTGAGTAGTATTCCATTCTGTAAATATACCACATTTTCTGTATCCATTCCTCCATTGAGGGACATCTGGGTTCTTTCCAGCTTCTGACTATAATAAATAAGTCTGATATGAACATAGAGGAGCCTGTGTCTTGTTGCATGCCTGGAAGCCTCTGGGTATATGGCCAGGAGTGGTATAGCAGAGTCCTCCGGAAGTGTCATGCCCAGTTTTCTGAGGAACCACCAGACTGATTCCATAGACGATGTACCATCTTGCAATCCCACCAGCAGTGGGGGAATGTTCCTCTTCCTCCTCATCCTCATCAACACCTTCTGTCTCCTGCATTTTTAACCTTACCCATTCTGCCTGGTGTGAGGTGAAATCTCAGGGTTGTTTTGATTTGCATTCCCTAATGACTACTGATGTTGAATGTTTCTTAAGGTGCTTCTAGGCCATCTGAATTACTTCAGGTGAAAATTCTTTATTTAGCTCTATACCCCATTTTTAATAGGGTTATTTGGTTCTCTGGGGTCTAATTTCTTGAGTTCTTTGTATATATTGGATATTAGCCCTCTGTGGGATGTAGGGTTGGTGAAGATCTTTTCCCAATTTGTTGGTTGCGATTTGTCCTTTTGAAGGTGTCCTTTGCCTTATAGAAATTTTGTAATTTTATGAGGTCCCATTTGTCAATTCTTGATCTTAGAGCATAAGCTATAGGTGTTCTGTTCAGGAACTTTTCCCCTATGCCCATGTCCTCAAGGGTCTTCCTCAGTTTCTTTTCTATTAATTTCAGTGTGTCAGGTTTTATGTGGAGGTCCATTATCCACTTGGAATTGAGTTTAGTTCCACAGGATAAGAATGGATCAATTCACATTCTTCTGCATGTTGACCTCCAATTGAACCAACACCATTTGTTGAAAAGGCTATCTTTTTTTCAACTGGATTTTTTCTGCTCCTTTGTTGAAGATCAAATGACCATAGGTGTGTGGGTTTATTTCTTGTTCTTCAATCCTATTCCACTGATCCACTTGCCTGTCACTGTACCAATACCATGCAGTTTTTAACACTACTGCTCTCTAGTATTGCTTGAGGTCAGGGATACTGATTCCCCACAAATTACTTTTACTGTTCAGAATAGTTTTAGCTATCCTCGGTTTTTTGTTATTCCAGATGAATTTGAGAATTGCTCTTTCTAACTCTATGAAGTACGGAGTTGGGATTTTGATGGAGATTTTGTTCAAACTTGCTTTTGGCAAGATGGCCGTTTTTACTATATCAATACTGCCAATCCACGAGCATGGAAAATTTTTCCATTTTCTGAGATCTTTGATTTCGTTCTTCAGAGACATGAAGTACTTGTCATACAGCTCTTTCATTTGTTTGGTTAGAGTCACAACAAGATACTTTATATTGCTTTTGGCTATTGCGATAAGTGTCATTGCCCCAACTTCTTTCTCAGCCTGCTTAACTTTTGAGTATAGGAAGGCTACTGATTTGCTTGAGTTGATGTTTTAACTAGCCACTTTGCTGAAGTTGTTTATCAGCTGTAGGAATTCTCTGGTGGACTTTTTTTTGGGTCATTTGAGTATACTATCATACCATCTGCAAATAGTGATAGATTGAATTCTTCCTTTCCAATTTGTATCGCTTTGACCTCCTTATGTTGTCTAATTGCTCTAGCTAGAATTTCAAGTACTATATTGAAAAGATATGGAGAGAGACGGCAGCTTTGTCTAGTCCCTGATTTTAGTGTGATTGCTTCAAGTTTCTCTCCATTTAGTTTGATGTTGGCTACCAGTTTGCTGTATATTGCTTTTACTATGTTTCGGTATTGGACTTGAATTCCTGTATTTTCCAAGACTTTTAACATGAAAGATGCAGAATTTTGTCAAATGCTTTTTCACCATCTAATGAAATGACCGTGTGGTTTTCTTGTTGTTGTTGTTGTTTATGTAGTAGATTGCATTGATGGATTTCTGTATATTGAACCATTCCTGCATCCCTGGGATGAAGCCTACTTGATCATGGTGGATGATCATTTTTATGTGTTCTGGTATTCAGTTTGCAAGAATTTTATTTAGTATCTTTGCATCGATATTCATAAGGGAAATTGCCCCAAAGTTCTCTTTCTTTGTTGGATCTTTGTGTTGTTTTGGTATCAGCATAATTGTGGCTTCATAGAACGAGTTGGGTAGTGTTCCTTTTGTTTCTATTCTGTGGAATAGTTTGAAGAATATTAGTGTTAGGTCTTCTTTGAGTGTCTGATAGAATTCTGTACTAAAATCACCTGGTCCTGTGCTTTTTTTTTGTTGTTGTTGTTGTTTGGAAGACTTTCTATTACCCCTTCTATTTCTTTAGGGTTTATGGGAGTGTTTAGATGATTTATTTGATCCTGATTTGATTTTGGTATTTTGAATCTGTCTAGGAAATTGTCCATTTCCTCCAGATTCTCCAGTTGTGTTGAGTATAGGCTTTTGTATTAGGATCTGATGTTTTTTTTGTTTTTTGTTTTTTTATTTCCTCAGTTTCTGTTGTTATATCTCCCTTTTCATTTCTAAATTTGTTAATTTAGATACTGTCTCTCTGCCCTTTGGTTAGTCTGGGTAAGGGTTTATCTATCTTGTTGATTTTCTCAAATAACCAGCTCCTGGTTTTGTTGATTCTTTGTATGGTTCTTGTTGTTTCTACTTGATTGATTTCAGCCCTGAGTTTGATGATTTCCTGTCTTCTACTCCTCCTGGATGAATTAGCTTCTTTTTGTTTCAGGTCTCTCAGGTGTATCATTAAGCTGCTAGTGTATGCTCTCTCCAGTTTCTTTTTGGAGGTACTTAGGGCTACATGTTTCACTCTTAGCATGGCTTTCATTGTGTCCCATAGATTTGGGTATGTTGTGCCTTCATTTTCATTAAATTCTAAAAAGTCTTTGATTTCTTTCTTTATTTCTTCCTTGACCAAGGTGTCATTGAGTGGAGTATTGTTCAGTTTCCATGTGTATGTGGGCTTTCTGTTGTTTTTGTTGCTATTGAAGACCACTTTTGCTCCATAGTGATATGATAGGAGGCATGGGATTATTTCGATCTTCTTATATTTGTTGAGGTCAGTCTTGTGACCAATTATATGGTCGATTTTGAAGAACGTACCATGAGGTGCTGAGAAAAAGTACATTCTTTTTCTTTAGATTGAAATGTTCTGTATATATCTGTTAAATCTAATTGGTCCAAAGCTTCAATTAGTTTCACTGTTTCCCTGTTCAGTTTCAGTATTTCTGATCAGTCCATTGAGGAAAGTGCAGTGTTGAAGTCACCCACAATTATTGGGTTAGGTGCAATGTGTACATTGAGCTTTAGTAAAGTTTCTTTTATGAATGAGGGTACCCTTGCATTTGGAGCATAGATGTTCAGGATTGAGAGTTCTTCTTGGTGTATTTTTCCTTTGACCAGCAAGAAATATCCCTCAGTATCTCTTTTGATGACTTTAGGTTGAAAGTCAATTTTATCTGATATTAGAATTGATACTCAGACTTGTTTCCTGAGACAATTTGCTTGTAAAATTGTCTTCCAGCCTTTTACTCTAAAGTAGTGTTTGTCTTTGACATTGAGTTGTGTTTCCTGTATGCAGCAAAATGTGGGGTCATGTTTCCTTATCAAGGTTGTTAGTCTATGTCTTTTTATTGGGGAATTGAGTCCACTGATGTTAAGAGATATTAAGGAATAGTGATTATTATTTCCTGTCATTTTTGATTTTTTTTTATAATTGATTGTTTATCTTTTTTGGGGATTGATGAAAGAAGGTTACTATCTTGCTTTTCTACGGTGTGGTTTCCCTCCTTTTATTGGAGTTTTCCTCCTGTTATTCTTTGGAGGGCTGGGTTTATGGAAAGATATTGCATAAATTTGGTTTTGTCATGGAATATGTTGGTTTCTCCATTTATGGGATTGAGAGTTTTGCTGGGTATAGTAGTCTTGGCTGACATTTGTGTTCTCTTAGAGTCTGCATGAGCTCTTCCCAGGATCTTCTAGCTTTCATGGTCTCTGGTGAGAAGTCTGGTGTAATTCTGATAGGTCTTCCTTTATATATTACTTGGCCTTTTTCTCTTACTGCCTTTAATATTCTTTTTTTGTTTAGTACATTTGGCATTTTGATTATTATGTGACAGGAGGTATTTCTGTTCTGGTCCAGTCTGTTTGGAGTTCTGTAGGCTTCTTGTGTATTCATGGGTATCTCTTCCATTAGGTTAGGAAAGTTTTCTTCTATAATTTTGCTGAAGATATTTGCTGGCCCTTTAAATTGTAAATCTTCACTCTCATCTATACCTATAATCCTTAGGTGTTTGGTCTTCTCATTGTATCCTGGATCTCCTGGATGTTTTGGGTTACAAGTTTTTTGCATTTTGCATTTTCTTTGACTGTTCAGTCAATGCTTTCTATGGTATTTTTGGCATCTGAGATTCTTTCTTCTATCTCTTGTATTCTGCTGTTGATATTCGCATCTATGACCCCTAATTTCTTTCCAAGGTTTTCTATCTCCAAAGCTGTCTCCCTTTGCAATTTCTTAGTTGTTTCTACTTCTGTTTTTAGATCCTGGATGTTTTTGCTCAGTTCCTTTACTTGCTTATTTGTGTTTTCCTGTAATTCTTTGAGAGATTTTGGTGTGTCTTCTTTCATGAATTCTACCTGTTGACTCAGTTTATCCTGCAATTCTTTAAGTGATTTTTTTTTTTTTTTGCTTTTCCTCTTTATTTGCTTGTATCTGTTGACCCATATTCTCCTGAATTTCTTTAAATGAATTTGTGTTTCTCTTGTAAGGGCTTCTAACTTTTGACTCATTTTTTCCTGTATTTCTTTAAGAGATTTATTTATGTTTTTCTTGTGTTCCTCTGACCTCATCATGACAAGTGATTTTAAATCCAAATCTTGTTTTTCTGATGTGTTGGGGTATCTAGGACTTGCTGTATTTGGAGAACTGGGTTCAGATCCTGCTATATTGCCTTGATTTCTGTTAGTAACATTCCTACGTTTGCCTTTTGTCATTTGGTTATCTCTGGCGTTAGTTGGTCCTGTTGTCACTGGCTGGTGCTTGAACCTCCTTTGATCTGTAAAACTATATCTGCATCACTGTATGACTGGGTTTCCCCTGGCATAGATTGCTGATGTGTTGCCCTCCTCTTGGGTGCCACTGGAGCCCTGGTGTGTTTTGTTATACTCGGGTTGTCTCTGTGCACCTGGTGCTGCCCTCTGCTCAGTTAGGGAGTGAAGATGGTAGCGGGGAGCCCCTCCAAATGCTGGTCACCCTGCATGGCAGAGGATCCATGACAGGCTGGTACACAGACAAACCGCCAATCTGCCCAGGTCCTGGATGCAGGCAGCAGCCCTGTGGTCTGCATCCCCAGAGATCTTAAACTCTGGAGTCGCTTGTCCTGTCCAGGATAGGCAGTTTTCTAAAGGTAAACTATGAGTGACCAATAAAAATGTAAAATAAGGCTTACATGTACTAGGCAACAGATAAAAACTATACTAGTATTCTATCTTAGAACAGTAAGAATGGCCTTCAACAAAGTTATAAATAGGACAATCAATAAAGCAATAATCCTTGGGAGAGAATAATTCTTTTTGAATTATCCATTTGTGGTTCTTACTTATTTTTTTAATTGATGTGACCTCATTAAAAACATTCCTTTTATATTAATGTGGCCAATGATAGTGTTATTATTCCGGTATTGTTTTTGAAATCATTTCTAGGACAGACTGTTTCACCTTCTATTTTCTGTTATTCTGGCTCTTTGAATCTTTCCATCCCTACGTCAGTAACATCCCAGGACTGAGACAATCAGGAACTGTGATACAGATGTATCTGATAGGGATAATTTGGACTCAGTATGTTTTATTGATATATTTATATACAAATACATATAAATTGATACACATACACATAATAATAATGATAATAAATAATAGTAACAATAATAACAATAATAATAATAAGACTATGAACTTGAAATTATGTAGGGGATATGGCATGTGTGAGAGGATAATGGGAGGAATGGGAAGAAAAAATGATATAGCTTCATTTTAATTTAAATAAACAATATATAAATAAACAAAGTAAATAAAAATGCTGATAAGGTGGAATCAAAGGGGTGTGCTATGGACTACTTTTTACTATAGGACATATCAAAAATTATTGTGCCTATTGCTTCTTTGACCATTATTTCCTTCTTTATCTATATTTAACAACTTTTATTTCTTTTCATATCACAATTTATTAAATGTTCATACAATCATATTCTATACATTAAATTATTCCCTTCATATTCTCCTTACCTGGTCGGATTTGTGCATCATTTTTCTTCCATTAGATAGGTTCACATCTACTATCATAGTACATACATGATTTTTATATATGTATATAAAATATAAAATCATAAAGGTGGAAAAACATGTAGTACTTTTCCTTCTGAGACTGGTTTAATTCTAAAACTATGATAATCTCTAGTTGAATTCATTTTCTAAAAAAACAATTTAATTCATTTTCTGAAATGGCTGATAAAATTGATTGCACAAACACACACATACATATATCCTCTCTTGCTCTTACATTGGTTTAACCTTCTCTGCAGCATTCCCTGAGCTCTGGGTGTGGGGGATGGGGGAGAGGACAATGTCATTAATATAGACATCCTTCTTAGAGCTGTAATCCTAGATCTGCATCATATCTGGATATGTTTTTCTGTATTTATATTTGTTCCCATTTGCAGCAGGGGGAAGCTACTTTGATGATGGTTGAAAAATACAATGATCCATGAAAACAGAAGAATATTATTAGGAGTTATTTTATCACTACATTCTTTTAAAGATGCATAGTATTTGGCTTTCCCTTAGGTCTCTGACATATCTTGTCTATGGTTCTTTTTCACCTCCACAGTACCATATTCTATCTGGTAGACTGGGTCTGGTGGAGATATTAGTTGATTACTCCAATAAGTTTTGTATCACCATTTGCCTAGCTCATTTGGCAGACAAGGCTGCTTTGTAGATCAAGGGTTTTGTGGCTGGGTTGTTAGCTAACTACTTTTGATTGTCAATTTGACCACATCTGGAACTAAAACCCCAAAATGGAAGACATGGTTTTGAAGGATTTTTGCTGAATTTGAAGTAGGAAAATTCACTTCTAATTTGGATCTTGAGGAATGAAGACCCCCTTTAATCCAGATCATTTGAGCTCTGAAAAGACATATCCTTAACTCACATCAAATCTGGAAACCTTTATAAGGACACAGAAGGAAAAAGCTCTTGTTTATTTCCTGCTGGCCTTGGCCTAACTATCAAGTCCATTTTTTAAATGGCATTAAGTCCTTCTTTTCTGGAATTCTTCGGACCAGCCTCATTGACTGAGCAGCTACTTGAATTTTGACTTTCTTTTCTTAGCTAGTTAATGTCAGGTAAGCTGGACCACAGTCTTATACACAATAGATTGTTTCTCTGTTATCATTTATCTTTTCTTCCAGTAATGGGTATCTTATTATATTAGTCTTCAATTATGTTTCTGTATGCTATTTTAAAATATAAGTTCACATATTATTAAAACTTTTGAGCAAATAATTTTTTTTGAAAAGATTTTTGTGCATGGACCTAATATGCTTGTAGTAGCATACAATAACAAATACAAAAGGAAAATGAAACACTTGAAATCACCGTTCTCTGAACATCATTTCATGAAGTGTGGCTTCCTGGGCTTCCTATTGCTTCATAAATCTGTTTGTTGTTTTAAATGTTCTTTTCCATTAGATGCATCAGATCTGAAGCAAGCCCATCTATCTATGAAGACAGCATTCATGCATTTAAAGAAAGATTTAAACACAGGAACATAAAGTACCAGTAAAGTACCAAATGGAAAAAGCTTGTCATATTAACAGCTTCTGAATAAAAACAGTTCATAATAATTCCACTTTCTAATCGCTGAGAAATTTTTGTTTACTGTTCTTGCTATGGCTATGAATTTTCAATCTGACTATGACATTAAGGCAGCAATGAGAAGATTCTCTATAGAGATGATCATCTGTGAACCATTCTGGGACTAGCCATAATATACATTCAAACTTGACTCAATTTTAAGTAACAATTGCTCACATGGTAACCTGTATTTACAGTTGTGTAATATATAGGTTTTTACAAAAAAATGGTCCTTTTATGTTGCTAAGCCTGGCTTTATTTCTCCTTACTAATAATGCTGAGAAATTACGTACAAATAGACATTCAGATTAAATCTGAGGAAAATATATGTAGATACTTCCTGAGTATTCTTTGGCATTTAAAATCGAAGAAACATAAGCCAATCAAAACAACAACATAAACAACAACAAAAACCCACACTTAAACAGCATTTTCTATTCTGAGACTCAGTAGAGTATGAACAAACCTATAGGTCATTGTACTTTTTTTCATGTGAAACACAGAAAAAAACAAGTTATTTTGGTGTTTAATTTTCTGTGACCTCCTTTTGGCTTTTTTTAATTAACGTGTTCTTTGACAGTCATGCATTTGCACAATGCACTGCAGTTGCTTTTCTCCTCTCTCCCTTCCTTTCTTCTCTCCTATACTTTCAACCTCTCTTCTCTACCTTTCCTTCTCACACCTGGGTTCCTTTTGCTTTGTTCTGTGGCATACTAAGTTGCATATTATTCTCACAATTTAAAGGTTAGAGTCATTCATAATTGAACAGATTGGAAATTATACTTGAATATAAGTGACTAAAATATCTAAAAATTGATTTACTTTTGAAATGTGGTATTTTATTCAAAATGTTCAAGGCAAATGTAATGAAACTATATCTGACAGGATAATAATTAACAAGAGTATATTATTATCAGTATAATATAATAAGTATAATATAATAAGTGAATAATATTATTGGGTAGTATTTTATATTCTGGTTATGTTTAGGTTATATCTCACCATTTTTCTTGTTTCCAAAGCAAAATAAACCAAAAAAAAATTAAATCCTGTTCTGTCAAGGATAATCTCTACTCACACATATAACAACTTTGAATGTTAATGAGAGAAAGTATATTGTGATATTTACATAACTATGAATTTAAAGATAAATTCCAAGTGGAGCTTTAGATATTCAAATGTGCATTGTTTTGATCTAAGCTGTAAATCCTACACACCAAGTCAGAAAATGCAATCTTAGAATATAAATGGATATAATTCATCAGGTGGTCTCTTCATTCTAAACAATGAAGCAGATGATTCAGGATGTGTATGCTTTACCAGTGTGTCCTCTTGTCATTCAAAGAAACCGAACATAGTCTAACATGCTCAGTTTTGTTTTATTTTTCAAACTTTAATAGAGTATAGGAAAATAGTGCTGTATTCAATGCTCTGTTACTAAATTAATAGTCTCATCAATGGTGCTATTTATGAAG
This sequence comes from Apodemus sylvaticus, assembly GCF_947179515.1. NCBI lineage: Eukaryota > Metazoa > Chordata > Mammalia > Rodentia > Muridae > Apodemus > Apodemus sylvaticus. Next base: position 74,734,550 of record NC_067477.1, on the reverse strand, counting down.
GGAGATAATTTACTTTAATTTTACTTAAACCTACTTGTCTCACTGATTATTACTTTTGCAAAGAAAGAGTCACATACAGATAAATTCTTTGTTTATTCTACCCTCACAAAAGATATATTTGTAATTGAAGTAGTTTTGTTTTTTTATCTTATGTATTGTTTTATTTTGTTCTATTTTGGTTTGTACTCAGAATTAGTAACATAACCTAAAATTATTCTGAAGAGAGATTGAGATGTAAGAAATGAAAATATTTTATATAAAATCAGAGGATTGTTATTTTATATTTATATATCTCTTTTGATATGGATACACAAGCTTTCTATTTCAACTAGTGTTGAAGTATTGACTCAGCAAAAAGAAAAAAAAATCCTGTGTTCTCATTCAGAAAGCTGACTAAATTTTCTTTTGATAAGATTTCTTTTGGGACTTAGGAGACAGCAGGTGTTGGCAAGGATGTGGAGAAAGAGGAACACTCCTTCACTGCTGGTGGGATTGTAAGATGGTACAACCACTATGGAAATCAGTCTGGCGGTTCCTAAGAAAACTGGACATGACACTTCTGGAGGACCCTGCTATACCTCTCCTGGGCATATACCCAAAGAATTCCCTAGCATGCAATAAGGACACATGCTCCTCTATGTTCATAGCAGCCTTATTTATAATAGCCAGAAGCTAGAAAGAACCCAGATATCCCTCAATGGAGGAATAGATACAGAAAATGTGGTATATATACACAATGGAGTACTATTCAGGAATTAAAAACAATGAATTCATGAATTTTTTAGGCAAATGGATGGAACTGGAAAATATCATCCTAAGCAAGGTAACACATTCACAAAAGAATACACATGGAATGCAATCATTGATAAATGGATATTAATTAGCCCTGAAGCTCTGAATACTGAAGATATAATTATCATATCAAATGATTCCCATGAAGAAGGAAGAAAAGGGCTCTAATCCAGGAAAAGCTTGATCCAGCATTGTAGGGGAGTACCAGGACAGAGAAAAGGGAGGGGAAAAGATAGGAGAATGGATGGCGAGAAGAGGACTTATGGGACATATGGGGAGGGAGGAACTGGGAAAAGGGAAAGCTTTTGGATTGTAAACAAAGAATATAGAAAATATACATATATATACAAAACAGCAGGGAGACAGCAGGTGTTGGCGAGGATGTGGAGAAAGAGGAACACTTCTCCACTGCTGGTGGGATTGCAAGATGGTGCAACCGCTTTGGAAATCAGTCTGGCGGTTCCTCAGAAAACTGGCCATGATACTTCCTGAGGACCCAGTTATACCACTCCTGGGCATATATCCAGAGGATTCTTCAGCATGCAATAAGGACACATGCTCGACTATGTTCATAGCAGCCCTATTTGTAGTAGCCAGAAGCTAGAAAGAACCCAGGTGTCCTTCAACGGAGGAATGGATACAAAAAAAATGTAGTATATTTACACAACGGAGTACTATTCAGCCATTAGAAACAATGAATTCATGAAATTCTTAGACAAATGGATGGAGCTGGAGAACATCATACTAAGTGAGGTAACCCAGTCTCAAAAGATCAATCATGGTATGTACTCACTGATAAGTGGATATTAGCCTAGAAACTTTGAATACCCAAGACATAATCCACATATTAAATGATGTCCAAAAAGAATGGAGGACTGGCCCCTGGAAAGACTCAGTGCAAGAGTATAGGGGAATTTGAGAACAGGGAAACGGGAAGGGGTAGATGGGGGAACAAGGGGAGGGAAGAGGGCTTATGGGACTTGTGGGGAGTGATTTACAGTTTGGTAGCACTATTGATAGAGTTTTCTCTCTTAGCAGCTTGCATAGTACCTGCCAATACTGGAAAAGCTAGTTCTCAGCAAGTAGGCTTACAGGATTTTTCTAGCTAAGGATATCCAAGTCCTCTGTCCAAAGAACATGGTATCTTCAGTAATAGAATCTTACCTCCAAGTTCTGAGAAGTCAAGGTTAGCAGTAATAACTTCTGCCTGACAGTAGGAATATAGTTTATAATCTGTGGTCCTTGGGAGGAGGGAGAGCATTATCATTCCATATTGTGGGACTTCACTTAAACATACACAGATATTTTATATGAGTGTTTAAAACACAAAATAATGTTTGCCTGTGGATCTTTCCAGCATCCTTGGTGTTATGTCACTCCTTTCTCTATTCTTTTGTAGTATGCTTTCTCTAAGCTCCCAACCTAAACTCCTTCAGTATTTCCCATTGCCCCTTCATAGCATATGCTTTCTAGTATTTCCTACTATTGAAACTCAAAATAATTCTAATTATGACCCTTTAATCTTGTTGTAAATCAATAGTTGCCCAACTGTATATAAGATACAACTCAATAAGAGAAAACTCATACTTGGCAGTGCAAACCTGGAAACCCACTAGTGGTTGTGGTCAACTAAAGTGGTCATAGACATTAGAGGAGACCCTTCTACTGCCATGTTCCCCAAAGTAAAATATACCACCAAAATCTAAATATTTGATCTCATCCACAGAAAAGAGTAGCTCTCGATCTTTACTAAAGTGGTTTCTTTTATCACAATATAGAGACAATGAGAGAATTCTATAATTGGTCAAATTTCAGATAGTATTTCATCACTGTTGCATTCCAAATCTCAATATTTATATTTTGAAAAATATACACGTAAATCTCAGGGAACACTATAAATAAGATGAAAACGAATGTAAATGCCAAAGAAGCAGGATGCCTATTGCTAATGTGTGCTAGACATGACAGGGATGTTGTATACATTAAATCTCAGTATGGAAGCAGATTCACAAATCCTACCACTATACCAAGAGTTACAATATATATATACAAAGCAATAGTGCTAACACCAATACTTTTCAAAATATTCCACAAAATAGAAACAGAAGGAACACTGACCAACTCGTTCTACAAAGTCACAATTACACTGATACCAAAACCACACAAAGATCCAACAAAGAAAGAGAACTTCAGACCAATTTCCTTTATGAACATCAATTCTCAAATTTCATTTAACTGAGTTCAAATCATTTGTAAAATCCATGATGATGAAAATTGTGTTAAAAATGTTTGTTTAAAGAATCTATGATGGGGAAAAGAACATGAACATTCCACAATGGATGTTAGTGCCTAGAAGCTTCTCTTTAACATTAATGAACATTGAAAGCTTTGACGTATAGGAACTTAAACATTTTTCTGAATTGATTCAGTTCTTTATCACACTATGGAAATGAGTTCTCTCATTACCTGTTAAGAAAGATGCTTTAGTCTCTGTTCTATTGATGTGAAGAGACACTAAGATCAAAGCAACTGTTATAAAGGAAAGTATTTAATTGGTGTTTGCTTGTAGTTTCAGAGGGTTACCACATTATCATGGCAGGGGATATGGTGGCCTACAGGCAGGCATGACACTGTAGCTGAGATTTAAATTCTATTCGGTTGAGAGATAGAAATAGACACAGCTGGCTTGCACTTTTCAGACTTCAATGCCCAGTGACATAATTCCTTCAGCGAGCTCATACTTTGTTCCAAGAAGGCTGAACCTCCCAATTCTTTCAAAGAATTTTACTCCCTATTGACTAAGCATTCACATATATTAGCTTACATGGCCATCCTAATTCAAACCACCATCAAAGTATATCCAAAATCTGATAAATTATGTGACTATATACCTTTTGTCATGTGCTTCATGGTACATTACATCTGCAGGTGAAAAGCATGGCAGTATATTGCAAACTATCAACAGGACATAGAGCTACTATAAAAGAATTCAGAGTTTAAGCAAAGTATAGCATATAAGCAACAAATGAAAACATATGTTAGAAAATAAGTGATCTGTAGGATCACTTTGTCAGATAAATTTCTGGTGATTATAACTTAAAACTAAATGGCATGCTAGGAGTATTGAGTTTATTTTTGCCTCATATTTCTATAAAGAAACAATGAATTGACCCCAGCCTATTCCCAACATTTTATAAATGCCAAGTTATTTTTCTTTAAAAATCTGAACATATCTTTTTCTAAAGAAACACTACAGGTTATTATTAAAATTTTTGTAGTAATGGTCTCAAGTTGTTCTCTGTCATATGCCTTATAGACATGCCATCCTTGATTTATGCAGCTGGCATGATAACCCAGTAACAGTAGGATATTGCATCAATTAATGGTACATAATTGAGAAATAACAGATTGGGGTTAAGGGTGCAGTCTGTTAGTAGAGAACAGAGTTTTCACTTTCACAAGTATACTGGCCTAGATGGAAATTAAATGTGTGACCTTGACTTTATTACCACCAGGATCTAATTGAGGTAACTATCTTTGTCACAGAGTGACACCTAAATAACTAATACTCTTGTTATTATCACCCCATGGTATCTATTAATATTATAAATCTTTGTTTCATCATTTTAATAATACTTTTACAGAAAAGTATTTCTGATGATAAATTTTAATGTTTTATATTAACATTTTATTATTATCCTGGTTGTGAACATTTTCAAATTTCAATCCTTAAATGTAATTATAAAAAATATTATTTCACAAACAGTCACTTGCTTGTTTACATAATAGTCATTGTAACTGATTCTAAATTCTCCATCATAGGGCTTACTTATAATACTTTCTTGTTAATACAATAGCAGCAATCAAAAACCTTTTGGAGACCTGATATTCTGTTCTCCTCACTCACTGACATTTGGGGATAAGGCAATAAAGAAGACATAGGTTCCAAATAATCTTCTACATGATGATGACTTGCTTGGAATGCACTTTTTAAATATGCAAATTGGTCCATAAAAAAGAAAGCTACTCTCTTTCTTTTCCTGTCCTGATGGAGAGGAAGGAATGAGACATCATGGTAGGAAAGCTTCTCCTGAAATCTCTTCCCCTAAAAAATCTCTTCCTTGCAGAGAGAGCCAGCTCTCCTAGCACAGTCCTTTTCTTTTCCTAGAAAATAAACGGCTAGTTTTGGCACTATACTAACCACATTACAAGATGAAGGCTGGAGACTATTTTTTTATTCACTTAGGTATTTTATGTCATGAGTCAAAAATTACTGTCCTCAAGGTTGGCGGAATCATCAGACATAAAGACAGTCAATTGTTGCTCTCCATTCTTAAGAAAAAGATTGTAGGATAACAGTAGTGAATTCGTGGTTTCTAGTTCCATTGTTCAATTTACTGAAAATAATTTAACTGTTATATATAATAGTAACAACTGAGTGCCAGCAAATGTAAAATCATCTTTCTTCATGTTGCTGATTTTGCATATTCATACTTTAGAGATAAGATTGAAGTGGAAACTTCTGGTTTCTTTGGAAAGTCGGTTACTTACATCAAAAGATATTTTCCTGAAGCAGAAAAGGTAAGACAAGGTTTTGCCAAAGCAGACATGTGAAGGAGTGCTTTTCTGAGGCAGGCACAAGTGAAAGGATGTTTTGCTAAAGTAAACATGCGAATGGATGCATGATGAAGAATTCATTGCTAACAACACACCTGAATTAGTTCAGCTTACATTGTGTTGCTGAACTCCATTTTTCATGACCGCATAGGTAGAAATGCACAGAAAACTTCTGCTGGTGTTCTGGCAACTTCTTGTGGCTTCCTCAGACTCAGGGCAATTGGCAGAGTGATGTCAGCTGATACAGACTCATGTGGCATTTTGTTAAGACAGACTCATGCAGTGAAGCAATACACATGGAAGGACATGCAATGTTTGGAGGGACAGGACAAAACAGAAAGATACATGGACTTACATAGCTTCATGGTCTTTCATCTTAGTCTTTGCCTTCACTTAATATCACTTCCTTGAGAAAGGCACAGCAGAAAACTTCTCCTGCCACCCTGGCTGGTCAAATGACTCCTGATATATCCTGTCAATTTGACTGAGGCCTTGCTATTTCTGCTAGGTCATTCTGCCACCGGAGATTTGTGTTAGCTATCTTGACACTACTCAACTAGACTGCTGGTACACTTATAAAGAATTTGTGAGTGATCAACTACCATTGCTGATTCATGTGAAATGAACTGCTGATTTTCTGACAATACAGATTGTATTTTATCCAAAGAACAATTTTTAAGCAGGTCTACTTCCCCCATATCCTAATAACTTTTCTTTTCCACTATCTCTCCTGGGTGATGGGCTAGAACAGAGGTTAAAATACTTTGGTCCTTCTTAGAAAGGGAAACAAAATGCCCAGGGGAGGAGATGAAGAGACAAAGTGTGGGGCAGAGTCTAAAGGAAAGACTATCCAGAGACTGCCTCACTTAGGGATCCATCCCATATATAGTCACCAAACCCAGACACTATTGTAGATGCCAACAAACACTGACTGACAAGAGCCTGATATAGCTGTCTCCTAAGAGGCTCTGCTAGTGCCTGACAAATACAGAAGTGGATGCTCACAGCCAATGAATAGACTGAGAACAGGGTCCCCAATGGAGGAACTAGAGAAGGGAATCAATGAGCTGAGGGGGGCGTTGCAGCCCCATAGGAGGAACAACAATATGAACCACCCAGTAGCCTCAGAGCTCCCAGAGACTAAACCATCAACCAAAGAGTATGCATGGAGGGACCCATAGATCCAGATCTATATGTAGCAGAGGATGGCCTAGTTGACCATCAAAGGGAGGAGAGGCCCTTGGTCCTGAGAAGGCTCAATGCCCCAGTATAGGGGAGTGCCAGGACAGGGAACTGAGAGTGGGTAGGTTAGTAAGCAATGTGGGAGGATGAGATAGGGGGTTTTCAGAGGGGAAAGCAGGAAAGAAGACACCATTTGAAATGTAAATGAAAATATTTAATAAATAATAATTGACAAAAATGTAACATGTATTTTAGGGTAGGTGAAAGTATTACGGTAATATAAGGGAAAATATTCAGTTCTTAGAAAATACACACTGAGGGCTGGGGAGACAAAATCTTTCCTGTACAAATGCATTACCAGAACCTAACTGGTGGATGATATAGTAGTAGTCTTGGTGCTTTAAAGATGACTGAGGTAGAATCCCCAGAGCAATTTGGCTAGCTAGCTAAAGTAGTCATTCTGGTGAGCTCTATGTTCATCTTAGACACCAAGGTTAATAAACTAAAATTTGTAACTTTTTGTTCATATCTGTACCATACTTTTCAGACTCTACTTTTTAAACCTTTATACATATTAGATATCTAGCATCATGTCTTGGAAGCTCACATCACAAAATTTATTTCTATTTCTCTAAGCATTTAGGACTTTTTTACATATGTGTTGTGTTCATTCATCCAGATGTCTGTCTGTCTATCTATCTATCTATCTATCTATCTATCTATCTATCTATCTATCTGTCATCTACCTATCATTTTTTGAGTGTTTAACACAACTTCAATATTCTGAAATTTGGATATTTGGTGTGTATTTTTTTAAACTAGTATTTGGAATGATCTAGGACTGCTTTATAACTTCACACTAAAGAACTCCTTCGATTTTACTCTTGGTTTCCTAATTAAAATTATGCATGTTTGCAAGTCCTAAATGGCGTGTAGCTTAAGTTTCATCTCCATAGAATGAAGCAGGAAATAATTTATTTTATATTTGCAAACTAAACTAGGTTTGTTATTTTTTCTTTTCTCTATAACTTTTGATGTCTGGGATGGTTTTTAGTTTTTTGTGATATGAGGAAAATTTTTCTCTATTAATTTCTCATATAGGAAGATATAAGTAAGCATTGAACTTCCTTTGCACTCGGTCCTACTAATATCTGCAACAGAATAATATAATTCAATGTTCAATTTTCTTTGCTTCCTTTTACTTGATGAATATGAATTTAATGTAATTGCATACATCTCCATTATTTTCTATCTCATTCATTGATATTCTAAAATATTTTCTGACTTAGAAAAGACATGTAGGTTTTGTAAAATGAATACCACAATGAACATTTTCAGATCCATCATTCAATTATATATGATTTTCTTATTTTAATAAAAATAACATTTATAAAATATTACATTCAAAAGTACATAATTTTATTATTATAAGTGCTCAACAATGAAGTAATGAAGCTGTCATTAAATTAGTACTACTTTTTGGTATTTCTCTCTGTTAGTGGCACAGATATAATAAATATTCAAAAGAAAGTTTCTATTTAAAAATAATGTATTTTCTTTTCCAACTACAGTCTATTTAACTAAAAGCGTTCATTTTCCTATAGCAGATGCCTGCTTTTCACCTGCATTATCTCATCATTCATCATCTTTTCAAATGGGTAACTTTTAACCATTTATAGAAATTTCCAAGTTGAATCACATAGGTGCATTTCTAGCTCTTAAAGTTAGTGGTCACAATTCTCAGCACCACTATCTTTTGTTAAAATGCTTTATTTTTTGCAATGTGTAACCATTCACTACTCTTCTTAATGGATTTTAATATTTTTATGCCTTTACTCATTTCTTGTTTTGCCTTTGCCTAAATATCATAATTGCTTTCCAATGCTGTTTTTTTAATAACAGATTTTTTTATTTGATATATTTTTTATTTACATTTCAAATGATTTCCCCTTTTCTAGACTCCCACTCCCCTAAATTCCCATCAGCCCCCTTCCTTCCCCCTGTTTTCCCACCCAATTCTTCCCACTTCCCTGTTCTGGTTTTGCCCTATACTGGAGTCTTTCCAGAACAAGGGGCCACTCCTCCGTTCTTCTTGTCCCTCATTTGATGTGTGGATTATGTTTTGGGTATTCCAGTTTTCTAGGTTAATATCCACTTATTAGTGAGTGCATACCATGATTCATCTTTTGAGTCTGGGTTACCTCACTTAGTATGATGTTCTCCAGCTCCATCCATTTACCTAAGAATTTCATGAATTCATTATTTCTAATGGCTGAATAGTACTCCATTGTGTATATATACCACAATTTTTTGTATCCACTCTTCTGTTGAGGGATACCTGGGTTCTTTCCAGCTTCTGGCAATTATAAATAGGGCTGTTATGAACATAGTGGAACATGTATCCTTATTATATACTGGGGAATCTTCTGGGTATATGCCCAGGAGTGGTATAGCAGGATCTTCTGGAAGTGAGGTGCCCAGTTTTCAGAGGAACTGCCAAACTGATTTCCAGAGTGGTTGTACCAATTTGCAACCCCACCAGCAGTGGAGGAGTGTTCTCTTTCTCTACATCCTTCACCAACATCTGCTGTCTCCTGAATTTTTAATCTTAGCCATTCTGACTGGTGTAAGGTGAAATCTCAGGGTTGTTTTGATTTGCATTCCCCTAATGACTAATGAAGCTGAGCATTTTTTAAGATGCTTCTCCGCCATCCAATGTTCTTCAGGTGAAAATTCTTTGTTTAACTCTGTACTCCGTTTTTTAGTAGGGTTATTTGGTTTTCTGGAGTCTAACTTCTTGAGTTCTTTATATATATTGGATATTAGCCCTCTATCTGATGTAGGGTTGGTGAAGATCTTTTCCCAATACCTTCCTATACTCAAAGAATAAGCAGGCTGAGAAAGAAATTAGGGAAATGACACCCTTCACAATAGCCACAAACAGTATAAAGTACCTTGGGGTGACTCTTATCAAACATGTGAAAGATCTGTATGACAAGAACTATGAAGAAGGAAATAGAAGAAGACCTCAAAAACTGGAAAAACCTCCCATGCTCATGGATTGGCAGGATTAATATAGTTAAAATGGCCATTTTGCCAAAAGCAATATACAGATTCAATGCAATACCCATCAAAATCCCAACTCAATTCTTCACAGAGTTAGAAAGAGCAATCCTCAAATTCATCTGGAATAACAAAAAACCCAGGATAGCTAAAACTATTCTCAACAATAAAAGAAATTCTGGGGGTATCAGTATCCCTGACCTCAAGCAATACTACAGAGCAATAATGTTAAAAACTGCATGGTACTGGTACAGTGACAGGCAGGCGGATCAATGGAACAGGATTGAAGATCCAGAAATGAATCCACAAACCTATGGCCACTTTATCCTCGACAAAGGGGCTGGAAACATCCAATGGAAAAAATATAGCCTTTTCAACAAATGGTGCTGGTTCAACTGTAGGTCAGCATGCAGAAGAATGGGAATTGATCCATCCTTTTCTCCTTGTACTAAGCTCAACTCCAAATGGATCAAGGACCTCCACATAAAGCCAGACACTCTGAAGCTAAGAGAAAAGAAACTGGGGAAGGCCCTTGGGGACATCAGTACAGGGGGAAAGTTTCTGAACAGATCACCAATAGCATATGCTCTAAGATCAAGAATTTACAAATGGGACCTCATAAAATTACAAAGTTTCTGTAAGGCAAAGGACACCATCAAAATGACAAATCAGCATCCATTGATGTTTTTATTCTTTAAATATTCTAAGCTGTTTAGTATGCCTTATTCAAATGGAGTCTATTGGCCATAACAGCACCAAAATTAATGACCCTAATGATAATGTGATGAGAACAAACAGCTGTTCATGATTGACAATACTAGCTCAAGTACCTGTTTATAACTTTCATGATGACCCTATGTAGAGGGCCTTATTGAGGTGCCATGGAACCTGGCAGGAACTTGACATCAACCAATGTGAAGTTCCTCATCCTTTGAGTGGGAACTCCTTTGTCAGCCATAATCCCCTCCACCTAGGGTGGAGCACTCACACCAAGGTGAAGCCTATTGTTCTTCAAGGACCTGCAGTTTCCTGAGAAACACTAGCCACCTGTGGAGCAACTGAACCAGTTCTGCTGAGAAGCTTCCAGCCCTTTCCCCCTGCCTATATATATTGAGAGCTCTTCATTAAACTTTGAGACCTTGAATAGCAGGTGTTATCTTGGTCTCGGCTCATTTTTTGCCACCTCCCCATCCATCCCCAGCTTCCCTTCCAGGTAACCTGTTCTATGTAACTGCAGGCGGTTACAACATTACAGAGTTCTTTGTATTCCTAGTGTGTCAACATTTTCTCATTGTAAGGTACTGATCCTCTGTTTCACATGAATGAATTCCAGCACAAGCACTTCATGATCAGTTTTGCATTCTGCAAGATGTTCTTGGAAGAAAATGTATTTAGACCCAGTGACATATGTGCCTATCACTTTTTCGAATAATGTTACCCTCATGGTATCATTGACTATTAAGTAAAGCTGGTTCAAATTATGGGTTATACCTCATAACTTAAAAAAAAAATCATACAATAATTCCATGTGATTTTATCCAATTATTTTGTCTTAATGTGCTGGATAGTTTTATGTCAAGTTGAAACAATCTAAAGTTATTTGAGATGAGAGAAACTCAATTGATTATATGCCTCCATAATGTCAGGCTATGGGCAAGCCTTTAGGGCATTGTCTTAGTGATTGATGGGATGCCTCAATGGATGTTATGTTTCTGGACTTGTGGTTCTGGGTTCTATAAGAAAGCACGCTGAACAAGCAGTGGTGAGAAAGTATAATTTTCCATGAAATAGTCAATTTTAACTTGTTTTTCTATATATTTCTTGAATTTTATCAGAAATATTTTCCTTGTAGATCTTCAATTTTATCAGAAAATATTTATAATTCCACTTTCACTCAACTTAGAAATATTTTATGCCTACCATTTTATCTGTAATTTTCCACGATAATGTTCAACTTTAGCAAGTTATTCTATATTTTTGTACAATTTTATCAAAAAATGTTTTCCACATAAATCTTCAATTTGTCATAAAATGTTCCTACTTCCTTTTTCAATTAATTTAACAATGTTTTTATGTCTACCATTTTAGTCTTTAATTTTCCATGAAAATTGTCAATTTTAATGTGTTTTTCCTATATATTTCTTCAATTTTGTCAAAAATATTTTCCATGTAAATCTTTAATTTTATCATAAAATGTTTTTACTTCCTTTTTCAATAAAATAAAGGACGAGGAAAAAAAGGAGAAAGCAAATAATTCTCAAACCTCCATCACCTCTATATCAGCTCCTGGTCCAAGGCTCCTTCTCTGTGTGAGTTCCTGAACTCGCTGCTTTTGATAGTGATTATTTGTATATATTGTCAATATAAAAGTCAACTATTGTCTTTTGAGTGAAATAAACCTTATCCTTCCTAAGTAGCTTTTGGAGATAGTGCTTTATCACAGCAATTCTAATGTTAACTAAACTTGCTGCTGTTCTCATGACACTGAAGTGCCTTATGCAGAAATTACCTCTTGATGAAAGGATATTGTGAACAAAATCATGTTCTGGTCCATATAAATAACCATGAGGAAACTCCATGTCTTTACATGTGTCTCTCCAATATGTAATAGGGATAAACTTTTTAACATTTTCTAACATATAATATCCCACTCAATACGTAGCAAGAAACAGCTTTTGCTTCACTTTTTCTATGCCATCGTGCACTGTACTCCTGATTTAGTTTTTCACCATGTCTTTCATAAGACTTTCAGAATCAAGAAATTCCTAACTAAGGTACAAAAGCAAAATCATCCTATTACTCAATAGACTCAGATGAAAACAAGTAACGATATCAGGTCAAAGAGAAGACACTGGAAGAGAATTAATTTGGGTCTGGGAAGACTGAGGATACATGCTGAATTGAGGTCATAACAACTAAGAAAGAGGTCAACATTTTTCAAATATTTGTTTATTTATTTTATGTATATGGATGCTTTATCTGCATTTATGTCTGTATACCAGAACTCTTGTGAGCTGTCATGTGTGTACTGGGAATTTAACTCAGAACCTTTGGAAGAACAGTGAGTGGTCTAGACTACGAAGCCATTTTTACAGACCATGTTCAACATTTTAAACCTGGAGACTTATTCACATTTTAGCTGGAGATATGGTTTGTCCAAGTATTAAAATCCACAGCCTTATTTTTTTTTAACTGGTACCTGTAAAATATATTTACATGTATATAGAACTTTATAAATGTGTTCATACATATAATTTAAAATATTCAAGTTGTGCAGTGTTAGTTCAGTTGTATTTAAAATTTGTGAGTAGATACCCTCCTATCAGGCAACCTGTGTTGCCTGTTTATTCCATTTTAACTTTCAGCAATTTATACCTTATGTCTTTATCTTACTTTCTTCAAATTAGGATACACAAAGTAATATACAGAAGTTAATAATTCCTTAGTGATTCATTCCATGCTACTAATTGCTTAAACAAAGAAAGATATTGTTAGATAGTAGTGCTAAATATTATTACAGGCACAATGGTAAAAAGGATTAAAGTATAGAATTTTGGTTATTACAAAATTCTAGATGTCCTTAGAAAATTGAAAAGAAGGAAGTCAGTTCCACTTTAGGTGATACGAAATGACAATATATTTTTTTTTCCTGGGTGGCCTTTACTTTATTTTTTTAAAATATTTTTATTTTCTATATTCTTTGTTTACATTCCAAATGATTTCCCCTTTCCTGGATCCCCCCTCCCCATATGTCCCATGTACCTTCTTCTCTCCATCCATTCTCCAATCACCTCCCTCCTTTTTCTCTGTCCTTATATTCCCCTCTAATGCTAGATCAATCCTTTCCAGGATCAGAACCCTCTCCATACTTCTTCACAAAATGACAATATTAAAATTAAATGTTCTCCACTTTCCTGGTTTCCCCTTCAGAAACTCCCTAATCCATCTTCCCTGCCTCTGCTTCTATGAGACTGCTCATCTACCAACCACCCACACCCACCTCCCCACCCTGGCATTCCCCTACTCTGGGACATGGAGCCTTTTCTTTTAAGGAGGCATTTCCACAACCTATAAACATCTATCAATTATTCAATATTCAAGTCTTTGAAGTAAAATTTTATCAGAATATTAATTTACCAACTAACAAGTTCCAACCTAGGTTTTGGTGTTTTAAATGTAAAATACTTTAATATTTCTTTTCTTGTGTTTTAAATGATTATATAATTACAAGACTTCTCTTTTCTTCTCCTCAAATTAAATTGTTTCACATATCCCTGACTGCTCTCTTTCAAATTCATGGTCTCTTTCTTCATTAATTGTTGATATATATGTATATACATATACATACATACACACACACACACTCACACACACATCATTATAGTGATTAAGCAGATTGTATTATGGATATATATGATATATACATGTATATATACATGTATATATATACATAATGGCATGAATGACAAGTCTCTGGCATAATACAACCTGCTTATATATATATATAATATTATATATATATATATATATAATACAATGCTTAATCACTATAATGATGTGTGTGTGTGTGGGGGGGTGGGTGTGTGTGTTCAGAGATGAATATTTGGTATAAGATTGTGATTCTTTTAATAGAATCACATGTGATTTTTGTGATTAAAAGAATGTGATTCTTTTAATAGCCTAGGGAAGGCTATTTTATCTACATTCAGTGTTTCTTAGGTTATGTAGCTTTTTCTAGTGTTGAGGGCTTGTAGATGTTCTCTGTCTTCATTAGCAAAGACACTGTGTTGCCTTTGTTTAGCTCATGCCTAGATAATCATGTTGGTGATATTCTAAAGGTATAGATGCTTATATTATTAGGAGACACAGTACTCTAGCACACTGTGGTTGTGCTTGTACAGCCTGGATCTACTGGTTTTTTCCATTTTTCATTTCTCTGCACTAATAATCCTAACAAATCCTAGGTGCTGAACTTGTTTTGTCGATGAATGAGTTTTGTGTTTAATGCTGTTTTTATACCCTATATGGATGTATTCATATAATAAAGACATTAGTCAACATGAATACATAAATAAGAAAATACTTATTATTAAAAAGCAGAACTTGAGGAAGAATAATATAGCTAAAAGCATACCTTCTCTTGTGTTGAAACAGGTACTAAATCAATTTACAAAAAAGTAACAAGTAATAATATTTTGCATAAATAATAAAAGAGAAACTCTGTTAATGTCAATATTAAATAAGTTTTACAAATTTAAACTGTGACATTTTGGAAGGAATGGACTACTATACCTTAGTATATTTTTGACAGCTTGTAAAAAATTTGATATATTTTTATATAAGAAAAATTAAAACTACCTGCTTAATATTACATGATTATTTAGCTAGATTAGAAAATGTATTCCCAATTATTATTCTATATAGATATAAAAATGGCATGAATGATAAGTCTCTGGCATATTCAGATTCCTACAGCTACAATGCCATGAATATAGATTTCTTCCTTCAGAAGATTTATTGAAAATCTTTTCAAGGGTTTGTTTATTAGTGTCTAATATTTTATTCTTACCATCTGTGTGAATGAAGGTATAATGTTCATCGCTTAGGGAGGATACTTTAAAGAAGGAGGTACACTTGTAGAATTAGATATGTTTTCTCATGATCATGTTCAATATTCTTAATATGATCATGTTGCTGAAATAATTGAATGAATTTATAGTAAACCAAATCTGTTATATATCTTGCATAATATAAAAATACTCTGAAAATACATGATTCTTCTCTGCTCTTTTGCTGTTAAGATGATGAACATGATTTTAAAGGATAAAATTGAACGTAAAGTATCATCTTATTAGGTGTTGCTTTGAAACAAAAGTTAAGAATTTCTGATATTTTAAGTACTGATCAGATAACTTTAACATGCCAAGTGCATCTTGATTTCTTCAGTGATTTTGTGAAAGTTATCACATTCAAACATGGACAAATTAGAAATACAATGGTACAGAGAAAATAATTCTCCTAAATCACTGGATGAATAGTCATCAATCAACTAAAAATACAGAGGAACCTAAAGAAGTTATCTGGTAGTAGAATATATTCTGTCCAAAAATGATGTTATATACAGACAACCTTAAGATGTTGTCAATTATTTAGGATTTTTCAATAACCATTGAACATGTCTTTTGTTCACATAAAAACACACAAACAACTAAAAACCAGAGCAGAAGTCTATTTCAAGACGAAATCTGATAGATTTAATTTATTAACATTTACTTAAGTGAAGTTGGTGGTATATATCAAATATCACACACAAACACACACATACATGAATACATGAACACACATGCACATGCATGCACACACACTGAGGACTGAGAGGTGAAAACTATTACTTCAACAGCATACATAAATAAATATATAATAAGAAAATGGCCAAATATCTTATTGTAGAGAAAGGACAGCAAATTTTAAAACTATAGATCAGGTATGGAAGAGACTGGAAAGATGATCAGCGGGTCAAGAGAGTGAATTAAATAAAATATGCACCTTCCAGGGCTGAGGGATGTGGGGAATCTCTAGAAAGTATCAAAGACCTGGGATTTGAGAGGCTCCCAGGACTCAATGTGTATTGCTTTAGCCAAAATGTTCAACAGTGAGGAGATGGAACCTGAAGAGACCACCACAATAGTTAGACATGGTAACCACTGGAGGAATAGGGACACCAACCCATCCCTACAAAAATTCTCAACCCCAAATTGTTCATGTCTTAAAAAAATCAAGCAGAGACTGAATAAATAGCTGACCAGTGTCAGACACTTGGGATCCATCCCATGGGTCGAGCACCAAATCCTGACACTATGACTGATGCCTTGTTGTGCTTGCACACAGGAGCCTAGCATGGCTGTCCTCTGAGAGTTTCTAATGGCAGTTTACTGAGACAAATGCTGATGCTTACAGACAACCATTGGCCTGAGGTCCGAAACCCCTATGAAGAGTTAGGTGAAGGAACTGAAGGAGATGCTAACCCCATAGGAAGCCCAACAGTGTCAGCTATCCTGGGACAGCTGGGAGCTGCCTGAGACTGAACCACCAACAAAAGAACATTTATGGGCTGGTCCGAGGCCTGAGCACATATGTAGCAGAGGACTTCCTTGTCTGGAAACAGTGTGAGGGGATGAGACCAGTCCTATAAAGACTTGATGCCCTAGGGTGAGGCAATATCCAGAGTGGTTACCCTCTGAGAGGTAAAAAGGACGAGGTGGGGGATGAGAGATTGGGGGAAGAACTCTGCAGCCATGAACCAGGAAGGGATACACCATTTGGAAGGTAAGTAAATAAAATAATAAATACAAATATATTTACACAAATATAAAAAATGGTGGACAGATATTCCCAATTCTAGGAGATAAGTATAGTATAGTCCATGTTAACCTTTCTTAATGATGATAATATGGTTAGGTATTATTAAACTATTTTGTACTGTATTTTATGTGTATGGATGTTTTGTGCCATCCTGCTGCTTGTGAAAGAAGGTATCAGAAACCTTGAGAAAGGAGTAATAGATTGCTGTGAGCTCTTATGTGGTTACTGTGAATTAAGCTGGATCCTCTGCAGGAATAGCAAGCACCCTCAGCCACTTGGCCTTCTCTTTAGCCATCCATCTACTGACAGCACTGATTTTGGAATAGAAAGAGGGATAGCATAGAAATGCTCAGAAGAAAACTAGTTTTAATCATAAAATAATTATCTTACTATAGAGGAATCTTAGAATTAGTTGCACCACAAGATATAGACTATAGATATGAAAAGTATTTTGACAATTGTTCTATTGCTTTAAGTGTTGTATGCCATGGATAATGAATGATCTAGTCTTTTTTTTTTTCATTGGATATTTTCTTTATTTACATTTCAAATGTTGTCACCTTTCCCAGTTTCCCCCCTCCCAGAAATCCTGTATTCCATCCTCCCTCCCCCTGCATCTATGAGAGTGTTCCTCCACCCACCCCACTCCCACCTCCCTCCCATCAGTTCCCCTACTCTGTGGCACCTATCAAGTCTTTATAGGACCAAGGACCTCTCTGCCCACCGATGCCTGACAAGGCAATCCTCCTCTACCTATGCTGTTGGAGCCTTGTGTACTCCTTGGTGGATGGCCAAGTTCTAGAAGAATCCTGGTATATTATATTGTGTATAATGACTAGCAATGTGGACAATTTTAACAGGGAAATTTCAGAATTCATATGAACACTTGCAATATAGGAATAGATTTCAAATTTTAGGATGTCGCATTTTAAGTGAAGGCAGATGAAGAGGAGAATGTGATGACCTCAAGGACTTTAGGAATTATGTTCCATTCTAAGTGGAGATATATGCTGAGGACAACTCAATGCCTTCTGTGACAAAAAAAAAAAAAGATAAAATACAGTAAATCACATAAATATTGTCAGTATTTTTAACTCATGGATCTTCAGACTAAGTGTTCAAATATAAGAAAATGGTAGAGTTTTGAGCCATGGATCTTCATACTAAATGTTCAAATATTCTAAAATGACAAATATTTTATTTCCTAAATGAACTCCAGATTCATTTGTTTTGGTGTGACAGATTGCATGTCCACTCACTCAAATAAAACCTTACCAGAGGCATGAAATTCTACTGGTTAGTCTTCATATCCATTGTAGAAAGCATAGCATTGAGCAGAGATTCACCTGGTCCTAAATTGAGAAGTGCATCATATGTTCCCTATTGAAATGCCAGGTTTACTTCCTTTTAGCCTACTTTTTTGGTATATATTTTAAAGCATTTCTTCCTTATGTGAACTTAAACCTTTTTTTATAGAATCAAAACACAAATACTTGAAATAAGAATCCCAAGATAAAATGCAATTCTGTCACATTACTAACTTCTATGTTTAATAATTCATTTCCTCATGCTTACATTTTTACAAACTTAGAAGGAGCTATAGTAGCTTTCACTCATCTACATTTGTGCTGGATTGTAAAGAATTGTTCATTAATAGTACAATATTCTTCTTAAAATGTACACTAATTTATGAAGTTTTCAGGCAATGAGACATGTTATAGTGGAACAAAGAAAACATGACCACAGAAATAGTTAAATATTGCCACCTGTCTAGAGATTTTACTTTCATCTACTTTCCTGCTGGCTGAACACAATACTCCATATCCTGACTTGGTTATTTTGTAACACTGACACACAAATGAAAGGCACTGTAGCTTCTATGAAGAACATATTTGACAAGCTCTTACACAACTGTTTGCAAATTTTATTGAAATCTCCACTTCCATTTATCTTTGTTAGCACAGCCTCAGAAATCACTGGATTGGAATTCTTGTACAATTTAACTCTAAAAGAATTAAGTGTGCAGGTGTTCAGAGAATGGCCTATTTTTCTAAGTAAATAAAATCTTTTGGGAGAAAAATATTATTTTTATTACCATATGAAAGTATATTCAACGGATCTAACTCATTTCTGAAAGAATAAACAGAAATATACTGCAAAGAAGGAAAAGATAAATCAAGAAACAAAAATGCAATTAGTCGAAAGCAATCTTAGGATGTTGAATTAGTAAACATGATAAATTACTTAAACAAGTACATTGAATAGTTTCACAGAGCTTGCTCTTCTTTCTTAAGGTTGCTATATTAAGCTAGGGCATAGGCAGCCCATCTTTGCAATGCACCATTGTAGAGAGCCTTATTGGGGTGCCATGCTACCTGGCAGGAACTTGACATTGACCAAGGTAAAGTTCCTCTCCCAGCTTTGAGTGGGAATTTATGTGTTAGCCATAATCCCCTACACCTAGGGTGGAGCACTCAGACCAAGGTGAAGTTCATGGTTCCTGCAGATCTACAAATTCCTGAATTAAGCACATGACCCACCCAGCTGCCTGAGCAGTGGAGCCAATGCCCAGTGAACAGCCAGACTAGTTCCCTGGAACACACCCTGGAATTTGGTGGAAGGGTCTTGCCGGAAAACTTAAAATTCTGAGTCTTACATTAAACCTAGAGACTGAGCAGCTGGAGTTGTGTTAGTCTTCATCTCTTTTTGCCGCCTTCCCATATATCCCCAGCTTCTCTTCCAGGTAACCCATTGATGTAACTGTGGGCAGTTACACACCATGAAAATAATTATATATATATATATATATATATATATATATATATATATATATATATATATATATATATATATATATATATTCACAATATAGAATGACTGAAAATGAGGTTAATTTTTATAGAATTTTCCAGTGCTCCTTTCTTCTCTGCTTTTTAAGCTGTACCTCACACAAAGGTCCCTGACAAACAAGTTTCAAGTAAATATGGAAGACCTATACAGGATGAAATTAAGGACATTCCATCTTGAAGTCTAACAGCTCCGATGGAGGTCCTTTTTCTTAGCTTTTATCTCAACATTTCAGAGTCCCTCATTCTTGTTTTGCCTTCTGCGACTTCAGGGACTGATTAGCACCTTTTTTTGTAATAAATTTTCATGTAATTAAAAATCAACTTGTTTCCCCAGCCTATTTCCTAACTTAAATAATATTGGTTCTCTTAACCTTTCCTTCAAGATTCTCTTTTCCAGACTATTAATCATGTTTATTGCTTGTCCCTGAACCTTCTTCCAGGTTCCCAAGGACTTTTTAACTTACTAAGTCCATGTCTTCACATAATCTGAAATGCAAGAATTACTTGTCTCATCCTGCACACTGTTCTTCTCTTTAGGCATCTAAAGAGTTTGAACTATCAGTTTGCTAAGTGTGACTCAAGCTATTGGAATAGGCACTATTGTCTTCCTCTACTAAATTCATCCTCTTTTCAACATCGTTTATGTCTATGTTCTTCCTTTCCTCCTTTTTCCCCTGAGAAAATCCTCAGCATTTCTACATGTAAAAGTATTTTCATTGTTTTTTTTGAAAAAAAAATATGCCACCTTGAAACATCTCATCTAACACAGTATTTATTTTCTTCAAGTTATTAGTGTTTGAGTTTTGAGTAAATATCCAATTTTTGGAAGTAATAGAATCCTATAAAAACTGCACATTTCCATCTCTTTATGTGGAGGCATTCTATAAGTCATTCACATTTACATGCGATTCATTTCTAAATGAATGAAATTGTAAACATGGTTTGTGTTCCTTGAGACTCAATTTCCAAAATAAGCTTTGATCTCACCTTTTACAAAGTTATTTCCTAAACGTTTCTCGGTTGTGTTTAGAATGTATTTCCTTATGAAAAGACCTCTAGAATTCTGATCTTCCTTGCATTCTCCTTTACAGTTTTCTGCATACATAAAGAGCATATATAATTTTGTTCCATTTTGTTTTCATATTCCTTCCTGTCTTTTGCAGATTCCCATTCTGTATGACTTATTTTCAATCTCAGTCAGATCTTATTTATAATAATACACATACACTAAAATAGTATATAGCAAACATTTTTCTCTGCCAATATATTTCAAATTTTAATTGAGTTGTTTATTTTATTTTTTGCAATTTTATTATTGTATTTTTAATTATTTAAGACAATTATCTTCTTTAAACTTTTTCTTTCCTTTTCATTGAAATAGACTCTTCTCTCATACATTAAATCCTAATTACTTTTTTCCAGCCTTCTTTTCGCAGCTTCCCCTCACATCCAAACTTTCCCAGATCCACTTCGCCCTTCATTTCCTCTTGATAACGCAGCAGCTCTACTAGAGATGACACACAAACAAAGCAAGATACAATAAGACAATGAAAAAGGCCTCATATCAAGGTTAGAAAATGCAACTCAATAGGAGAAAACATATCCAAAGAGCAGAAGACCTGGTGAGCCTATCTGAGTTCCTGCTTAGTTGATTCAGTGGGCTATGTACCCCTGGTACTCTCAATCCCCTCTGACTTCTACGTCATTTCTTCTGTCTCTTCAGTGGGATTTCTTAAGCTCTGAAAAAAAGAATCAGACAGAAATTACCAAATTTGACTCTCTCTCCACAAAGTGTCTAGCTTGGGTCTCTGTATTCACTCCCATCCGCTGCCAGAGAAAGTCTCTCTGACAATTCATGATTTTAACAATATCATTAAAAATTATGGTGGTTTGAATAGATTTAGCCCTCATAGATTCATGTGTTTGAACAATTATTCCATAGGGAGTGGCAATATAAGGACAATGGTCTCCATGGAATAGGTGTGGCCTTGTCAGAAGAAGTATGCCACAGTAGAGGAAAGCTTTGAGGATACTCACACAATGTTCCTTGTAGTTCACAGTGTAAAATCCTGCCCTCCTGCTGCCTATGGACCAAGATGTAAACACTTGCCTTCTAAAGCACCAAGTCTGGCTATATGGTGCCATGATTTCTAACCATGAGGATAATCAACTAACTTCTGAAACCTTAAGCCAGCCTCAGTGAATTTGTTTATTCTTTATGATTGTTACCATGGTCACTTTTGGTCTTCATAGCATTTGAAAACCTAAATAAGGCAGAACCATTCCATTAGCTTGTGTTTGTGTGTGTGTGTGTGTGTGTGTGTGTGTGTGTGTGTGTGTGTGTGTTGTGCTATCTTAGGTATCTGGATTATCCAGTCTACAGTTCCTGACAATCCAGGTAGTGTAGAATATTGGCTCCCTTTTATGCCCTATGTCCCAAGATAAAGCAAATACTGGTTGGCTACTCCGATAAATTTGCTGCCACTACTTCTCCATCACACCATTGCCTTGCAGGTAGGACAGATTATAGGTCAGTGTTTTGTGGTTAGGTATCACAGGTTGTAGGTCAAATGTTTTGCAGTTGTGTCAAGGCTTCTCTTTCTGTAGCCTGCAGAGGAACTTCTCACGACAAAAGGACATCTGGGTAGAGGCTACATGCTGGCACTTGATTAATTTCTCTGTGGTCAATGAGCTATGTGAATGGGGTTCTTGGTAATGGGGTTCTATTGATACTTTTCAGAAAGCATCTTCTTTATTTGCATTGGCTTGGGTTGTTTAAAGGGACTTCATTTGCCCACAACTCAATCAAATGCAGTTACACCACTGGAAGACTTGTGTGGCTACAAAAGTTGACCACTTCAACTCCATATCTTCATTTCAAGGAATCCTCATTAGGGTGACCTTCATAGATTCCAGGAGGTTCCCTCTGCACTAGGCTTCTACACAACCTCCAGTGTACCCCCACAGCCCAATTTTAGCCGTGTCTCCTTGAAAGAGCATTTATAATTATATTTTGTTTCATCCCAAATTTTTCCAGCATTCAATATTGCATATTTTCTTTCAGTCTGGCTCACTATCATTCTCAGTCAGATTTACATTTATATAACACAGATTACTAAACCAGGAGATAGCAAATATTTTTCTCTACAAATAAATTTTAAATTTTAATTAATTCACTTATGCATTTTATAATTATATCTTTCATTATTTAAGATAATTTTCAAATTCTAATACATCTGTCGATATTCTTTTTACGTCCCAGTTCTCTACAGATCCTGTGCCCTCTCCCTACTCACTAAACTTTATGTTATTTCACAAAAATGAAAGAAATAAACAATACAAAACCAAAATCTCCAAGAACTAAGAAAGCAAAATAAAGCCACATCAAAAAGTAATAAAAGGAAAAAACCCAAAGAATATCAAATAACTAAATAAAAAAGCAAACACACACATTCACACACACACAAACACACACACACACACACACACACACACAAAACAAAATCCAAGAACAAAACAACAAAAGCTGTAGATTACAAATATATATTAGTTAATTGCTGAATATGAAGCCTGTACTGGAGTGGTTTATATACCCAGACTCCCTCTATTGGAGAAAAGTGGTTTTCCCTACAGTGCCAGGCATAAGTGATAGCTTATTGTTAACCTTTTCATTATGGACTATATATTCATTCATTCATTCACTCATTGAATTGGTACACATCCATGCAGGCCCTGGGTATGTCGCCTTAGTCTCTGTGAGATCATCAGAGCTTTGCTCCTGTTAATTTAGAGGGGTTTGTTTAATTGGTGTCTTCAATCCCCACAGACTCTTACACTCTCTCTGCTTTTCTTACCCTTGGTTCCTGAGCTACAAGAGGAGGGATTTTAAGAAGACATCCCATTTAGGACTGAGTGATACAAGGTCTCACACTATATGTAATGTCTGGTTGTACCTCTATATATTTGTTTCCATATGCTGGAGAAGGAAGTCTTTCTCTGAACAAGGCTCTGCTCTTGTTCAGGATATCATTAGGATCATTAGGATAGTAGGATATCATTAGGAGTTGCTTTATCATTACATTATTATTAATAGTCCAGTATTATTAGGTTTTACCATAAGTTCCTAGGCTATCAAGTCTCAGGTTCTTGATTGATCATAGCAGGTCAAGTATAAGTTGTATCTCATGGAGTGAGCCTTAAGTCAATGCAGTTATTGTTTTATTTCCATAAGCTCTGTATTCCATTGCCCCGGCTTATCTTGTAGTCAGGACAGCATTGTAAATAAAAGAATTGTGACTGGCTTGGTGTTTATAATTTTCATTTGAAACCATGCAGAGTGCCATTCTGAATCAAGTACTCTGGGGCTTAGGAGTGAAGGCTCTATATAGGCACTGACACTGCATCTACATTTTTAATAAATTGTGTAGACATAACCTTCAGTAATGTAGCTCTCCATATTCTTGTCAATAGGCTGGGGATAACTGTGTCATTCCTTTGGCCAACAACTCAATTAGATGCAACTGATCCCATGAATGAAAGCCTTTTAGGTCACCAAAAAATACCCAATTCAGCTACCAACCATAGAACACACAGCAGGGGTGGGGGTACAGCTGGTGGAGAGGCACATCGGTCCAGCAAGATATGTAGCAGAGGATTTCCTTATCTGGCATAACTTGGAGGGGATCCCCTTGTTCCTGTGGAAACACGATGACCAAGAGTATGAGAACACTAGAATGCTGAGGCAGGAGTGGGTTGGCAGTTGGGGGCACACCCTTATAGAGGCAGGGGGAGTAAGGTGGGAATAGGGGACTTGTGGAGGGGAAATTGGGAATGTTGATAACATTTGAAATATAAATAAATAAAATAACTAATAAAAATGAAAAAAAGGGGAAAAAAGACTCTCTCCTCTGTTGTTTGGCAATATTGTTGAGATTAGCTTTATATATATATTTTAATAGTTTAATATTTTAATCATTTTACTGTTTGTTTTTTGTTCTATGGCAGAAATGGTCCATAATTTTAGCTGTATCTCCCTTTACTTGCTCCCAGAACCCTCTCTCTGTTTCTATCCTTAGTCCATCTGTCATTCCAGCCCAGCCACCTCCACCCATATTCTATTTTCCAATGTTATGAACAGTTGTTCCCCTTAGTCACTTCCTCTATACCTCCTATTGGTGGGTCTATAGATTGTAGCTTGGATGACATTGACTTTGCAGCTAATATTACATATAAGTAAATATTCATTTTTTTTTTGAGTCCGGGATACTTCACTCAGGATTTTGTTTGTTTGTTTGTTTTCTGATTTCTAATTACATGTATTTTCCTAAAATTTTCATGATCTATCAATTTTTTTTTTGTAACAGCTGAGTATTGTTCAATCATGAAGCTATACCTCATTTTCTTTATTCATTCTTACATTGGGGGATATTTACATTGTTTACAGTTTCTGGCTATTATGAATAGAGCATCAATGGGCATAACTGAACAAGTGTCCTTGTGGGAGGAAAAGCAGCCATTGGGTATGTGCTCAGGGGAGGTATAGCAGTATTATGAGGCAGATTGGTTTCTGTCATATAGAGGATGACCCATACTGAATTTCGCAGTTATTGTGCAAGTTTGAATTTCCACAGGCCTTTGATGAGCGTTCCTCTTACCCCACAACCTGACCTCATCAACTGTCACTTGTTCCGTTTATCATAACCTCACAAGCTGAACTGTCATTTGTTTTGTTGATCACAGCCATTGTGACAGGTATACAATTAAATCTCAAAGGAACTTTGATTTGCATTTTCTCTTGATGGTTAAGAACATTCAACATTGATTTGTTTCTCAGCCATTTGAGTTTACCCTATTTAAAATTCACTGTTGAGCTCTTTACCCCATTTTGAATTGTGATTTGTTTTTCGTAATCACTATCTTCTTGGATATTAGTCCTCTGTCCAATGTATAAGTGGTAACAATCTTTTCCCTTTGTAGATTGCCATTTGGTGAGAATGATATTGTCCTTTGCTATGCAAAAGCTTCTCAGTTTCATGAAGACCATCTTTGCTAATGATGTTCTCTTCAGAAAGCTTTTTATGTGCTCATGAGTTTATGATTATTCTAAATTTTCATTTATATTACCTTCAATATATCAGGTTTTATATTGAAGTCTTTTTGGAGTAAATTTTTGTACAGAGTGGTAATTATGGATGAAATTCATTTCGTCTTTTTTTCTTTTTTTATTTGATATATTTTTTTATTTACATTTCAAATGATTTCCCCTTTTCTGGGCCCTCACTCCTGGAAAGTGCCATAAGCCCCCTTCCCTTCCCCTGTTCTCCCACCCAAAACTTCCCACTTCCCTGTTCTGATTTTGCCCTATACTGCTACACTGAGTCTTTCCAAAACCAGGGGCGACTCCTCCATTATTCTTGTACCTCATTTGATGTGTAGATTATGTTTTGGGTATTCCAGTTTTCTAGGTTAATATCCACTTATTAGTGAGTGCATACCATGATTGATCTTTTGAGACTGGGTTATCTCACTTAGTATGATGTTTTCCACATATATCCATTTTCCTAAGAATTTCATGAATTCATTGTTTCTAATGGCTGAATAGTACTCCATTGTGTAGATATACCACATTTTTTGCATCCATTCTTCTGTTGAGGGATACCTGGGTTCTTTCCAGCTTCTGGCTATTATAAATAGGGCTGCTATGAACATAGTGGAGCATGTATCCTTATTACATGCTGGGGAATCCTCTGGGTATATGCCCAGGAGTGGTATAGCAGGATCTTCCGGAAGTGACATGCCCAGTTTTTTGAGGAACCGCCAGACTGATTTCCAGAGTGGTGGTACCAGTTTGCAACCCCACCAGCAGTGGAGGAGTGTTCCTCTTTCTCCACATCCTTGCCAACACCTGCTGTCTCCTGAGTTTTTAAACTTACCCATTCAGACTGGTGTAAGGTGAAATCTCAGGGTTGTTTTGATTTGCATTTCCCTAATGATTAATGAAGTTGAGCATTTTTTTAAGATGCTTCTCCTCCATCTGAAGTTCTTCAGGTAAAAATTCTTTGTTTAACCCTGTACCCCATTTTTTAAATAGGGTTAGTTGGTTTTCTGGGGTCTAACTTCTTGAGTTCTTTGTATATACTGGACATTAGCCCTCTATCTGATATAGGGTTGGTGAAGATCTTTTCCCATTTTGTTAGTTGCCGATTTGTCCTTTTGATGGTGTCCTTTGCCTTACAGAAACTTTGTAATTTTATGAGGTTCCATTTGTCAATTCTTGATCTTAGAGCATACGCTATTGGTGATCTGTTCAGAAACTTTCCCCCTGTACTGATGTCCTCAAGGGTCTTCACCAGTTTCTTTTCTATTAGCTTCAGAGTGTCTGGCTTTATATGTAGGTCCTTGATCCAATTGGAGTTGAGCTTAGTACAAGGAGACAAAGATGGATCAATTTGCATTCTTCTGCATGCTGACTTCCAGTTGAACAAGCACCATTTGTTGAAAAGGCTATCTTTTTTTCCATTGGATGTTTTCTGCCCCTTTGTCGAGGATCAAGTGGCCATAGGTGTGTGGGTTCATTTCCAGATCTTCAATCCTGTCCCACTGATCCACCTGCCTGTCAGTGTACCAATACCATGTAGTTTTTAACACTATTGCTCTGTAGTATTGCTTGAGATCAGGGATACTGATTTCCCCTAGAATTTCTTTTATTGTTGAGAATAGTTTTAGTTATCCTGGGTTTTTTGTTATTCCAGATGAATTTGAGAATTGCTCTTTCTAGCTCTATGAAGAATTGAGTTGGGATTTTGATGGGTATTGCATTGAATCTGTATATTGCTTTTGGCAAAATGGTCATTTTAACTATATTAATCCTGCCGATCCATGAGCATGGGAGGTTTTTCCATTTTTTGAGGTCTTCTTCTATTTCCTTCTTCAGAGTCTTGAAGTTCTTGTCCTATAGATCTTTCACATGTTTGGTAAGAGTTAACCCAAGGTACTTTATACTGTTTGTGGCTATTGTGAAGGGTGTCATTTCCCTAATTTCTTTCTCAGCCTGCTTGTCCTTTGAGTATAGGAAGGCTACTGATTTGCTTGAGTTGATTTTATAACCTGCCACTTTGCTGAAATTGTTTATCAGCTGTAGTAGTTCTCTAGTGGAGTTTTTTTTGGGTCACTTAGTTAGACTATCATATCATCTGCAAATAATGATAATTTGACTTCTTCCTTTCCAATTTGTATCCCTTTGACCTCCTTATGTTGTCTAATTGCCCGAGCTAGTACCTCAAGTACAATATTGAAAAGATAAGGAGAAAGGGGGCAGCCCTGTCTAGTCCCTGATTTTAGTGGGATTGCTTCAAGTTTCTCTCCATTTACTTTGATGCTGGCTACCGGGTTGCTGTATACTGCTTTTACTGTGTTTAGGTATGGGCCTTGAATTCCCGTTCTTTCCAAGACTTTAAACATGAAAGAATGCTGATTTTTTGTCAAATGCTTTTTCAGCATCCAATGAAATAACCATGTGATTTTTTTTCTTTGAGTTTGTTTATGTAGTGGATTGCATTGATGGATTTCCATATATTGAACCAACCCTGCATTCCTGGGATAAAGACTACTTGATCCTGGTGGATGATTATTTTTATGTGTTCTTGGATTCGGTTGGCAAGAATTTTATTGAGTATTTTTGCATCGATGTTCATAAGGGAAATTGGTCTGAAGTTCTCTTTCTATGTTGGATCTTTGTGTGGTTTTGGTATCAGCGTAATTGTTGCTTCATAGAAGGAATTGGGTAGTGTTCCTTCTGTTTCTATTTTGTGGAATAGTTTGAAGAGTATTGGTGTTAGGTCTTCTTTGAAGGTCTGATAGAATTCTGCACTGAAACCATCTGGTCCTGTGCTTTTTTTTTGGTTGGAAGACTTTCTATGTCTTTAGGGGTTATGGGACTGTTTAGATGATTTATTTAGTCCTGATTTAATTTTGGTATTTGGTAATTGTCCATTTCCTCCAGATTCTCCAGTTGTGTTGAATATAGACTTTTGTAGTAGGATCTGATGATTTTTTTGGATTTCCTCAGTTTCTGTTGTTATATCCCCTTTTCATTTCTAAGTTTGTTAATTTGGATACTTTCTCTGTTCCCTTTGGTCAGTCTTGCTAAGGATTTATCTATCTTGTTGCTTTTCTCAAAGAACCAGCTCCTGGATTCGTTGATTCTTTGTATGATTCCCTTTGTTTCCACGTGATTGATTTCAGCTCTGAGTTTGATGATTTCCTGTTTTCTAATCCTCCTGGGTGAATTGGCTTTGTTTTGTTCCAGGGCTTTCAGGTGTGTCGTTAATCTGCTAGTGTATGCTCTCTCCATTTTCCTTTTGGAGGCATTCAGGGCTATGAGTTTTCCTCTTAGCACTGCTTTCATTGTGTCCCAATGATTTGGGTATATTGTGCCTTCATTTTCATTAAATTCTAAAAACCCTCTGATTTCTTTATTTCTTCTTTGGCCAAGGTGTCTTTGAGAAGAGTATTGTTCAGCCTCCATGTGTATGTGGGCTTTCTATCGTTTTTGTTGCTATTGAAAACCATTCTTACACCATAGTGATCTGATAGGAGGCATGGGATTAGTTCGATCTTATTTGTTTAGGATGCTTTTATTTTTCTAATGTGTATTTCTAGTTTCTTTCCCCAAAATATGATGTCCATACTGTGTGGATTCATGGCATCATCTTCAATTTGATTCCATTGATCTTCTTGTCCTTTTTCCCTAATACAAAGCTATTATTTACAATAGCTTTATACAATAACTAGAAATTGGGAAAAGTGACACTTCCAGCAGTTATTTTATTTTTCAGGATTATTTTAGCTATCATGTTTTGTTTGTTTGTTTTTGGTATATGTGTATACATGTGCACAAACACATGTACATTTCTGTATAATGTGGAGAACTGCTATTTCAAGGTCTGTGATGAACTGTGTTGAGATTTTGTTGGTAAGTGCATGTAATCTGTAGATTGCTTTTGGTAGGATAGCAATGTTTACAAAATTGGTACTACAGATCCATAAGCATGGGAGATGTCTATTGAAGAGCATGTTATCTTCTTCAAATACCTTATTCAATATCTTGATATTTTTATCATACATGTCTTTCAAAATATTGCTTAGTGATATCTCAAAAAATTTGATGAAAATTTGGTGAAAAATTTTGATTCTTGATTTCTTTCTCAGAATAATTGTTTTTTGCCTATAGGAAGGCTACTGGCTTTTTGAGAGTTAATTATCTATCCATCTACTTTGCTGAAAGTGTTTATCAGCTGTTGGAGTGTCATAGTGGAATCTTTCAGGTCATTTATGTATACTAGTATATCATCTGCAAATAGAGATTCTTTCACTTCTCTTTTTTCTAAGTTGTAACCCATTGATCTCCTTTTATATATTTAGAAGATGTTAAATGCTACCTTATTATCCCCTTACAGTAACAAAACATCTATTGAGAGTACAATTCCTATGTTACTGCTCTATTTTTCACTTTTAGAGGAAGCAATACAAAAAAAACATGATTTACAATATATTCATAGGCTTCTTAGACTATGAGTCCTCAGTCTATATGTAACAAGTATTAAAATATTTCTGAACATGGAAGAAGCCTACCAAAGGCATAATTATTCCAACCTGTTCTGGCACCATTCATGCCATGCAGAATTATGTTGCTTCAGGCAAGCTGAGATTCTGAAGAATGAAGAGTCAACTTTGTACTAAGTTTCGTTTATGCCATACAATGATAATAGTTGCCTGAAATTTCTCAGGTCAACTTGGAGACTATTGTACATTATAAATTCCAATATTTACAGAAAGTTTTCTGATCTTATAGAAACCAACTGGTTTTTTTATGTATAGAAATAAAAGCTTAGCATTTCCTACTGCAGTTATTTGACATATAATTATCAAATTAGTATGCTTTAAATGTGTTGCTAGAATGTTTAATTTTAAAGGCACTCTATGAGTTATTTGGAAAGTGAAATGGAAGTTGTATTATTATTGACTGCAAAATCAAATTAGTGGAAAGAAAAAAAGATGCTGCTTGCGTTTCTGATTTGATTTTTGATTTTTTTAAATTATAAAATTATTTTTCCTTTGGATAAAGACAGAATTTAGAACAACTTTTTGTCATTGCAATTTTATGCCATTTGTTCTTGCAAAGTAGTGTTAAGTACTCATTAAGAAAAAACAGAAACATCAGTCAATTCAGAATTATTTTGAATATGGTATATGCACTTATTTTATGGTTTTTCCTGGGGATGACACAGACAAATGCCTGTTTGCTGCAGATTGGGCAACAATGACAGACAAAGAAGCAAATACAGTTTCTTAAAGTCAGTCAGAGGAATATGCATCAAAGAATTCACACAGTAACTTAGATGAGTATAGAGGAACTGCGTCATAAGAAAGCAAATTATAATAAGTCATGACCATAAAGGCTGCATTCCTCTTGTCCTCCTACAGATTAAAAGCAATTCTCTAAGAATGGTGCTCTTTCTATAATTTTTGGGAATGTTCTAATGAGTTCTTAAACTTTCTCTTCTCACTGAGCCTTGTAATTTCATTAGCTTCTTGGGTCATAGGAGCTTCTCTCTTCTGTCCAGGAAGGAATGCTTCAATACAAAAGAAATAGATACACAAAATTCCTGCCACATGAGTATCAAATGTCCAGACAGAATTTAATTCTTTATTTAGAAATAAACAGCTAGGCATGGTGGTACAATATTTTAATCACAGAAATCAAAGAATAGGTACATAAAAGCAAATCGCTGAGTATTTGAAGTCAGCCTACTCAACATAGTGAATTCCAAGCCAACCAGGGATTCACAGGGAGACCATATCTCAAATAAATAAAAAGAAAATAAAAAAACATATCCATATCTTCAACACATATGTGTGCAAAATATGTGCATATATAGTCTTTTCAATAATTGCGAAGTTACTAAGCAACAGGATATAATAATTTACCACCTGCATTATACTCATTTGTTTCTAGTATGATCATGTCTGGTTTTCAGATGCCATCTGTAATATCAGTTCTTTATGACATACTAAAGTAATTATTAATGTCAAGTCTAACATTTCGCTCTAGGTACTGAACAATTGTCCCAACATACTTCTAAGTAAACATTCCAGTGTGTCACAATCAGCATTATATGGATGAAGATGGTTTCAAACTGTATGAATAACTTGTTTAATATGAGTCATTCTATAAGTCACTTGTCATATAGGATGTCATAAAAAAACAAATATGTTTATATATCACTTAACATAGAGAAAAAAAATCAAGAGTTCTCTCAGCTCTTTTCTACTACAACAAACTTTCTAATATATGCATATATAAATAAATGTATACATTTGTATATATATATATGTGTGTGTGTGTGTGTGTATATATATATGTGTGTGTGTGTGTGTGTGTGTATCAAACTTTAAAGTATTGCTATACTTAAGGATTAAGTTAAATTAATCCCATAATAATGATAAACCAAAAAAGTTATCTTCCATTTAAAAATCAACTAAGTAAGAGTCTAACACACTGTTCTAAAATACAAATACACAGTTTTACAAATATAATATCATAAAATGTATGTCAACTAAAATAAATATATCTGGTATAGAATCTTTATTTTTAATTATCAAATATTTCAAAATAAATTCTCATGATTTTATAAACTATTTTATATTTAAGATCTCTTTAGAATATTATGATACTAATTTTATATTCCTAAGACTTTCAACCTTGATTTTGTCAACCATTAAATTTCATTATTTTTCAATGAAACTCAAAGAATAGGACAAAAGGATCATTAAATCTGTATTTTACCTGAAGATTTTCAAGTGCAAAAAATTTTAAGTCTTGTTTAGGGAAAGTCCATAAGCTCTTTGTCAATATTAATATAAAGTATTCATGCAGATACTGCCTCAGAATTTGAGCTGCAGGAGAAAACCTGCAGTTACGCCAGCAAAGGAAAGCATTATAGTCACTGTGGCAGCTGGGTTTCAGGCATGCCAACAGTCAGCCTAGTGCTTTGTAGGCACCTGGAGTAAGTGTTAGCGATCTCATTGAGGTTAATGGGAAGACTTTGATTACTTTATAGTAATTTTGGCAACTAGGACTATGTTCCTGCCATTCCATTCCTGGTTTGCACTTTGTTTTCTACAATTTTCCAGCAGGTTTTTAAAGCTTTATATCACCACCAACAGCTTGACTACCACCTCTCTCATCAGGCCAGATGAAGAAGTAATGTACAAAATTGTAGCATTTTATTTTCCAGTATACATTTTAAACGTCACCATAAATTAAATAGCCTGCAATTTGTTCTTTTATTAACACAGTGACCCCAGCGAGAACCAAAATCTCTACATTGTTTTCAAACAGAGGGACATATTATATTTTTCTGAAACATTAATCAACAAAACTGATTGAGTGTCTGTAATAGAAAAAGCCAGTTTAATAATAACTCTTTCAGAGTGGTGGGTATTTTCTTTTGTTTGTTTGTTGTTGTTGTTGTTGTTTTAAGGAGGTTAAAGTCACCTACAGAAGCAAGCTGTAAACTGTGAAATAATACTAGCAGCTGCCCAGATCCAAATTAATAGTATAACTGTCAGGTGCTGCAGGATTTTCAAGGTGAGATAAAGCATAGTTCAGTCATATAAATAGACCATGTAGATGTTGTATTGCATAAATATAATTCAAATTAGGTATAATCAAGAGGGTAACAAGCACATTGCAAAACCTGCCTCTCTCCCTTTGTTACTGGAGCCTGCTTCTGTGTGAGGATGATGGGAGTCACACTATGTGTGACTAAGGAAGAATCAGTGATGATAGTATCAATGAGAATATTAAGGTGGATAATGGTAGATGCTTATTAAGAGATAAAGTCAATAATACAACAGATAATATGATATGATAAACACTGCATGAGGGGAAATTGAGTCATAGAAAGGGGAAATTTTGTATAGTTGTTCCTAGTGATAAAACCAGGACTAGAATTAAGATCTGCTTGATATGAAAGCTTTGCAGTTTATCATGGTTCTGACATTGCCAGAGACATGACTTACATTATTGGTTCATTAGAACAGAAGAAATATGTGTAAAGCTAATTGGTTACTATTCATATGCACATTTGCATAAATGTGGTCATGCATATGTACATTTGTACAATATTCATAGAAAACAGAGAAACACATGATGTGACTTGGAATATGTGGGTCATATTCAACTCTCACTTTCTTTTTACTCTATGTGTGTAGATCATTCTGGCTTCCTTATTTTCCTCTAAGTATTAGCAATATTGTGGACATTCTAATAGCTAGATGCTTGCTTTCTCTACCTTGAGTGTCCTCCTCCAACAAAGGCTTCCTACTTTTATTTCTCTCAGTTGACTAAAATGCTTTTCCATGGAGAATCCCAGTGCATTGACATGACAAGTAGGAATAAGTCATTACTAATAAGAATAATTCAGTAAATTAAGAATAGCTTCCTAATATTAGTATCCATTTGTTTTCTTTACCTTAGCAACGCTAATACTTTTGTGTAAAAGTATCTTTTATTTACCGGATGAAATTGTTGACTCAGAGACTTACTACAGAATAAATTCAGACTTTGCAGTTCCTTCTGAACTCTGGCTGGCTGTTTCAACTCAACTCTTCTTACTCAGACTCCTCTCCCAGCTTCTCATTTAATTGCTCTGCTTGGCCTCAAACTAACTCTGCAATCTGTTCTAATCTTCTTTCTTCTTCTTCTCTGGTTCATCCTGTCTTTGCCTACAAACTGTCTCTCTAAAACTGTACCAGTAAAACTGCCTCACCCCCTTTCTCTCATGTGCAGTTCTATGAAGTAGCCTCTCCTTCCTGTGCTATTAATGTTAGAGTTGGGGGTATACTATCTCTGACTCATTTGCATAAATCTTGCTCTGACTTGTCACTTTGTCTGCTCCTCAAGTAGTCATTGCTTTCAAACATGGCTGCTTCCTCCCACTCAACCTTCATTGTATAAGATCCAGAGGCTAAGCAAGGCCCCCAGTTGAGGGATGGGGCCACCCATCTATCTCAAAAATATTAACCTGGAATTTCTCCTGTCTAAAAGAAATCCAGGAACAAAGAGTGGAGACTGAAGGAAAAGGACATACAGAGACTGCCTCACCTGGGGAATCTATCTCATATGGAACCATCAAACCCAGACACTATTGCTGATGCCAAGAAGTGCTTGAGGACAGGAGCCTGATATAGCTGTCTCATGAGAGGCACTGCCAGAGCCTGACCAATGCAAATCAGACTGAGCACAGGACTCCAATGGGCAAGGACTGAAGGCAATGAAGGTGTTTGTAACCCTATAGGAAGAACAAACAGTACCAACCAACTAGAACCCTTAGAGCCCTAGAGACTAAACCAACTAACAAAGAATACACATGTCTCCAGCTGCACATGCAGCAGATGATTGGCTTATCTGGCATCAGTGGGAGGAGAGTCTTTTAGTCCTGTGAAGGTCCTCCACGCCAAAGTGTAGGGGAATGCTAGGGCAGTGAGGTGGGAATGGGTGGGTGTGTAGTTGGGTGGGTGAGCACCCTCATAGAAGCAAGGGGAAGCTGGGTGGAATAGGCATTTATGGAGGAGAAACTAGGAAAGGGAATATCATTTGAAATGTAAATAAATAAATTAGCCAATAAAAATAAGTTGTAGCACATAATAAAAAAATTAATAATTTGTACTACAGTCAGAGGTATCAAAGATGTGTGGAATGTTCCAGACATGCCAACTAGATCAAGCAGACCTAAAAGTTCTTTTGATATTATCTCTTGCCTGAGCAGCCATGTGAGTGGATTAAAATTCCTATACATTTTTATCATTTTACTAACTTATTGCTTATATTTGTTGTCATCTTCTCTATTTTTTCAAGACCTGTATGTTATTTTTTTATGTATATGAGTGTTGTGCTAGGAGAGAGAAATGCAGTTAAGAACAATTGTAAATTGCTATGTGGGTTCTGGTAGACAAATCAAGGTCCTCTACATATGCAGTAATTGCTGTTAACTGCTGAGCCATCTCTCCCAAACCTGGATTCCCAAAGTTCGTAGGCTTTGAACTTGAATTTGAGCTCTATATGGATTTGTAGTCCATGATCTTAGTTACTTGTCCAAACTTGCATGTCTCTTCTCTTCCAAGAACATTAACTCCACTAAAATAAAGGGTATTATCTTTTATTAATTTTTGTACTCACAACTTAGAGAGAAAGCTCATATAGTTGCTTGATAAATACAAATGAATGAATGAGTACATTCTTGAAGTTTACATAAAAATATAAATTGTCTTTCTAAAATAGAGAGCATGATGAAAATAATTTAAATAATCATAATCTCAATATTGGTCTTTTTATTAATAATTAAAATAATTTAATAATATATTAGTAGCCTATCACTGAGTATTAATTCTGAATTTATATATTTTCAAAATTTTTGATATAAAAGTAGCAAATTCAGATTACAATTCATTCTGATATACTTTCAAGGGGAAAATTATACAGTAATGTTCATAATTATTCAAAGTTGTATATTTAAATAGTTTTAATTATGTTACATGTTACTTATAGTTATTTTTCTATAAAGTATACAATTAGATATGGTAATCAGCAGCATGTTTTTAGCTGAATATAAAGGCAGTGTTTAAAAAATCCATCTGATGGATTATGGCTGCAAATGTGAATTTGAGAGCATAGCTGTTAATGCAGTGAATTGGGAAAGATAAAAGAGGGAATGATGATGTGGCTTTAGAAACACTCTCAAGTTCCAGCTCAGCAAGCTACTTAGATAAAATCATTTCTGTTTCCATAGCAATATTCATTTTCCTCTAGTACAGCATTCACCACATTGAATTGAATTTATAATTTACACATCTTTTTGCCTTCTTTATTATTTTTCTATAAGTCATCTTTCTTATTGAATTGATTTATCATAAATCCCATGAT
Organism: Apodemus sylvaticus; assembly: GCF_947179515.1. Classification (NCBI taxonomy): domain Eukaryota; kingdom Metazoa; phylum Chordata; class Mammalia; order Rodentia; family Muridae; genus Apodemus; species Apodemus sylvaticus. The sequence continues at coordinate 74,697,698 of NC_067477.1, read as the reverse complement.
ATTCACATTCCCAATATAGACAAACATATTTATAACTAAGTTATGGGATAAACCACAGTAAATAATATATATGTATATGTGTGTGCATGTATGAATGTATGTGTGTGTGTGTGCAATTTTATAGTGAAAATCTCAGCTACTGGAAACATAAATGATAGGTGAGAAAGTGTTTTAGATTTTCTGATTAGGTGAAGCCTGCCTGATTCTAGCTGAGAAGTGAAGAATTTGAAGGTCTCAGTCAAATACAGCATCTAAGACCATTGTATGAAAATGTCACGATGAAACATTATTTTGTCTCACATCTTGAAAAACTTAAAAATAATCTGGGTTTTAAATGTAAAATAAAATTCCCAAGTTATTTGATAGAGAGGGATGTATGATGTGGACATTATAGCGCTGGAGCCCACCTAGAATCAAGGCTGTCTGATCTGAGGCTAGGGACAAGGAACTCAGCGTCTTGAGCCAAATGTTAACATAGCATTCTGTGTGCAATCAGGACTCTCAGATATTGTAAAGGATAAGTTCCATATGATCTTATAGATCAGTCTGTCTTCTGGTTACTGGAGACATTTGTTTCATATTGAGTTAGGTAAAAAAGCAAACTGAGATGGTTATAAAATAATAGATATGATTAAGTTAGTTAAAGTGTGTAATATAAGTGCACATTTCCATTGTTTTAGGATCCTGAGAACTAAAACATATTACTAGGAGCTAAAACTCATTTGTCTCTAAGACCTTGTAAAACTTTTTGTGAGGGTTCTAGAATAGATCTCTGGAAATCTCAATCACATTTTCAAAGAGTATCAATAAATATAACTTATTTTCAAATATGTTCTGTAATATAATACCTATGTATGAAAGTCACAGAAAATAAAAACCCAATTCAGAATAACCAACATTTTAGAAAATATTAATAAATCCCCTTTAGTTTTTAATAGGCATTTGATGTTATGATTTCTCACAAAATCTTTGCTGTGCTAGCTCTATGTACTTGGCGTATATGTGCTAGGACAAAAACTTTCTGTCGTTAATGATTCAGGCAGACTTTTATCAGCTTGAGTGGAACACAAATGCAAATTAGAAGTGAAATGCAATTAGAAAAGAAAATATTCTAGTCAAATTTTCAAATTGGAGACCAAATTTAAGCTAGTGTACTTCTTTATTTCTGTTCAAAAACAAAACAGAAACTTATTTTCAAGTTCATTATTTCTTACTCATTTGAAACAAATATAATGTCGCTAAATGCATAGTACTAAATAGAAATTATACTTATAAAGTCCTTGTTTTTAGTAGTTTTATTTCATTTTATATTTTATTTTATGGTCGTAATTATCAAACTCAGGACCTCAAAATTTTTAGGCAGGCATTCTAGCATTAAGCAAATAAGAACAAGGTACAGTCATGTTGTGTGTGTATGTATGTGTTTGTGTGTATGTGTATATGTAGAAATCTATAATAAAGCAATTATTTTATAAGCAAATAAAAAATTTGAGATATAATTTCTTTTTTCTTATTTACTTTTTGATATTTTCTTTACCTTTCAAATATTTTCCCATTCAGAAATCCCCAAACCTTCCCTCCTCCCACTGCCTCTATGAGGGTGTTCCCCTGTCGACACACTCCTGTCTTCCCACCCTCCATTCCCCTACAGTGGGGCATCCAACACCCTAAGGGGCAAGTTCCTTTCCTCTCACTGATGTCCAACAAAGCCATCCTCTGCCACATATGTGGCCAGTGCCATGGGTGGCTCCATTGTATTCTTTGGTTGGTGATCCAGTCCCTGGGAGCTCCAGCCGTTTGTCAGGTTGACACTGTTGCTTACTCCTTAGGGCTGCAAACATTCTCTGCTCCTTCAGTCCCTTCTCCAACTCTTCCATCAGGGACCCCTTCCCAAACCAGCTTAGTCCAATGAGCAGCCTCCTCTGTATTTATCAGGCACTGGCAAAGCCTCTCAGAAGAAAGCTATATCAGGCTTTCATCTCAAGTACTTCCCAGCTTTATATAGTCAGAACCTGGAAACAACCCAGATGTCACTCAACAGAGGAATGGATACAGAAAATGTGGTACATTTACACAATGGGATACTCCTCAACTATTAAAAACAATGACTTCACGTGATTTGCAGGCAAATGGTTGGAACTTGAGAATATCATCCTGAGTGAGGTAACTCAGTCACAAAGGAACAAACACTGTATGTACTCACTGCTCAGTGGATATTAGCCCAAAAGTTCAAAATACCCAAGATTCAATTCACAGACCATATGAAGCCTAAGAAGAAGGAAGAGCAAAATGTGGATGCTTCAGTACTTTTTAGAAGGTTGAACAAAATATTCACAGGAGTAAGTATGGAGAAAATATTAATTAAAATATTATTTGTGATTACATGTTCAAAATTTTGCAGAAAATTAAAAAACATAACTGGTGACAATATGAGCCTTTCCTCTCATGCTTCCCTGTCAGGTTGATCTATTTGGCAGTAAAGATAAGATGGCAAGACTGTAAGCAAAAACAGTCATTTGCTTTCTTTGTCAGTGGTGTCTTCTACATAGACTTTTAGAGGTTATATTTTGGATTTTTTCTTCAAGTTTAGTAGCTTGAAAGATGTTTTCTATCTTCTTACACCTTAAACTTTTATGGCAAGACATTTGCTTTCTTTGGCAAACCAAGAAAAGTTTGCTGTGTTTCTTCATGAATTCAGTGGAATTCTGTCAGATTTTAGTTGTAGAATTTCAGTTATTTAAATAAATGATTCAAATGTTTTGAGGGTCCTCTGCTCTTTTTATTAATATTGAATTAACACAAGCTATATTTTCAAATATTTACTGAATGCAATTTTATGAATTTTATTTTAAGGTCCTGAGAACTAAATTGTTTAGTAGTTAGAAGTGATTTCTATGACACTATAAACTTTTCTGTGGAGTGTTAATTAAAATTTTGGAAGTCAAATCCACTTGGTCAAAGATTATACATGAATGGAACTTTTCTTAAATGTGTCTCTGGTTATGAATATACTTTTGATCTTACGATTTTCCACAAAATATGTTTCAGTGACTCCATATGCTCATCTTATTGAACTGGGAGAAAATTTTCTTAGTTATGTCAGTGATATCCCTCTTCCAATATACATAATTTAAATGTCCCATCCCTTGAAAAGGCCTGTTGTAGGTAACACAGGGCTACAGCAATTTCTGGGATGCAATGTACTCTGGGTCCTTTCCTCTGTGCTTTGCTGTCCTGTGTATTTAAGACTGTCTAGAGTGTTGTTTCCAAGTCAGATACTATGCATGTATTTTAAGAGAAATAGAATTTTTACAATTTACCTCCATAAACATTCTATACTGGCTTACTAAACAATACATCTAATTGGTTATAAAAATTAGTGGAATGCACAGAAAAAAAAGTTTCCAAATTCTTATGTCTGCTGTTTCCATGGAAATTGTCTCAGCCTAGTGTTTAAAAATAAATTAAAAGAAGCCGTTTACTATGAAAAACATTTAGAGTATATTGTTTTACTTTTTGTTTACATGAATCCTTCCAGTGGTCCTTCATTCTGAATGCAATTCCTTATGTTTTCATGCTAACCCTCACTGTTCTTTTGAACCCTTCATGTAATGCCCTGCTCATCCCTCAACATACTCAAGAGCTTGCTATTTCCTGAATAAACAAAGCATACTTTTATCACAGGAAATTTTCATTCCAAGATTTATCATTTGCACACTTTATATTTCTTTAGACATTCCACCTACTTAATTACAACTACAGTCTTCTGTTTCTTTAAGATAAATTTGTGCTGTTTAGCTCTGGGTTCTTTAATTTGTGATTCTTCTAACTCAACCTCACAGATGTTGCAATAGAAATAATTCTCTCTCCTCTCTCTCTCTCTCTCTCTCTCTCTCTCTCTCTCTCTCTCTCTCTCTCTCTCTCTCTCTCTCTCTCCTCACCTCTTTCTGGTTTTCATTCATCATAATATGAGTATGCTTCACCTCCTCTGGTATGAGTCTTCATTTCCTAAGAACGTGTGTATGTTTTACAATCAGGGTAGAATACTGTCTGTACTACATATTCCTTAATCATTAAAATCAATACAATTAATTTCTAAGCAGATTAACACAGTGTCACCAGAGGAATTCACACAGTGACTGCTTATTTTCTGTTATCATAATATTTGTCATTGCAGCAATAGTTTCATTTGCATTTTATAAGATTTGATTAACTACTTAGTTATTTTGTCATGTTCATTAAATCAATCACCAAATTTAGATTGATTTACCATTTTTGAATTTTAAGTGTGTTTATGTCATTTCTTTTATTATTTTCTTATACTAGAATATAAACATATGCAATAAAATCACACATATTTTAAATTTATCATCCAAGTTTTGCTCATGTTTGGGGAGTATATAAGGGTATGTGTGTGTGTAGCTTCAACAAAGATTTTTTTATTGTTTTTTATTTGATATAATCTTTATTTACATTTCAAGTGATTTCCCCTCTCCAGGATCCCCCCTCCCTGAAAGTCCCATTAGCCCTCTTCCCTCCCCCTGTTCCCCAATTAACACCTTCCAGCTTCCCTGTCCTGTGTTCCCCTACACTGCTGCACTGAGCCATGTGGAACAGAACATTATATTTTCACTTCTGTGATAGTCATTTGATTTAAGTACTATTCTCATATCACTTTTCAAATTTCTTATAAGTGGGACATGTGCATATTATATGCCTAGCTTCTTTGGCCGATCATGATGACTTTAAGAATTCATCGTGTTTTCATTGCAACAACATCATCACTTTGTAAAGTACACATCATATAAAAAGGTACAACAATACTTTGCTTTAAAATACATAGAAAAATGTGATACATATGTAATTGTGGAATATATTATGCATAATATATATATTATGTATCATCTACCTAGTATCTATTACCTATTAATTATATTTTACACACTGATCATCTATTATCTGTTGCCTATACTCTATTATCTACAGTCAATTATCTATCATCTATTATCTTTCTTCTATATATCACTTATCATCTATTATGTATTAACTATTGTTTATTGTTTATTATATAAAACATATTACACATTAGATCACATATTTCATATTATGTAAAATATATTACATATTATGTATCATATGTTATGGTAATTTTATATTCATTATCTTATTTATTAGCTATTGTATATTATATATTATATATTTCTTATTTAATTATTTTTAGGCATTATATGTTATCCATTATCTGTTATTCATTTTCTATTAACCTTTATCAGTTAATTATATGTATCATGCATAATATATTAAATATATAATATACTATATTAATATGCAATGTATACTGTGTAATAGTATATTAAATTAATATATTAAATAATTAAATATGAATATATAAAATATAATTATATATAAAGTACATATATATTGTATGCAATATGTAATTAAAATAATTCACATTAGAAACTTAATTTTTTAAATTGTTCTGTTATAAATATACAACATTTTAGAAAGTAACATTTAGAAAACCAAAGCCCATATAACAAGACAGAGTAAGACAACTACAACAGGATGTGATTGATATGCTTCAGAGTTTACAGATACTTTTACTTAAAGTCTGGTCATTTATTTTACTTTGTTGCTCCACATTTGAAGAAACATTTCTTGTTGCTTCCATGTCACCTTCTCAAACCATCCAATATTCTGTAACATCAGTAAGAACTTTTCCTGGTGAACCTCATCTTCTACTCTAGGTTTCTTCTCAACTCTAGGGAGTTGAGAGGCTGTGAAACCTCTGAACAACAGTCTGAAACCTTTTGGTGTCTGTTGTTTCCTCTGCTTGGAAAATGCAGAAAGGGTAGTCTTTTGGTAGATTTTATTTCTTAACAGATTTTTCAGAAACATTTTGCTCTTCCCTCTGTGACTTATCTGTCAACTTCACTATCAGAATACGTGCTTTCCGAGATTGGAGAAACAAGTTCCTGTGGTCAGTCCCCAGCCCCTGTGTCCAACAGGCAGTTATGTGCAGTTTTCACTTAATCTTTACACATCTTTACTGATTGTACTATCTTTCATCTTAATTTTTTGCCAGTTTGTCTACTTCCAAAAGTTGTTTCTTAAAAATATTCAGAATTTGTTATTTTTCATTATTTTACAAGTGTCATTATGTTGTTTCTTTGATACTGAGAAATTAATAATTTTTAAATAAAAATATGTGTGGTTTTGGTTTTTTGTTTTTGTTTTTTTTTTGTGTGTGTGTGTGTGCTCTTTTTTGATAAGACAGGATCTCACTGTCTCAAAGGCAACTAGGGAACTTGCCTTGGCCTCTCAACTCCTTAGCTTGCAGGTAGAAGTGGTCATGCCTGTTACCTTTGTACATTATTCACCACACATTGTTGTGACTTGTTCTCTTTGTTCTTCCTACTTTACAATCTCACTTCATTTGCTATGATTAATGGTAATTTTTTTGATTTTTTGTCCTTTTGATTTACATAATCCATATTACTCCTTATAACTTGCTTTTTTTCTTGCTTTCTTCCTTCCTTTCTTTTTTTTAATTAATCATTCCATTCATTTATATCTCCGGGTAACTCCTCCATAACTCTCTCCTCCCATATCCACCCTCTCTTTCCCCCTTTGTCTTCCCGCTCCCACCTCACCCCTCAAGCATCCCCATAAACTGGGGCATCAAACTTCTATAGGACCAAGGGCCTCCTCTCTCATTGATGTTAGACAAGGCCATCCTCTGCTACATATGTATCTGGAGCCATCGGTTCCTCCCTGTATAGTCCTTGACATAACATTCATTACATTTAAATTTGGTTTGTTTTGGGTATGTTTCCTATATAAACACCACATAAAAGACATTTTTTAACTTTACCAACTGCATTATTTGTAAATATTGATTTGATTCAATTTATTCCATTTCTTTCATTATATATACTTTAATTTTGTTGTTTGCATCTTTTCCTTTTCTTTGTTTTTATTGCTATTTAACTAATGTGGCTAATTTTTGCACTACAACTTTCAGTTTTTAATATCTAGGCCAATTTTCTATTACCTTATATAATTTTTATAGTCTTACATATCAACCTAATCAGACATAAGTGATATATTCAAATAGCATTTCATTGTTATAACTTTTCTTCAACTATATTACATTTTTTTCTTAATTTCATCCACCCATTTTATGACATGTTTTAAAGGAAATTTATCTTATTGCCTTTCTCTTTAGTTTATTTTCTTGGATTTCTACCTTATTGATAATTGGTTTGATGTAAATATTTGCTTAAATCATGATCATTCTTAGTCAGGATCCCTTCAGGATATTACACATTCATGAAGAAATTCTCCTTTTCCATGGATGAGATTTACACCTAAGTTAACATTTTATCTATGTTTATTAGTTGTTGTTTTGTTCATACTGAATTCATTCAAGTGTATGAGTGACAATGTTTGTTATTATTATCATTACTATTGCTATTACTATTATTACTTATTATTTAATTTTTTTTTTTTTTTACAATCCAGTCATTATCCTCCTCCAGGTCCACCCTCAAATAGTTCCTTGTCCCATTCTTCCTTGCTAGTCTCCAAGAGGATGTCCCTACCCTACTACCCGACCCCACTAGATTTTCCTACTCCCTGGAGCCTCAAGTCTCTTGAGGGTTATGTGCATCTTCTCTCATTGAGGCCAGACTGGGCAGTCCTCTGCTGTATATATGTTGGGGGCCTCATATCAGCTAGTGTATGCTGCCTGATTGGTGGCTCAGTGTCTGAAAGATCTGATGCATCCATGTTGGTTAAGACTGCTGGTCTTCCTATGGAGTCACCTGTCTCCTAACCTTCTTCTAGCCTTTCTCTAATTCAACGACAAGTGTCGCCAGCTTCTGTCCATTGCTTGTATGTAAGTATCTGCATCTGACTCTTTCACCTGCTTGTTGGGCCTCTCAGAGGGCAGCCATGCTAGGCTCCTCTCTGTAAACATCAGTAAAACACCATAGCATCAGTAATAGTGGCAGGCCTTAGAGCTTCCCCCTGAGCTGGATCCCATTTTAGGCCTGCCACTAAACCTCCTTTCCCTCAATCTCTTCTCCATTTTTATCCCTGCAGTTATTTTAGCCTGAGACAATTCTGGGTCAAAAATTTTAACTGTGGCATGGCAACCTCATCCCTGCACCTGATGCCCTGTCTTTCTACTGGAAGAAAACTCTTCAAGTACCTCTCCTTACTCTTGGGCATTCCATCTAAGGTCCCTCCCTCTGAGTCCTGAGTATCTCTGATGTCACTGGTCTCTGGTACATTCTAGAGGGTCCTCCCATCTCCTACCTCTCGAGGTTTCCTGTTTCCATTCTTTCTTTTGTCCCTTAGAGCTTCACTCCTGTTCCCACCCTCTCGATACATGACATTTTCTGCCTTCCCCTCCCTGTACCCTCTCCCACTCAGATCCCTTCCTCTCTTTGCCCACCATGATTTCTTTCTTCTTCCTCTCAAGTGGGATTGAGTCATCCTCACTTGGGCCCTTTGGCTTGTTAACCTTCTTATGTTCTGTTGATTGGATCCTGGGTATTCTGTACTTTATGTTAATATCCACTTATTAGTGAGTACATACAATGAATGTCATTTTGGATCCGAGTTAACTTCCTTAGGATGAAATTTTCTCGTTTCATTCATTTGGTTGCAAAGTTTATGATGTCCTCGTTCTTAATAGCTGAGTAGTGTTCCATTGTATAAATAAAACACATATTTTGTATCCCATTCTTCTATTGTTGGACATCTTGGTTTTGTCCAGCTTCTAGATATCACAAATAGATACTACATGCCAAACTTAAATCAAAAGCAAGTATACTCTGGTTTTTTGACTTTTAATTAGCTTCCTTAGGTCTTTTTTTCCTCTGTGCCTGAAGTGTTATTATTGAGTGAATTACTTTCATTTTGCTAAAGATGCTGTTAATTTGTTATTTTTAAACTTCTATTTTTAAAAGTATGTTTATCTTTTTTAATATTCTGTCATACACACACACACACACACACACACACATATACATATGCCAGTGGGATTTTATTCTTCAGTTTGACAAGGAAAAAGGTGAGAGAACCATGTCCTGTGGAATGTAGACTGAATTTCACGCACTTAGAGTAATCACCTCTTGTCTTCAACACAATGGGCTACCATCATTGTTCCTGCTAAACTTTTTGCAAGGTCAAAATTATTTCATAAATTGAATTTCTCTTTGGACTTAAATACTCAAATATTGATTGCTAAGACTTGCTTAGATCTGCCATTTGCATTACTACCATTACTTTCTACTGACATATTTATTCAACATTTCTTAGGAAGAAACATACTACAAATTTAATGGTGTCCCAACTACAAGAAGTATTTTCTAATTTCAATGGATACAGCAAGCAGGCTGCATTTGGAACTGGGAAGTAAGGCAGATATGCTCCTGTAGTCATAGTTTCAGAATCCCTTAGGGGAATAGTATCTTGATAGATTGTCATTCCTCAAAATGTTTTATAAACAAACTAATAAATCATACAAATATTTATCATGATAATGTTCACTGTCAAGCAATCAAAACATCAAAATATGTGTAGATAATGGATTCCAGACCAAAATCTTTCTTTAAATATTAAAATCATTACATTTTAATATTTTACATTTAACTAAAATTACATTTTAGTCCAAAGTAGAGGATTAGAGGAATAAAAATAGATTTAATTATTAAGCCTCAAGAAGGTTCAGTGATGGTATTATGAATCACAATGACTTTTACAAGTGAACTTCTGAGCAAAGAAAGGTTAAACTAATTATTCTGCTATGGTGAGGTTATTTATTTATTTATTTATTTATTTTGGGGTCTAAAGAATGATGGTGGTAGCTATAAAATCTAATTAAGAAAAACACAGATATCATAGAAATACAGTTGCATTGAAAATAATCTTCGTAGAGACATGTGTTAAAAACATTATCTAATGATTCAATGACTAAGAAAGGCAGGGATTCTTATAATTATTTCAGTATCACAGAAATTATTATTTTATTACTGGTACAAGATGATATTTGATTTCATGAAGTAATCTTCATTCAACCACTTCACCTAAATAGCAATTTTATAAGTTAGGAGAAAAACAAATCTGGTAACTTGAAAAAATTTGGGAGTAACATTCAGTATTACCTTGCTGTGATTTTTGAACTTTGAATAGTTGGGCAAGTGTCTCCATTCATTGTTAAATATATTTTTCCTTTTCTAAGTTTTCAAATATTTATAAACGTGTCCATGTATATATGTGTTGTGTATATGTGTTTATATATGTGTACCTGTGTGTGTGTGTGTGTGTGTGTGTGTGTACCACATGCTCCTGCAGGCATAAGCAGGTCTTAACTGGAGTTGCAGAGTCACTTTTCTCCTACCATTGTGTGGGTTCTCAATATTGAATTCCACTCCTCAGGATTGTTGGCCAATACTTTCTCCTTCTGTGTCATTTCTCCAGATGCCTGTTTATTACCTAGAAAAGAAGCATATTCACATTATTTATACATAACTGCTGAAGTGTTCTGAGGATGCCTTTCTTGTGTGCTACTCATATAATATGAAGAATAACATTTTCTTTCAAATACAGAGATTTTCTTTGATATTATTTTCATATAAATCTATAGATCATTTTTGAAATTAATATACATTAATGGATACATTAATACACTTTGAAATTAACAGACATTCAAAGCATTGTATGCCTAGAAAGCATACACATTGTGCTATGATATTTATTTCTTATATACAAAATAATTTTGTATAAAATGTCAAGCACACTTATTTAGAAATATTTAATCTTTGAACATTCTTTCTTTTGTGACTGGAAAACCTTGCTCATGGAAGACACTTTCTAGTTCCATCCATTTGACTAAGAATTTCATGAATTCATTGTTTTCAATAACTGAATAGTACTCCATTGTGTATATATACCACAGTTTCTGTATCCATTCCTCTGTTAAGGGGCATCTGGGATCTTTCCAGCTTCTGGCTATTATAAATAACGCAACTATGAACATAGTGGAGCTTGTGTCCTTATTACATGTAGGAGCACTTTCTGGGTATATGCCCAGGAGTGGTATAGCTGGGTCCACAGGTAGTACTATGTCTAATTTTCTGAGGAATCGCCAAACTGAATTCCAGAGTGGTTTTGCAAGCTTGCAAACCCACCAACAATGGAGAAGTGTTCCTCTTTTCCCACATCCAACATCTGCTGTCCCCTGAGTTTTTCAATTTAGCCATTCTGACTGGTGTATGGTGGAATCTCAGTGTTGTTTTGATTTGCATTTCCCTGATAACTAAGGATGCTGAACATTTCTTTAGGTGCTTTAGAGCCATTTGAGTTTCCTCAGTTGAGAATTCCCTGTTTAGCTCTGTACCCCATTTTTAATAGGGTTATTTAATTCTCTGGAGACCAACTTCTTGAGTTCTTTGTATACGTTGGATATTAGCCCTCTATCTGATGTAGGGTTAGTAAAGATCTTTTCCCAATTTGTTGGTTGCCATTTTGTCCTATTGACTGTGTTCTTTGCCTTACAAAAGCTTTGCAGTTTTATGAGGTCCCATTTGTTGATTCTTGTTCTTAGAGCATAAGCCATTGGTGTTCTGTTCAGAAACTTTTCCCCTGTGCCCATGTGCCAAGGTTTGTCCTCACTTTCTCCTCTATAAGCTTCAGATTGTCTGATTTTATGTGTAAATCTTTGATCCATTTGGACTTGAGCTTTGTACAAGGAGATAAGAATAGATCGATTTGCATTTTTCTGCATGCAGACCTCAAGTTGATCCAGCACCATTTGTTAAAAATGATGTATTTTTTCCACTGGATTTTTTTTTTTTTGCAAAAATTATTTTTTATTAGATATATTATTTTTCTTCTTTTTTTCTTTTTTATTCGATATATTTTTTATTTACATTTCAAATGATTTCCCCTTTCCTACCCCCTCCACTCCGAGAAAGTCCCGTAAGACCCCTTCTTTCCCTCTGTCCTCCCACCCACCCCTTCCCACTTCCCTGTTCTGGTTTTGCAGAATACTGCTTCACTGAGTCTTTCCAGAACAAGGGGCCACTCTTCCTTTCTTCTTGTACCTCATTTGATGTGTAGATTATGTTTTGGGTATTCCAGGTTTCTAGGTTAACATCCACTTATTAGTGAGTGCATACCATGATTCATCTTTTGAGTCTGGGTTACCTCACTTAGTATGATGTTCTCTAGCTCCATCCGTTTGCCTAAGAATTTCATGAATTCATTGTTTCTAATGGCTGAATAGTACTCCATTGTGTAGATGTACCACATTTTTTTGCATCCACTCTTTTGTTGAGGGATACCTGGGTTCTTTCCAGCATCTGGCAATTATAAATAGGGCTGCTATGAACATAGTAGAGCATGTATCCTTATTACATGGTGGGGAATCTTCTGGGTATATGCCCAGGAGTGGTATAGCAGGATCTTCTGGAAGTGAGGTGCCCAGTTTTCAGAGGAACCGCCAGACTGATTTCCAGAGTGGTTGTAACAATTTGCAACCCCACCAGCAGTGGAGGAGTGTTCCTCTTTCTCCACACCCTTTACAACACCTGCTATCTCCTGAATTTTTAATCTTAGCCATTCTGACTGGTGTAAGGAGAAATCTCAGGGTTGTTTTGATTTGCATTTCCCTAATGACTAATGAAGTTGAGTATTTTTTAAGATGCTTCTCTGCCATCTGAAGTTCTTCAGGTGAGAATTCTTTGTTTAACTCTGTACCCCATTTTTTAATAGGGTTGTTTGGTTTTCTGGAGTCTAACTTCTTGAGTTCTTTATATATATTGGATATTAGCCCTCTATCTGATGTACTATTGGTGAAGATATTTTCCCAATTTGTTGGTTGCTGATTTGTCTTCTTGATAGTGTCCTTTGCCTTACAGAAACTTTGTAATTTTATAAGGTCCCATTTGTCAATTCTTGCTCTTAGAGCACATGCTATTGGTGTTCTGTTCAGAAACTTTCTCCCTGTACCGATGTCCTCAAGGGTCTTCCCCGGTTTCTTTTCTATTAGCTTCAGAGTGTCTGGCTTTATGTGGAGGTCCTTGATCCATTTGGATTTGAGTTTAGTACAAGGAGACAAGGATGGATCAATTCGCATTCTTCTGCATGCTGACCTCCAGTTGAACCAGCACCATTTGTTGAAAAGGCTATCTTTTTTCTATTGGATGTTTTCAGCCCCTTTGTCGAGGATCAAGTGGCCATAAGTGTGTGGGTTCATTTCTGGATCTTCAATCCTGTTCCATTGATCCTCCTGCCTGTCATTGTACCAATACCATGCAGTTTTTAACACTATTGCTCTGTAGTATTGCTTGAGGTCAGGAATACTGATTCCCCCAGACTTTCTTTTGTTGCTGAGAGTAGCTTTAGCTATTCTGGGTTTTTTGTTATTCCAGATGTATTTGATAATTGCTCTTTCTAACTCTGTGAAGAATTGAGTTAGGATTTTGATGGGTATTGCATTGAATCTGTATATTGCTTTTGGCAAAATGGCCATTTTAACTATATTGATTCTAACGATCCATGAGCATGGGAGGTTTTCCCATTTTTTGAGGTCTTCTTCCATTTCCTTCTTAAGAGTCTTGAAGTTCTTGTCATACAGATTTTTCACATGTTTGGTAAGAGTCACCCCAAAGATACTTTATACTGTTTGTGGCTATTGTGAAGGGGGTCATTTCCCTAATTTCTTTCTCAGCTTGCTTATCCTTTGAGTATAGGAAGGCCACTGATTTGCTTGAGTTGATTTTATAACCTGCCACTTTGCTGAAGTTGTTAATCAGCTGTAGGAGTTCTCTAGTGGAGTTTTTTGGGTCACTTAGGTAGACTATCATATCATCTGCAAATAATGATAGTTTGACTTCTTCCTTTCCAATTTGTATCCCTTTGACCTGCTTATGTTGTCGAATTGCCCGAGCTAGTACCTCAAGTACAATATTGAAAAGATAAGGATAAAGCGGGCAGCCCTGTCTAGTCCCTGATTTTAGTGGGATTGCTTCAAGTTTCTCTCCATTTAGTTTGATGCTGGCTACCGGTTTGCTGTATATTACTTTTACTATGTTTAGGTATGGGCCTTGAATTCCTGTTCTTTCCAAGACTTTAAGCATGAAAGGATGCTGAATATTGTCAAATGCTTTTTCAGCATCCAATGACATGACCATGTGGTTTTTTTCTTTGAGTTTGTTTATGTAGTGGATTGCATTGATGGATTTCCATATATTGAACCAACCCTGCATTCCCGGGATAAAGCCTACTTGATCATGGTGGGTGATCGTTTTGATGTGTTCTTGGATTCAGTTGGCAAGAATTTTATTGAGTATTTTTGCATCGATGTTCATAAGAGAAATTAGTCTGAAGTTCTCTTTCTTTGTTGGATCTTTTTGTGGTTTTGGTATCAGCGTAATTGTGGCTTCATAGAAGGAAATGGGTAGTGTTCTTTCTGTTTCTATTTTGTGGAATAATTTGAAGAGTATTGGTGTTAACGCTTCTTTGAAGGTCTGATAGAATTCTGCACTGAAACCATATGGTCCTGTGCTTTTTTTGGTTGGAAGACTTTCTATGACTCCTTCAATTTCTTTAGGCATTATGGGACTTTTTACATGATCTATTTGGTCCTGATTTAATTTTGGTATTTGGTATCTGTCAACGAAATTGTCCATTTCCTCCAGATTCTCCAGTTGTGTTGAGTACAGGCTCTTGTAGTAGTAGTGATGATTTTTTGGATTTCCTCAGTTTCTGTTGTTATATCTCCTTTTCAGTTCTAAGTTTGTTAATTTGGATACTTTCTCTGTGCCCTTTGGTCAGTCTGGCTAAGGGTTTATCTATCTTGTTGATTTTCTCAAAGAACCAGCTCCTGGTTTTGTTGATTTTTTGTATGGTTCTCTTTGTTTCTACTTGATTGATTTCAGCCCTGAGTTTGGTGATTTCCTGACTTCTACTCCTCCTGGTTGAAATAGCTTCTTTTTGTTCCAGGGCTTTCAGGTGTGTCATTAAGCTGGTAGTGTATGCTCTCTCTATTTTCTTTTTGGAGTCACTCAGGGCTATGAGTTTTCCTCTTAGCACTGCTTTCATTGTGTCCCATAGATTTGGGTATGTTGTGTCTTCATTTTCATTGTGTTCTAAAAAGTCTTTAATTTCTTTCTTTATTTTTTCCTTGACCAAGATATCATTGAGCAGAATATTGTTCAATTGTTAGGTGCAATGTGTGCTTTGAGCTTTAATAAAGTTTCTTTTACGAAAGAGGGTGCCCTTGCATTTGGAGCATAGATGTTCAGGATTGAGAGTTCTTCTTGTTGTATTTTTCCTTTGACCATCAAGAAGTGTCCCTCGGAGTCTCTTTTGATGACTTTGGGTTGAAAGTCAATTTTATCTGATATTAAAATGGCTACTCCAGCTTGTTTCCTGCGATCATTTGCTTGTAAAAATTGTCTTCCAGCCTTTTATTCTATGGTAGTGCTTGTCTTTGACCCTTAGGTGTGTTTCCTGTAAGCAGCAAAATGTAGGGTCCTGTTTACATATCCAGTCACTCTATGTCTTTTTATTGGGGCATTGAGTCCATTGATGTTAAGAGATATTAAGGAATAGTGATTGTTACTTCCTGTCATTTTTGACGTTATTTTTTAAATTTGATTGCTTAACTTCTTTTGGGTTTGATGAAAGGTTACTATCTTGCTTTTTCCAGGGTGAAGTTTCCCTCCTTGTATTGGTGTTTTCCTCCTATTATCCTTTGTAGGGCTGGGTTTGTAGTATGATATTGGGTAAACTTGGTTTTGTCATGGAATATCTTAGTTTCTCCATCTATGGTGATTGAGAGTTTTCCTGGATATAGTAGTTTTGGCTGGCATTTGTGTTCTCTCTGAGTCTGCATGAGATCAGCCCAGGATCTTCTAGCCTTCATAGTCTCAGGTGAAAAGTCTGCTGTGATTCTGATAGGTCTTCCTTTATATGTTACTTGGCCTTTTTCTCTTACTGCCTTTAATATTCTTTCTTTGTTTAGTACATTTGGTGTTTTGATTATTATGTGACGGGAAGTATTTCTGTTGTGGTCCAGTCTGTTTGGAGTTCTGTAGGCTTCTTGTATATTCATGGGCATCTCTCTCTTTAAGTTAGGGAAGTTTTCTTCCATAATTTTATTGAAGATATTTGCTGGCCCTTTAGGTTGTAAATCTTCACTCTCATCTATGCCTATAATCCTTAGGTTTGGTCTTCTCATTGTGTCCTGGATTTCCTGGATATTTTGGGATTAAAGCTTCTTGCTTTTTGAATTTTCTTTAACTCTTGAGTCCATGGTTTCTATGGTATCTTCAGCGTCTGAGATTCTTTCTTCTATCTCTTGTATTCTGTTGTTGATATTTGCATCTATGTCAACTGATTTCTTCCCAAGGCTTTCTATCTCCAAAGTTGTCTCCCTTTGAGTTTTCTTAGTTGTTTCTACTTCTGATTTTAGATCCTGGATGTTTTTGCTTAGCTCCTTCACTTGCTTGTTTGTGCTTTCCTGTAATTCCTTAAGAGATTTTTGTGTTTCCTCTTTCATGACCTCAGCCTGTTGACGAAAGTTCTCCTGTATTTCTTTAAGTGTTTTTTTGTGTTTCCTCATTATTGGCTTTTGTATTCTCCTGGATTTTTGTGTTTCCCTTGCAAGGGCTTCTAACTTTTGATCCATTTTCTCCTGAATTTCTTTAAGTATGTCCTTCATGTGTTCCTGTACCAGCATCATGACCAGTGATTTTAAATCCAAATCTTGTTTTACTGGTGTGATGGGGTATCCAGGACATGCTGGTAAAGGAGAATTGGGTTCAGATGTTGCCATGTTGCCTTGATTTCTCTTAGTGACATTTCTGCGTCTGCCTTTTGCCATCTAGTTCTCACTGGTGTTAGTTGGTGTTGTCAATGCTGGACTCACCAGTGCAAGCTGCCCCTTCCCAGGTGGCCTCTGGTGCACAGCTTACCTCCTGCACTGCCTGGAGACAGGGTGTTGTTGTCCAGGCTGTTCAGACCCTGAAGCAGACACCTGAAGGCTCCTACTGGGGCCCACTGGATTCACCAGAGCACACGAACCTCTCCCCGCTGGCTGCCTGGAAGCCCCACTTGCCTCTTTCAGGACCTGGAGATGTGGTGTTTTAGCTCAGGCTGATCTGGATCCAGAAGAGGAGAGGTCTGAGGGCTACCGCCAGAGGCCTCAGGACTGAAGCCTAAGCTCTGTGCCACAGGAATGAGCTGTGCTGTGAGCTCCCAGACAGCCTCTGGGTGCACACCAGGTCTCCAGTACTTCCTGGAGACCGAGCGCTGTGTCCCAGGCTGTTCAGATCCCAAAGCAGGTGCCTGAAGGCTCCAGCTGGGGCCCCTCTGGATTCACCGGAGCACACCGACTTGTCCTGCTGGCTGCCCGGAAGTCCCACTTGCCTCCCCCAGGACCTGGAGATGTGGTGCTGCCGCTCAGGCTGATCTGGATCCGGAAGCGGAGAGGCTTGAGGGCCACTGCCAGAGGTCTCAGGACTGAAGCCCTAACTCCGTGCCACAGGAATGAGCTGTGCTGTGAGCTCCCAGACCGCCTCTTGGTGCACACCAGGTCTCCCGCACTTCCTGGAGACCGAGTGCTATGTTCCAGGCTGTTCAGATCCCAAAACAGGTGCCTGAAGTCCAGAGGCCTCAGGACTGAAGCCTAAGCTCTGTATCACAGGAACGAGCTGTCTCCACTGGATTTTTTTAGTTCCTTTGTCAAATATCAAATGATTGTACATGTGTGGGTTTTTTTCCCGGGTCTTCAATTCTATTCCATTGATCTTCCTGCCTGTCTGCATGCCAGTACCAAACAGTTTTTATCACTATCGCTCTGTAGTAGAGCTTTAGGTCAGGGATGGTGATTCCACCAGAATATCTTTAGTTGTGGAGAATAGTTTTTATATTCTTTATTCCCATAATAATATGCCTATTTCTTTCAAAAAATATAAATTATCTTTGCATTTTCTTATGAGAAATGAATGACACATTTCCTTGCTCATAAATAACCATATTTTTAATACCTATTCCATTTTTATATGTTTTTTTGTGATTTCTCTGATATCAATCAGATTTAACACTCCCTGCACATTGTATATTCTAAGAGGTGTCTTATTGTAACGGGATTGATGATATTGAAATAATACTATCCATGTGCATATAATTACATTTTGTGAAGAAAAGAGTGTGAACCTAAAATGTACATGAGAAGACTCATAGATTTGGTTAAAACATGAGGAAATTCTGGTCAAATTAAATTGAGCAGATTTGGTGACAAGTGGATAATGCCACACTGTGATCAAGTGCAAGGCTTTGAAACAGCAAGGACCATCACACACTGAGAAGTCTGCTAAAATGGGACAGTGGTAAATAGAGAACTGGAAAACAAAATGGCAGTTAAGATTCTTGAAAGTTTTTAAAACTTCCAAAACAATAAGCACGACTGATAGACAGCAGTAGACAAGTAGTACATCAGTCTAGAGATGTACTGACATAAGAATCTAAAGAATATAAACATAGATCACAGTGTAAAGGAGAATAGTGATGCCAAGGCCATCGGATTTCCCATATCTAGTATCTATCTGTGGATATTTAGATAAGAACTGCCTCACTAAATATAGAGAAAAGGAACTTAAGGTTCCTAAGTGTTATTCCTATGTGTAAAGGGTTGATATGTTTTAAAAGCCCAGTCAAGCACACTTGAAAGGAGATAAAGGAGCCTAAGAAAGAATGAGCATCAAACCTGGCTGCATAACAAATGTCTACCAGATTCTGGTAACTTTACTTGAATATTGTTCTGGTTTACTATAATGCTGCTCTGATTTTTATTTCATAAAGACAATGAATGCCAAAGCATTTATCATTAATCAAAGTATTAAAATTCTTTTTTGTTGTTCTGCAAAACCAAATATTCCTTTTCATTTCTTTTTTCTTTTTCTTTTTCTTTTCTTTTCTTTCTTTCTTTCTTTTTTTTTTTTTTTTTTGTTTTTTTTTTTTTGGATTTGATTTTTTCAAGGCAGGGTTTCTCTGTATAGCCCTGGCTGTCTTGGAACTCACTCTGTAGACCAAGCTGGCCTCGAAGTCAGAAATCCACTTGCCTCTGCCTCCCAGAGTGCTAGGATTACAGTGGTGTGTGCCACCACTGCCTGGCTCATTTATTTTTTCAATTCCATGTATCAATGTTGTATTTACATTAGTTCTACAATTTAGACATTTCCAAAGTGTCTTCTAAAGAATTCTCTTCATTCATTTACATGCTATTTTTCACTATTCTATATATGTTCAATGCATTTTTTTCTGTTTGGCTTAAGGCTATTTTGTTGAGGATAACAAAGATTTACAAAGGATTCATATGAGTAGCAAAACACACAGGTTCTTGTAAATTAAAGGTAAGCATTTGGTTTATTCTTTTTATATTCGTGAATGTGCTACAAAAAGTCTTCTTATTGATCAAAATATCTTGGATTACTCAGAAACTTTGAGAATACTATTTGCATCAGTTTCTTGTCTGATAGTGACAAAATGCCTGACATTAAAACTTATGGAAGAAAGGGAAGTTTGACACAGTTTCTGGTGGTTTGAATGAAAAATGTCATCCACAGGCTTCAGTATTTGAACTCTTGGTCCTCAGTTGTTGCTGTTTGGGGAAGTTTACAAAGTACCATGCTGTAGGATATACCTTACCAGTAACAGGCTATGAGAATTGAGAGCCACATGCCACTTCCAGTTTACACTTTTTATGTCACGTGTGCTGGTATTAAATTCCCACTAACATAAGGAAATACGGCAACACAAACAGAATGGAACCAACACTCCCATCACTCCATCCAACTTCCATTGTAGTTCCAGGGAAATGCTAATGATTCCAATAAAACAGACTGGAGCTCATCTCATGCAACTCACAGCAGGGTATTAATTCTATTTAAGCCACCCCACCCCCAGCACACCTCCATCATGCAGGACATTTTGGCAGTGGAGAAGCCTTGAATATCTGGGAAAAACTTTATAGCAAGCAGTGAGTATGTGTGCAAGCATCTAATTGGAGAGGTATTGTGATCTTTAACATAATTGGCTGGTGCTGGGAATCATATCATAAACTTAATTTCTGTTCTCTTCTGCTTTGGTGGTCATTAGGCAAGAGGTAGGCTTGTAACCTGGGGGTGCAGGTCTGTTGGGGCAATAACTTGGAAACACTGGTCTTGTTGAGGGTCTAACCTGGAGACTCTCTTAGTTCAGGTTCTCTAAAATAGAGTATGAATTTAAAAGATTTGGTCACTTACTATGATATTGAAAATCAACAGAATTCAAGATTCTGTAATTCAAAATTTAAAATTGTATAATTTTTTGATAAAGGTAATTTTCTTTGTATATTTCTCATGTTAATTTGTTATATTCTAAGCCCATTCTTAATGTGTAAGTCCTATTAATTCATTGAAATCCAAACAAATACCATTTCTTCTTAGAGTTTTTCTGATTTTCAAATATAAAATATAACAATTTTCTTTACTAATCCTAAATTATTCTCCATCATTTTACATCTAACAACTAGTTTGTTATCTAGATTTTGCTGGTACTTATCAGAGTTATCTTACAGTTAAGGTCTGGCCAAAAAAATTGAGTTCTCTATGAAAAGAAACACTAGATTATTTTTGAATATTTATGTAAAACAACTTCAAACATGTAGAAATCACAACATTTCATTAATTTATGAAATTGTGATGCTATAGTGTACACACACACACACATATATATATATATGTGTGTGTGTGTGTACATGTCTATAAAATAAACCAATATAGCTCATGGTCTTTTCTAATTTAAAGTAATAAGAAAGATTACATAAATTCAATTTTATACATATTAATTAGTATGAGAATGTCAGTCATTACTTTGGAAATATGTAGCAAATCAACATGAATTACAAGGTCAAAAACATATGTAAAGATATTTTAAGTAAACAATATAAGTAGAGTGAAATAACTTTGTTTAAATGTTGGTTCTAAGTAAATTTACGCTAACTTAGGGCACCTAAATTCTGAAATTATCCCAGTTTAATGTGACTATAGACAATAAAGTCCTTTGTACAATAGAACTGTATTCTTGTTTTTTAATTTAACTTTTTATTGGTGATTTTATTTTTTTATATTTCAAATATTATCCACCTTTTTCGTTTCCCCTCTGCAAACCTCCAATTCCATCCCCTCCTCCCTGCTTCTATGAGGTGACTCCCCCACCTTCAAAACCACTCTTGCCTCACTGCCCTAGCATTCCTTTTTTTTTTAATTTATTGATATATTTATTTACATTTCAGATGATTTCCCCTTTTCAGGACCCCCACTCCCCGAAAGTCCCATCAGTCCCCTTCCCTCCCCCTGTTTTCCCACCCAACCCTTCCCACTTCCCTGTTCTGATTTTGTTCTATACTGCCTAGCATTCCTTTATACTGGCATTGAGCCTTTTGGCAGGACCAACGGTCTCCCCTCCTACTGATACCAAATAAGGTAATCCTCTGCTACATCTCCAGCTGCACCATAAGTCTCTCCATGTGCACTCTTTGGTTAGTGGTTTAGTCCCTGGAATCTCTGGGATGTCAGGTTGGTTGATATTGTTCTTTTTCATATGGTGTTGCAAACCCCTTCAGCTCCTTTTGTCCTTCTCCTAAGTTCTCCTTAGGGGTCCCCTGCTCTGTCTGATGGATGGCATCTGCTTCTGTATTAGTCAGGCTCTGGCAGAGCCTCCCAGGGACAGCTAGAACAGGCTTCTGTCAGCAAGCACTTCTTGGCATCAGCAAGAGTGCCTTGGTTTGCTGTCTACAGATGCTGTAGATCCCTAGGTTGGGCAGTCTCTGGGTGGCTTTTCCTTCCATCTCTGCTCCGCTTTTTGTCTCTGCATTTTCTATAGACAGGAGCTAGTATTTTTAAGGTGGGTGGGTGTCCCATTCCTCAACTGGGGCCATGTCTAACCTGTGGATATGGTCTCTACAGGTTCCCTCTCCCCTTTGGTGTGTGTTTCAGCTAATGTTGTCCCTGTTGTATCCTGAGAGCCTCTTGCTTTTCTAGCATCTGGGATTTTGTAGTGACTACCCCTAGTTCCCCATCTCCCACTGCTATATACCTCCATTCAATTTCCCGATCCTCTATACTTCTCCCCTGCATCCTGATCCTGCACCCTCTTTTTTCTCCCCTCCTCTCTCTTTTTCAGGTTGCTCTATTACTCAACCACTCATGATTAATGATTATTTTGTTCCCATTGTGGGAAAACAAGATAACTTTAGGAATGTGTGCCAAAGAAGTAATTTCAAATGAAGATAAAAGCTGATAGTGAAGATTTTCTAAGAAACAGTTTATACTTACCCAAATTAAAATACATAATTAGTCATATATCTTCTATTGCAAATCTAATTTATGTTATACCTGTATTGTTATTGATTGGAATTCATATACTAACTTTATATAAAAAAAATCAGACACCATTATTCTTGGACTTCAGTTATATTAAGCCTGAAATAAACTGTTGGATAGGGTAGTTAAATAGGCAAGATGTTAGGGAAGAGCTGTTTGAAAATTTGAGGGGTACAGTTTAGTTATGTTTATATTTCATTGTATTACATATACAATTCTGAAAATGATAATGAAAAATTTCAAGACTTAAATAAAAATATGGAGGCATAATAAATAAAGGAAAGAAGGAAGCAGGGAATGAGATGTGGAAGAAAGGGATGGATAGAGGAAGTTAGAAAGAAAACAACTAAAGGAAAACAGAAGTGAATGAACAAAGATCACTACATTATTCAAGGCTCTTTTCTCAGGCGTCTATCTTACTTGATGTGCTTACACATGCCATTGCACATTTTATTGTTGTTGTTCTGTTAATGTTTTTATTTAACTTTTGTCTTTTTTTTAATGATGCCCTCTTTCCAGGTTTCATGGACTATTATTTCTTCTTCTTTAAGCCCTGCTCCAGACTAATGTATCCTCTTTTGTACCAAATTGTCTAAGATCATTTTCTAAGATCCGGATTATATCAGAACAAAGCATTTTATACTCAAGTCTTTCTTTGTGATACTGTACTGGCTGGTTTTGTGTGTCAACTTGACACAGGTCGGAGTTATCCCAGAGAAAGGAGCTTCAGTTGGGGAAGTGCCTCCATGAGATCCAGCTGTGGGGCATTTTCTCAATTAGTGATCAAGGGGGGAGGGCCCCTTGTGGGTGGTACCATCTCTGGGCTGGTATTCTTGGGTTCTATAAGAGAGCAGGCTGAGCAAGTCAGGGGAAGCAAGCCAGTAAGAAACATCCCACCATGGCTTCTGCATCAGCTCCTGCTTCCTGACCTGCTTGAGGTCCAGTCCTGACTACCTTTTGTGATGAACAGCAATGCAGAACTGTAAGCTGAATAAACCCTTTCCTCCCCAACTTGTTTCTTGGTCATGATATTTGTGCAGGAATAGAAACTCTGACTAAGACAAGTATTGTATTATATTTCTCCATGATTGTGTGGCTATGAAGTCATACCTTCAATAGAATGCTCAGCAACCTGTTTCCCAGTCTCGGAAGAAACTCCCTCTTAGCCTTCATTGAATGTGTAGCATCAATCAATTAACTTTACATAAAATGGTGAAAAACAAGCATTTTCTTTTACTGTATAATAAGTAACATTCTACAAAACAGGATCCTAACTAAACTCACATCAATTGCCAATCAATATTATCTTGTAGAAAAACTACATTTTTTCATATAAAAGTGATCATTTGAAATTCGAGAAATTGCCAGGGTTTTCATATGCACCATGAAGAAAAATATATGAGAGTAAAAGTAACTGGACAGGTCAGCAATTGTTTTAATTTTTAGGGCATGCATAATACCTCAAACTAAGTATCTGATACTAACCAAAAAGAATTCCAATTTTAAGAAATAGATTCCCAAATTAAAGTTTCAGTCTCAGTCAGAGTTTCTATTCCTGCACAAACATCATGACCAAGAAGCAAGTTGGGGGGGGGGAGGTTTATTCTGCTTACACATTCACAGTGCTGTTCATCACCAAAGGAAGTCGGGACTGGAACACAGGTCAAGAAGCAGGAGCCGATAAGGAAGCCATGGTAAGATGTCACTTACTGGCTGGCTTCCTCTGGCTTACTCAGCTTGCTCTCTTTTTCTTTTTCTTTTCCTTTTCTTTTTTTGTTTGTTTGTTTTTTTGGATTTTGGATTTTTCAATACAGGGTTTCTCTGTATAGCCCTGGCTGTCCTGGAACTCACTCTGTAGACCAGGCTGGCCTCGAACTCAGAAACCCGCCTGCCTCTGCCTCCCAGAGTGCTGGGATTACAGGCGTGCACCACCACCGCCGGGTGTCTTTTCTTTTTTTATTAGATATTTTCTTTATTTACATTTCAAATGTTATCCCCTTTCCTCATGCTGCCCTCAAATTCCCATCCCTCCCCCTCACCCCACCCTGATCCCGCTCATTAACACATCCATTCCTGCTTCCCTGCCCTGGCATTTCCCTATACTGTGGAAATGAGCCTTCATAGGACCAAGGCCCTCTCCTCTTATTGATGTCCAACAAGGCCATCCTCTGCTACATATATGGCTGGAGACATGGGTCCCTCCATGTGTATTCTTTGGTTGGTGATTTAGTCCTTTGGAGCTCTGGGTGTACTGATTAGTTCATATTGTTGTTCCTCCTGTGGTGCTACAAACCTCTTCAGCTCCTTAGGTCCTTTCTCTAGCTTCTCCATTAGGGACCCAGTGCTCAGTCCAGTAGTTGGCTGAGAGCATCCCCCTCTGTCAGCTTGCTTTCTTATAGAACCCAAGACTACCATCCGATACCACCCAAAAGGGGCTGCCCCCTTGATCACTAATTGAGAGAAAATGCCTTATAGCTGGATATCACGGAGGCATTTCCTCAAGGAAGGTTCCTTTCTCTGTGATAACTCCAGCTCCTGGAGGGTTGACACAAAACCAGCAGTACAAGGTATTTTTTTAAATCTGGTCTGTCAGATTTAGTTTTTGAGAATGTGTTCTTGCATTCTGCTCAGTTCTTCAGTAAGCCATAATCAGGTCTTTTGTTTTGTTTTGTTTTGTTTTCGAGACAGGGTTTCTCTGTGTGGTCCTGGCTGTCCTGGATCTCTCTCTGTAGACCAGGCGGGCCTCGAACTCAGAAATCTGTCTGCCTCTGCTTCCTGTGTGCTGGGATTAAAGGCGTGTGCCACCACTGCCCAGCTATAATCAGGTCTTAACATTTCCCAACTTGAGGCTGCCTCACTCCATTCTCTGCCTCTGTTGTAGTTCTACATTCTTTCTTTCCAATATCTCTTTTCTCACTTTATATAATGGCTCATTTATCCCAACATATTGCAGTATCTCTTCACTTTGCTGTTTATATCTGTCTTGATTATGTTTCTAAACAATGTCATGTTGTAAAGAAAATCTAACATTTATGAATTGAAAATATCAATCCAAAGAGCCAGTTCAGCCCTTAACTATCTCCCTTATGGACTTTCAAGGTCAATGCCATTCACGAATCTTTCTAAATAAACTGTCAAATTTCAACTATGTATCACCATACCATCAATTCTAAATGCAATAAATATTTTTAACAAACTCATATAAATTAAATTTGGCCAAACTCAGAAATTTTTCTTATCTATTTTCTATAAAATCAAAACATAATCTATATGATTTCAAGATATAATGATAGGCCTAGCAAAAATATTCTCATTCTAAACAAGAGAAATTTGACAGAAAATAGTTGTGAATGATAATTATTCTTGATTCATAACAATGTAGAAATTACTACATTCAAATACCAGAAAATAATATTGGTATTGGGAGGTCTGCCTACTAGAATGACATTTTCTAATTATTTGATTTTAAAATGGCATCACTGCCTTCTCACACTACAGTCTGAGAATCCCTCCTGAACTGTGCCTTTGTCTCTGGAACCTATGTGTTACTTACATTTGACAGTACAGTGAGCTGTCTATAAAGGTCCACGTCATGAATGCGAATTTGCTTCATTGTGGTGTGACTGTGATGATGCAAAGCTTCACATCAAAGACCTGAGACTGAAATCAAGCTGATCATTTCAGAAGGGCCAGACAGAGGGAAGGAGGGCATGGTTCCTGGACAGGGTAAATCTTTCAAGAACACACTCACAGTGATCTACTTCCTTCAGGACAGTTCTGGCTTTTACTTTCCAATATTCCTATATATTCACCAAATATATATTATCAGTGAAAGTTTTTGTCAGAACCTTCATAAATCAATTATTAATCACAGGCACAAAGACTTTGAAAAGTTAGTTTTGGGATGTTGATGCTTCATAGTCAATTGTAAAAGAGTATTTTCTAAACTTTGCTCTGTCTCTGATCTTTCCATATAGACTGGGGGAAAAAAAGGCTTGATTTTTATCTGAAACACTATAATCCAAATCCCTATGATCACATGTTATTGTCCTTGAAAGTGTATATCTTTCTACCTAAGAATATGAATCACTTTTATTGAAGTAAGTTTCCTCCCCACCCTAACTCAATATGACCTCATTGTACTTTCACTTACAATGGCACTATTCCCAAGAAATGTCATATTCGGAAATTGCCAAATCAACCTTGTAAATCTTCCACATTCAGCTTAACAAGACATTTCTCTCTAGCTCTACTAAAATGGTTGATTGGTTCCATTAGTCACACATTTATTCTCTCTGGTAAATGGATGTCCAGACACAGCTCTGGCCTGTTACAAGAATATACTAAGTAAGGATACTGAAAAGTTTCAAAACCTTCAATAATTGTTTCTTTTCCCTGAAATATAACTTCTTTTTTTTCATTTTTTTCTTATTACCATATAAGAAAAAAGTTTTGCTTTCTAATTTTTACTTGAAGTCCTCCCATAAAAAACATGTAATTCCAGTACTTACAAGTGTAGATTTTTACTTACACTGAGGTTTTGTAAAAGTAATTTTGTAACAGAAATCACCTTTTTTAAAAAACCTGTTTCCTTTAGGAAGAATGCAAAACTAAGAACCAAAACCAAGGAATAAACAAAGCAAAACAAAACAAAACTGAAACAACAAAAACTTAAGTAAAGCCAATATAAGCAGTAGATAGCCTATTATTCTGTAGGAGTGTTAATTAGTCAATCTAGTATTTCTTCCTGTTCACAGCAGTCCTCTTATCTTCTGTAGCAAGTACATTGTTTATTATATTTTTGTAATACCTCTTCAAAATCAATTTACATTTTTGAATTCATTTAGCAATATACATTTTTTTTGTCAAGTAACCAAGAGGTTTTCTGCCTTCTGCCTTTTACATAAAGTATTTCAGGAATTTTGGCACTATGACACCACCACATTTCCTAGTTTCAAAATATGTGCTCATTTCCTAGGGCTTCTATAACCAATTAACATTAATTTTTTTTCTCTAAGCAACTGAAGTACATGACCTCATATTTTTAGTGGCAAACTTCTGAAATAAATATGTTAGGAGGCTACTGTCATTCTGAAATCCTTGGATTTGTGAGGGTGGGGGGTGTGTCTATGCACACGCACGCGGGCGCGTGCGTGTGTGTGTGTGTGTGTGTGTGTGTGTGTGTGTGTGTAAGAGTGTATGGGCATGTGTGTTTTGTTTTTGTTTTTATTCTTATTTTCCTTTACATTTAGCAGCAGTTGGCATCCCCTGGCATTCCTTTGTTTTACTGGGATCACTGTAACCTGAGTTTTTATGATCACATGGTGATATACCTATATGTATTGTATCTGTTGTCACAGGTATATACAACATTTGTATTAAGGGCCCCTACCCTACCTCAATGTAACCTCCCTATAAATTCATCTGCAATGGTACTATTCCCAAGTCTTGTCAGATTCTTAGATAATGGAAGGAATACTTCAAAATATATTTCTTTGAATACAGAAATTATAGTACTATTTAAATTAAATGTTAGGAAAGTATCTCTTGTAGAGGAATTTAAAGCTAGCAACTTGACTGCTCTGACCAGGGATAACATCCAAATATATGGTCTGATGGAATACAGACATATTACACCTTCATCCTTTTAATCTCTCTGTTTTATATATATGGTATTTGATATTTGATATGTTTGATCATATATTTGATACTTATATTACAGGTATATAGGACTAAAGGTATATGTACCTTTAATCCTCTGCCTGAAATACAGATATACCTTCAGTACATATCTTTAATACCAAATAATGATATCTAATTGAGGAACAGACAAAGTGATGAATCAGAGAAAATTTTGACCGAATGAGTTAGAGACAGGATATGCCTAATTCACGTGAGAACAGAGAAAAAAGAAAGGCTGCTTAAAGGTAAGTTCACAGAGTTCAGTTTTGCTTTTGAACAGTCAGTTAAGTTTAGGTTGGTGCAGTTCAGATAAGTTTAACTAAGCTCAGTTCAGAGCAAAGCATTTCCATTCATGGAATCAGAGGAAGTCTTTCTGAGAAAAGCAATTTAGTTAGAGCCAAGAGTAACCAATTTGAATCAGTCAGCGTGGAGAGGAATTTGAGTCAGAACAACTGAATTGAACCAGCCAGCAAGAGTTCAGAAAGAGCTAGAAAGGGTGACTTCATTCAGCAATAAGTCATGGAGGCTGAAACATTTTAGGCCTAAGTTAATAGAGAGAGGCTGGAGACTGAAATCTTCAAGATCCAGGCTTGCAGTATATTAGATTGTATGGAAGCTAGAAGCTTTCAGGCCTAGGCCTATGGATAGCTACTACAGAGAAGGAAATGCTCTAGGTTCAGGCAAATCCATATGTTTGTAAACCTTAGGTATGACTCTCATCTCATCCCATTATCCAATGAAATAAAAGTGACATTACATTTGTAATTTCTTTTTTTTTATTCGATATAGAATTTACTTACATTTCAAATGATTTCCCCTTTTCTGGGTCCACACTCCCCGCAAGTCCCATAAGCCCTCTTCCCTCCCCCTGTTCCTCCATCTACCCCTTCCTGCTTCCCTGTTCTGGAATTCCCCTATACTCTTGCACTAAGACTTTCCAGAACCAGGGGCCACTCCTCCATTCTTTTTGGACATCATTTAATTGTGGATTATGTCCTGGGTATTCAAAGATTCTAGGCTAATATCCACTTATCAGCGAGTGCATACCATGATTGATCTTTTGAGACTGGGTTACCTCACTTAGTATGATGTTCTCCAGCTCCATCCATTTGTCTAAGAATTTCAAGAATTCGTTGTTTCTAATGGCTGAATAGTACTCCATTGTGTAAATATACCACATTTTTGGCATCCGTTCCTGCGTTGAAGGACCCCTGGGTTCTTTCCAGCTTCTGGCTACTACAAATAGGGCTGCTATGAACATAGTGGAGCATGTGTCCTTATTGCATGCTGAAGAATCCTCTGGGTATATGCCCAGGAGGGGTATAACAGGGTCCTCAGGAAGTGTCATGCCCAGTTTTCTGAGGAACCGCCAGACTGATTTCCAAAGTGGTTGCACCATCTTGCAATCCCACCCACAGTGGGATCCACTGTTTCTCCACATCCTCGCCAACATCTGCTGTCTCCTGAGTTTTTGACCTTAGCCATTCTGACTGGTGTGAGATGTCATAATAGTTATTATTAAATGAGGTATTTCACAAATGTTTATTATACTGATTTTGATGGCTACTACTGATGCTCAAGTACATAGGGAATTAAATAAATCCCAAGCTGAAGGGCACTACTCTGAAGATGTTTTTGGACAGATAATTTGAACAGGAAGACACACCCTGATTTTGGCCCATTCTGGTGGAGGCTCAGATGCATGCAATGGAATAATACTAGTTTCCTTTTTGCTTGCTTGCCTTCACATGTAACGGCAAGTTCACCTATCCTGTAACTGAGTGATTCCTGTGCCAACATTGGAAGTAACTTCTTTGGAATTCCAATGCAGGGAAAAAGCAGCAGCTCTGCAAGAATCCTTCAAGTCTTAAGTAACAGATTGGGACTATTATAGCCTCTGTCTTTATCTACTGAACAACTACAAGATTCTCAGTCTTTCTGGTACTAGGCAGTCATTGTTAGACTACATGGACCACAATCTGTAAGTTGTAAGTCAACATAATAAATCTTAGTGTGTGTGTTTGTGTGTGTGTGTTTATGTGTATGTGTGTGTGTATGTGTCTGTGTGTGTGTATGTGTGTGTGTGTGTGTGTATGTTCTGTTTTGTTCTTTTAGCGAACCCTGACTAAATACAAAACTTCCTTTCAATTTTTCATGATTTTATCACACAGCTAGTTACCTTTCAGAACTGAATTTTATTCTTCCTCCTATAAATAAATCTTTGTTCTTTTTAATTTTTAAAATGTCCATTACACTCATGTTAAGCTTTTTATATGGAAAAATGCCCTGGCAATTGTCATCAACATTCAATCTTTAGCACAAATTGAATCATGGTAAATAATGATATTTGCCTTAAGAACATTTAGTTTGCTTTCTTTGGCTTGAGGACTTCTGTGAATGACAGAATGTAAGGTTTAATTATAAACTAGGTCCATAATGCTCATCATAATATTCACAGTGGGCAAGCTTATTTTTCATTCTGTCAATTCTACTTTAATTTGAAAGAAAAATCCTCAAAGTATCACTGTTATAAATATATGAATATATTCACAAAGATTAATAATCCTTAGTTATTACAATATTATATCCTCTGAGTAATAAAACCATATTTAATTGGTTCTCTTATTTATTAGAAAATAGAAAGCCTAAAGGTTATTAAAATTTCTATCCTGAAGATATAATACAAAATAAATTAGTAAGTTTAAATATATTTCTGTTGAAATGCATAGGACAAAATGCATAACTTATACTTTGTCGTTAGTCACATGCATACTTCAATAAATAATACATTCTGTCGCAGAAATCTGATAACAAATCAAAGACACACTTTATATTATACAATATACAATTTTATATTGTACAATTTATATTATACAATATACAATATTACTGTAAATTCTAGTCTTCTTTTCATTTTCTGATATTTTCCCCAGAAAAAAATATCTTGCAGTTGATATAAAGTGCATACTAGCTACAAAAGTTCACCTGCCCACACTTCCTACTCCATGCAGATTTTGAACTCACAGTCCTCAAGCCTCTGTCTTACAAGTGTTTAGAATTCTAGGCTGATAATATGAGACTTGCTTAAACTTTCATTCACCCAGCTATATATTCCTTTAAGTTTATTTATTCCAGAGAACACAAGTATGAAATGTACAGAAATCAATCTATAACTGAAGCAATATTTGCGTTATTTCAATTGTTTAAATAATTAATTTAATCTTAGTTTATGCTACTTCAAAATGAAAACTCTAAAAATTGTGATTTTTAAAAATACATGAAAATAACAAAAATAACATGACAGAGGAAACAAGCAGTCATATAAAATGGCAATTAGCTTATACAAACCAAAATTTTTATCTAGTCATCAGCTAATGGACAACTATATTGATTTAAATTATTAGCTAGAGTAGATAAAGCAACATTAAAAATGACAACTTTAATATATCTGCACTAACGGATTGTGTTCTTTAAGCATATGTTCAAGACTAAAATATCTGTCTTATATGACAATTCTGTTTTGTTTTGAAAATTGTCCAAATATTTCCATAATCGGTGTGTCAATTTACCTACCTCTGTTATTCATGAAAATTTCTTTTTCTCTATAGCTTTTCCAATACTATTGTCAGATTTGTTGATACTTGTCATGCAGACATGGATGAAATGGTACCTCAAACTAGTTTTAATGTGAATTTCCCAAACGACAAGAAATAATAAACACTTTATAAAATAACTATTGACCACTTGTGTTTTTTTGTTTGTTTCTTGTTTGGTTGGATTTAACTTTATATTCCATTTGCTTGCCTACTTTTTAGTTGGCAGTTTTATTTTTTGGTTCTTAATTTCTGTAATTTATTATAAATTCTGGAAATCAGCACCTTGTATGAAGTGTACTCATTAGATGTTTGTCTCCATTCTACTGACTATCATTTAATTCTGCTGAGTGTTTCCAAAGTGCACAATAGCTTTTTTATTTTGAAATTGATCCATCTGTTGATATATGGGATTAGTTGATGTGTTATTTATTTTTGCTAAAGTAAATTTTTGAAAGACACACCCTTTTTGTTTGTAGAAATTTTGGGGTTCTTTCTTTTTCCCATGTTATTAAAAAGAGATTCTATTCTCAAGTGATATATTTTAAAATTGTTTTTTCCTATCTCTAATGCTCCTAGTTTCTCCCAACTTCAACTCCCATCCAGATCCACTCCCTTTCTCCTAATATCCCATAAAAATTAGCAGGCTTCTAAGAGATAATAATAAAGTACAAAACAAAGACAGAAATAACTTAAGACATAGCAAAAACTATCACATCAAAATGGACAAGGCAGTCAACAGAAAAAATGAAAAAGAACTAAAAAGTAAACCAGTCCAAGAAAAGGTACAAGAATCAGAGTTTTATTCATTTGCACCCCCAGGAATCCCATAAAAGCACAAAACTAGAAACCGTAACAATATACACTGAGTACCTGATGCAGATCTTTACAGGTCCTGTGCACAAAGCTTTGGTCTCTGCAAGTTTATATGAGCTTTGCATAAGTTGATTTACAGGCACTTGTTTTCTAGATGTTCTCCATTCCCTCTCGTTCGTATAGTCTTTCCACTTCCCAAAGATCCATAGTCAGACATTATATATAGAGAAAAAGAGATCAAGAAATATCTTAAAATAATCAGCCTTAAATAGGATGTCTTTGTCAATACTCTGCCCTCAGAGTTCAAAAGTTCCATTTTTTACATTAAGTTCTCTGGTCAATTTTGAGTCATTTTCATACAAGGTGAAGCATATACATCTAATTTAATTCTTTAGCAAGTAAAAATCCAGTTTCACCAGCACCATTTGTTAAATAAGCTAACTTTTTCAAAGCATGTTATTTTTATCTCCATTGTCAAAAATTGATCTGTGATAGCTTTGCCATTTTATCTCCTTTCAGGTCCCCTATTCTATGCTATTGGCCTATCTGTCTGTTTTTATTAAAATACCAGTTTATCTTCATCACTGTAATTTGTTATATAATTTGTTTTGGATAAGCAGTGTTCTTTTTCAGTAGAATGGCTTAGGCTACCTTTGGTCTTCAGTGACTTCATATATACTGTTTTTTAAATCTTTGAAAAAGTAACATCAGAAATTAAAATTAATTTCACCGTGTTCATTAATTTTGGTAGCATAGTCATTTTTCAATGTAAATGTTGTCAATAGAAGAATATGGACTGTCTTTCAATTATCTAATATCGTCTGTGTTTTCATATTATATTATCTTTAGTTTTCATTGCAAGGTCATTCACATTTTTGTTTTGGATTTGAATACTTTCCCGGTTTCTCTCCCTGAATGTAGGTTGCTGGTATAAATTAAGCTATAGAGGCAAACGGTAGATGTCTTAGTCGGGGTTTCTATTCCTGCACAAATATCATGACTAAGACGCAAGCTGGGTAGGAAAGGGTTTATTGAGCTTACACTTCCATATTGCAGTTCATCACTAAAGGAAGTCAGGACTGGAACTCAAGCAGGTAAGGAAGCAGGAGCTGATGCAGAGGCCAAGGAGGGATGTTTCTTACTGGCTTGCTTCCCCTGGCGTGCTTAGCCTGTTCTCTTATAGAACCCAAGAATACCAGGCCAGGGATGGTTCCACCCAAGGGTCCCTCCCCCTTGATCACTAATTGAGAAAATGCCTCACAGTTGGATCTCATGGAGGCACTTCCCCAACTGAAACTTCTTTCTCTATGATAACTCCAGCCTGTGTCAAATTGACACACAAAACCAGCCAGTACAGTAGTGGTGAGAAGGGAGATGGGGTGGGATGGGTTGTGAAGAGGTAACGGGGAAGGGGAATATCATTTGAAATGTAAACAACAATATATATAATATATATATATATATATAAAATAATTTAACTCCTCTTCTTTAAGGGCACCAGTTCCTAATAATGGTATAAACAAAAGTGGGTTGCATGAACAAATACAAACATTGACTGCAAAATTCTATTTATAAAAAGACTTCTTTCAATTTGTATATTATGTACTCTATATACATATATGTAGACATATGATATATGTATACATATGTGTGTGTGTATGTGTGTGTGTGTGTGTAAGTTTTTATTGCAGTGTTCATAGGAAAGGGGCAAATCACAAAGGAAAACTTGGTGAAGCCCACATATTACCTTGTCCCTTTCATTTCTGGTGTTCTGATAAAATACCCTGAAAGAATAAATTTAAGGGAGAAAGTGTTTCCTAGTGTATAGTTTCAGATAACACTTCTCCACTCTAAGGAATACACGATTATAGTAACTTGATGTGTCTACTTTCACAAAAATCAGAAATTAATTTGTCTGTGATTTTTGCTCATTTTTAGGTCTTAACTCTTACAGAGTTCAGTATCCCATATCTGAGAATGGTACTGTGCATCTTCTGCCCTTGTTTTCTATCTTCAATGAAAATGTGACAATCTCATACAAATATGTCAACAAGGCAACCTGGTAATATTCCTTTGAAATATACTTCCCATGCAGCTCTCAGAAAACAGAGACAATCAGATCTTTGTATGTTTGAAGGCAGCAGTGTATATGAAGTGAGTTCCATAACAACAAAGACTGTTTCACAGAGAAACCCTGTCTCCAAAACTAAAACCAAATAATAAATAATTAGATAACCAAACCCAATGAAACAACAAAAAATTCCTTTTTTTCCCATTTGATTCTAGGTTGCATCAATTGACAATTAAATCTTACCATCATTCTTTTCCTAAAATGTATCATGAAAACCTACATATAATTAATAGTATGCAGACCTAGTAGGGTCCAAAGTTATATTAACTCCCTTCTGTGAATAAGCAGAGGCCTCCCTCATAAATTCCATACTCTCCACTTCTATTTTGTTTCCTTCCTTCCTTCCTTCCTTCCTTCCTTCCTTCCTTCCTTCCTTCCTTCCTTCCTCCGTCCCTCCCTCCTTCCCTCCCTCCCTCTCTCTCTCTCTCTCTCTCTCTCTCTCTCTCTCTCTCTCTCTCTTTCTTTCTTAGATCACACCAACTATAGAAGTCATGTTATCTAGTCTGCAGTTATTAAAATCCTACTATTCTCTTCTTTATTCTACCTCTGATTTTGCTTACTCTTCACTATGTTATAAACCAATCACATTTCAATTACAGGCACATAATAATTTTACTTGAAACTCCATATAAATAAAGGATACAATCTCAATCTTATATTTTCAGGCACAAGAAACATATACATTGCAAACCATACAACATTAAAACTTTATAAAATGGAATACTAAATACATGTATAAAGATATATTATATATTTACTATACATGTATTCATCCATAGGTATATATGCATATGTATATACATACTATAAATATAAATGTATTTATTAAAGTTAACAGAGAGGTGGAATTACTACAGAAAGTAGAATTTCTTTTTAAGTAGAATTTGTTCCTACCGACTGATTGGATACTTCTAGTTTAAGTGCTAGAGCTAAATCATGTTTGACTGGATGCTAGATTCAACCTCTTGTGTTACTGAGGACAGAGAAACTGATGTTTGTAGCCTTAACATTGTGGATACTTCTGTAGCCTAAAGTTAAATATTCATGATTATATTTTACTTAGATTTACTTTATTGGGTGAGCTTTCTAGAGTTTTTATTTGGTTGGTTTTGGATTTCATCTTATTGGGGCATAAGTTATATTAGTAAGCTCCATGTGGAAAATATTTAGAAAATTTAAAAAATGATAGGCGTATAATTTTCCTGAAAGTATCTTTTAAATTCTGCAATGGAGAAGAAGGTTTATGGGAAATAAGGGGAGGGGGGACCCGGGAAAGGGGAAATCATTTGGAATGTAAACAAAGAATATAGAAAATAAAAATATTAAAAAAAACTTCTGCGATGGATATTACTTGAATGAAACTGCTAAATTCTCTATACTTGTTCTTTATTTATGCACATTTTAAAATGCATTAGGGTATTTTACTTGCTTACTGTTAATTATATGAATGGAAGAAGTCAAATCCTCAAATTATAGATTCCCCATATTTTTCTTCTTACAGCTTTGTGATAAATAAAGAACATAGATAATGTTTCAAGAATTTTAAAACAACTCCATGATTGGCCTCAAAAGGAATATAGTATTCTAATATGAAAAATTCTAAGGGTAACTTGCCCTTTGTCCTTGATAATAATTTCATAAATACATGCTATTAGTTGGCAAACAGCTTTTTCATTGTAATTAGTTAATAATAGGATGATATTAGTAAAGAAGGATTATCTATATAGCCTAACAATCAAAACACATCTTAAAACCAAAGGTGTTGCTCTACTAGGTCAGAATCATTTGAATAATGAGAAGAATACTACACATAGGTGTTACCTGGGAAGATGGAGAAATTCAGATGCCATGACCAGACAATGACCTTTAGCAGATGAATGACCTCTATCATCTAGAAGAAAACAGAAACCAAATTAGTGTGTACAGAAAATAACATCCAAGACATCAAATGACCTTGAAGACGATTTTCTCTCCACAACTTCCAGATACAATCTCAGTTTTGTTTACTCTTGAAAGCATTCAGTATATGTTCACTTAGTACATTCCAACTTAGAGTTTTATGCACACACGTAGATTCTGCTGTTCTTTAACAGAAATGCATTGGTTTCTTTCACATAAACATATTTTTTGTTTTTGTCTTCTACAAAAACAGAAATATTACAATAAATGGATTCCAGAAACTATTAAGAACTCATTTAAATAGAATAGTTAAAATATAAAAATACATGGGTGGTCCAAGTAAAACAAGGATTTGTATTAACATGTTTGATCTTGGCTTTAAAAATAACATGGATCAGGGCTGGAAAGATAGAGAAATTGTTAATAACACTGCTCTTGCAGTAGCTCTGATTTGGTTCTTAGTATTCGTAGCATATTTCACAATCACATTTAACTCTAGTCTTAAGATATCCAAAGCATTCTTTGGATCTGGGCATCTATGGGCACACAATACTTGTGAAATAATATAGACAAACACACATATGCATAAAACAAATATATCAATCTTAAAACACACACACACATCCCTGAGCTGTGACCAAGGTGAATTTTGATTGGTCCTATATAAAAATAGAAAATTGTTATCAGAACTCCTAGCATTCCAACAACTGACTCCCTTCATATCTTAAATGATTTTCTATATGAGTTACATAGCCAACTCTGAATTATATCTGCAACCTTCCTCATGAATCAGTAGCAATTGTCTCCAAAACCACATGTCACAATTCCAAATGAGCCAAGACAATCAAAAATGGAGGAAAAACTATATGGTGATGAGTTAATATGAAAGTACTAGATATGTATTCCAAAATGTCAAAACCTACTTACATAAATATTTTCAGACATCATGCCAAATATATATATATATATAATCTAACACAGAACTAAAACCAACTCCAAATCTAGAATTATAGCAAAAGCTAGAACCACAATTAGAAAAAGATCCAGGGCCAGTTGTAGAACAGAATCAAAACACAGATCCAGAGCAGTCTTCAGAAATCAAAAAGGCAAGAATGTGACTTTCCAACACAGAGGATCCCACAGTGGAGGAACCACCTAGGGACTGGGATAGATATGTAAAAGACATTGCAGGTGATGCTGCAATTATGAGCTCTGTCCTTGTGTAATGTCTAATGTTGCATTCTACAACATCTATAATATTAAGTTTCTTATCAGGAGAAATCTGGGTTTAAATCATAATACCCTGAACACCAGCTTAACAAAGGAAAAATGACACACCACCCATACTATAATGTTACTTACATAAAACAATGCAAATACTCCCACTGAAAGAGGAAAAGTTACATAAATTATGTAAAAATAATTACTTTTAATTCAAGTGCACTTAGTAAATTAATCCAGCAGCTGTATTTATTTTTGCAAATTACCAGTAACCATACACAAATAACGGAAGATTTATTTCAAGCTGAACCTCGATATCTGATCGCTACTGATTTATATTAACCTCTATTCTAATTTGGCTATCTCTGAATCCCATTTGCATAACACTTGCAGTTTTATATTTTTCTACCTATCTTTGCTTCATATGCTTCTTCTCCTGGTGTTTTATATCTTCGTGGCGATTGAGAGATCTTAATCCCTTCTCTTTCTCTGTCTATTCTTCCACTGGCAGGCAGAAGCCTCCACCCTATTCTCACTTCTCCCAAAATATTGGGTCATCAGCCATTATTGACAAAGCAGAGAATAAATGGTACGAACTATTTACACAAACCT
Organism: Apodemus sylvaticus; assembly: GCF_947179515.1. Lineage (NCBI taxonomy): Eukaryota > Metazoa > Chordata > Mammalia > Rodentia > Muridae > Apodemus > Apodemus sylvaticus. Next base: position 74,659,299 of record NC_067477.1, on the reverse strand, counting down.
GAGATGGGAGATTCTAGACATAAGCATTTACATGTCATTTCCAGATTAAGTTAAGATATAATGGCAGATACATTAGCATTTGAATAACACAAGAATCCACTTACAGAGTGCACAAAGCATTATGCCTACAAAAGTAAAATTATATAACTGTAAGATATATAAATTATGTAAAAGTAAATAAATCATAAACATAATATATACATGTTACATAATATATACTATGTAATTTATGCAGAAACATATACATGCTATACATACAATATATGTTTCCATATTATATATAAATGTGTGTGTATGTGAGACAGGTTTCTCCCTGTCCACTCACACTAAAATATTAGGGCAGCTGGAGGATGGCGATTGGACAGATAAAAGACAAGCAGAGCAAAGAGTTGTAGAGACAGCGAGCATCTGGGGAGAGAGAGGAAGGCCAAGGTGGAGGCAGACATGAACCAGCATGACTTTAACCAGCCACAGGTAGCTGTCTTAGTCAGGGTTTCTATTCCTGCACAAACATCATGAACAAGAAGTAAGTTGGGGAGGAAAGGGTGTATTTAGCTTACATTTCCACAGTGATGACTAAAGTAAGGAACTCAAGCAGGTCAGGAAGCAGGAGCTGATGCAATGGCCATGGAGGGTTGTCCCTTACTGGCTTGCTTTCCCTGGATTGTTCAGCATGCTTTCTTATAGAACTCAAGACCACCAGCCTAAGGATTGTACCACCCACAATGGACCCTCCCCACCTTGATCAATAATTGAGAAAATGCCTTACAACTGAATCTCATAGAGACATTTTCTTACCCGAAGCTCCTTTATCTGTGATAACTCTAGCTTGTGTCAAGTTGACACAAAAGTCAGTCAGTACAGTAGCTATGATATCATAAGGTTACAATAATTAGGATAAAGCTTTTATCATTATCAATTGTTTCTGAAATTCTTGTACTCATTTCTTGTAAATTGAGAATTTATTTATACATATATCTGATTGATTAATTATAAGCTTCAAGAGTTTTGAGTTACTTGGTTGGTAGAATGTGGAACCACCCATTACAGGGGCTTATGGTAGAGAAGGAATTAGCAGATCCAGGTACAAGCAAGCCAGAGCTGGGAACACAGTGATCAATAAGGTGTTGCAGTGGCAAGACAGAGAGAGTAGCCTGGCATGACCAGCATCAAGACTGAGGTGACCTGCCGGTGCTGGGCGTGTGTGGGAACAAACCAGAAGGATTTTTAATATTGCCTGCTACAGATGCCACTTAGTGTGTGGCAGGAACCCTTGATCTTGGAATTAAGAGTCTCGTGCTCTACCAAATCTTGGGTTATGTTCCTGTTTGGCAAAGTAGATAAGGCCTAATAATAGGCACATACAGTATTTTAGTTTACTTTGTGTTAGATTGTTTTAATTCTCAAAATGGGTGTGATTTTGAGTTTTGTTTGTATATTATTACTCTGGAAGAGAGGTCTAAATAAAGGGTTTTCTGATTACTGACTGAAGGATATGCTATTTTGGGAAAAAGGTCATCTTGATGATACTAAAATTTTGTTTTAAGATTTGCATAATAAAGAATATATAGCTTTGGTGAATCTTCTCATCTGACATGCTGAAATGACTTGTTTGAACTTCTGATGTCCTGGACTGACTTTCAGCCAGATCTAGTAAGGACACAAATATCAGAGACTAAATCAATTGTTAGTGTGGCCTTCTTAAGGCCAACTAATTCCCTTATTTTCCCTACCCTCATCCTCACTTTCAAAATATCTCAACATCCATATTCAGCTTGAAGAAGTTATGAAGAGTAGTGGAACCAGTTCTCTGGGCTTTGGGTCTGGAATGGGTTATTACAGGTTGTCTTTGTAGAGAATGTAGAAATGGTCATAATTGGAACAGGGAGAAATAACTAGAATTGAATACATATCCATAATCTTATTTGGTAGAAATCTTTTTGTTACTAAGGTGAATTCATATTTTCTTATTTTGGTACAGAATTTATTTTTATGCAAAATCAAAGTTTTCATTGGTATAAGTTTTTTTCTGTTGATACAAAAATTTTAGAAGTACAGGGCTTAGACACAATCCTTCTATAACTTTCTATAAATTGATGTCAATGATTAAGTCTGTGAGTTATGGGCCAAATAGCAAAAGCTTGGCTCTGAGTTTGTTGTTAGGGTGTTTTCAGATATTTTAATTAGAAACAGCTGAGAGTAGTTAATGAAGAACAGTCCAGATTACTTTACATAGATAGTTTGTTTTCAAAAACATCAGAAATCCTCAGAATGTGACTTTTTTTTTAAATCATTGTAAAAATAATACATTTAACATTCTTTTTAACAATAAATTGTAGAAAGTAAAAGAAAAATTGAGTGTATTAATATTTTTACTTATTAACAATGAATTTAATGCTCATAGTAATAATCCCACCAAATGGGATTATTCTAACAATAGCATTTTTTTTACTTCCTCCATATTTTATTTTTTTAATTTATTGATATATTTATTTACATTTCAAATGATTTCCCCTTTTCTGGACTCCCACTCCCCAAAAGTCCCATCAGTCCCCTTCCCTTGGGTGGGAAAACAGAATGTGACTTTTAATGTTATTTATTCACTTGTTGTTTAGAACAGTCTGCTCTTGATAGTTTACCTTTCTTGGATTCTAAGAAGAAATTGAGCACCTTTGGAGTTGCTCCAGCAAGATAGCAACTAGGCAAGAATTGCCTCATTTCATCTACAAACGTAATACCGTCCAGAAGTAGTATACAATTTACAGGTTAGGATAGCTTAGTTCTACCAAGACAGAATGGATAGTCCTTAATTTCCTGTTTCTTTAAGGTCTGTCAGATGATTTGTGGCCAGAAGGCAGAAGAGTGATGCTCCAACCTTCTGAAGTATAAAAGACTGTCCTGGTGATCAGTGGTCTCTAAATTGGCTAAGTTTGAAAGCTATATTTTGTGCTTCTCATATTTTCAGGTAATATTAGTCATTCTTGGATTTCTAACAGAGTTGAAGACTGTCAGTCTCATAGCCAACCCAAGATATTTAGCATTGAGAAAGATGATATAGATTTGAGAGGTTGGTTTTCAGATGGTATAAAATCTACTGCCAGCACATAAGTCTGGTGTTAAATTAAAAGTCTTTTAATCTAGGACAGATGACATTGTTCTATCTTTTATTTTATTTGATTATTTTTTATTTACATTTCAAATGATTTCCCCTTTTCTGGACCCCCACTCCCCGAATGTCCCATCAGCCCCCTTCCCTCCCCCTGTTTTCCCACCCAACCCTTCCCACTTCCATGTTCTGGTTTTGCCCTATAATGCTAAACTGAGTCTTTCCAGAACAAGGGGCCACTCCTCCATTATTCTTGTACCTCATTTGATGTGTGGATTATGTTTTGGGTATTCCAGTTTTCTAGGTTAATACCCACTTACTAGTGAGTGCATACCATGATTCATCTTTTGAGTGTAGGTTACCTCACTTTCTATGATGTTCTCCAGCTCCATCAATTTGCCTAAGAATTTTATGAATTCATTGTTTCTAATGGCTGAATAGTACTCCATTGTGTATACCACATTTTTTTTGCATCCACTCTTCTGTTGAAGGATACCTGGGTTCTTTCCAGCTTCTGGCAATTATAAGTAGGGCTGCTATGAACATAGTGTTCTATCTTAATGACAAAAAATGATAGGCTGGGTATTAGGTCTATCTTATACCTTATGAATTACAAAATGATAATACTGTCCTATATATATTTTGAAAGAAAGGGGGTTTTGTTATTTTTTAAAAAGCTAGGGCAGCAGGAGGCCTGTGATTGGACAGGGTAAAGTGAGGCAGCACTAAAAGTTGCAGAGACAGAGAGCATCTGGGGAAAGAAAGGAAAGCCAAGATGGACACTGATGTGAACCAACTTGGTTATAACCAGCCATAGGTAGTTATGATATCATAAAGTTAGAATAATTGGGATAAAGCTTTATCATTATCAGTTGGTTCTGAAATAATTGTACTGGTATCTTGTAAATTGAGAATTTATTAATATGTAAATCTGCTTGGTTAAGAGTTTTAATTTACAAAAGGACTCTGCAGCAGCAGCAGCAGCAGCAGCAGCAGCAGCAGCAGCAGCAGCAGCAGTGCAGCAGTGGCTGGTCCAGCTGAAGGGCCATCAGCAGTGGAACCAAGGCGACACAGGGTCCAGTTAGGCCCTGTGCCCACGACCACTGACCTTCGCTGACCAGCCGGGCTACAAGCAGCTGCAGTTTTGTGGCGCCTTTCACTGCACTGAAGCCACTTCAGAACTCGACCTCCCGCCAGTCAGGAGAGGCTCATCTCCATCTTGGTTTCGGACCCCAGACAGATCGGACAGACTGAGGTACACAAACATAACCCGAAGCCAACACCGCGGGGGTCTGAGCCCCACGGGCATTGGCCTGCACCCAGGGCCTGGGCTGTTCGGGGGGACCATCGGGGTGCCAACCCAGCCAGGAGGTTTTTTTGCCCTGGCCGGTGTGCGCACCACCATTTTGCCTACAGGACCCAGAATGCTCTGGAGGGCAGAGACGGCTAACAAGCATAGCCTGAGGCTAACAAAGCAGGGGTCTAGGCCCCAACAGGCCCTGGACTGACCCCAAGAACTGGGCGGCTTGGTGGGCCATCTGTGTGTCAACCCGCCCAGGAGGTTGTTAGCACAGCAGACTCTCCCGGCGCTTTCTGGGAGCACGAGCACGCACGCCCACCATCCTGGTCACCTGGCGGACCCAATTAACAGTCATAGCCCGAGGGGAACTTTGCTTGGACCTTGGCCTACAAGGCTTTTGCCTGGACTCAAGGCCTGGGCGGCCAGGCTAACCTTGTGTGCACCAGCCTGGTTGGGGGATCGGCTGCCCAGCGGAGTGATCAGAACACAGGAGAGGTAACGGGAGCATACACCTTCGGCGCTCCCTGGGGGTGCACACGGGCTCCATCTGGTCCACAGACACAATCTGGAGCAAGGCCTCAGGCAGGAGCCCTCAGCTCAACTCTCTCCACTTCTGGATCCAGATCAGCCTGGGCGGCGGCACCACATCTCCAGGTCCTACAAGAGGCTAGAGGGGCTTCCGGGTGGCCAGCTGGGAGAAGTCAGTGTGCTCCGGTGAATCCAGCGAGCCCCAGCTGAAGCCTTCGGGTGCCTGCTTCAGGATCTGAACAGCCTGGGCAGCAGCACCCTGTCTACAGGCAGTGCAAGGGGTAAGCTGTGCACCAGAGGCCAAGTGGGAAGGGGCAGCTTGCTCTGGTGAGTCCAGCACTGACAAGACAAACTAACACCAGTGAGAACTAGATGGCAAAAGGGAAATACAGGAACGTCACTAACAGAAATCAAGGCAATATGGCAACATCTGAACCCAATTCTCCTCTACCAACATGTCCTGGATACCCCATCACACCAGTAAAACAAAATTTGGATTTAAAATCACTGGTCACGATGCTGGTGCAGGAACACATGAAGGACATACTTAAAGAAATTCAGGAGAAAATGGATCAAAAGATAGAAACCCTTGCAAGGGAAACACAAAAATCATTGAAAGAAATCCAGGAGAATACAAAAGCCAACAATGAGGAAACGCAAAAAACACTTAAAGAAATACAGGAGAACTTTGGTCAACAGGCTGAGGTCATGAAAGAGGAAACACAAAAATCTCTTAAAGAATTACAGGAAAGCACAAACAAGCAAGTGAAGGAGCTAAGCAAAACCATCCAGGATCTAAAATCAGAAGTAGAAACAACTAAGAAAACTCAAAGGGAGACAACTTTGGAGATAGAAAGCCTTGGGAAGAAATCAGGGGACAGAGATGCAAATATCAACAACAGAATACAAGAGATAGAAGAAAGAATCTCAGACGCTGAAGATACCATAGAAACCATGGACTCAACAGTTAAAGAAAATGCAAAAAGCAAAAAGCTTGTAACCCAAAATATCCAGGAAATCCAGGACACAATGAGAAGACCAAACCTAAGGATTATAGGCATAGATAAGAGTGAAGATTTACAACTTGAAGGGCCAGCAAATATCTTCAATAAAATTATGGAAGAAAACTTCCCTAACCTAAAGAGAGAGATACCCATGAATATACAAGAAGCCTAAGAACTCCAAACAGACTGGACCAGAACAGAAATACTTCCCGTCACATAATAATCAAAACACCAAATATTCTAAACAAAGAAAGAATATTAAAGGCAGTAAGAGAAAAAGGCCAAGTAACATATAAAGAAAGACCTATCAGAATCACAGCAGACTTTTCACCTGAGACTATGAAGGCTAGAAGGTCCTGGGCAGATCTCATCCAAACTCTAAGAGAACACAAATGACAACCAAAACTACTATATCCAGCAAAACTCACAATCACCGTAGATGGAGAAACTAAGATATTTCATGACAAAACCAAGTTTACCCAATATCTATCCACAAACCCAGCCCTACAAAGGATAATAGGAGGAAAACACCAATACAAGGAGGGAAACTTCACCCTGTAAAAAGCAAGATAATAACCTTTCATCAAACCCAAAAGAAGTTAAGCAATCAAATTTAAAAAATAACGTCAAAAATGAGAGGAAGTAACAATCACTATTCCTTAATATCTCTTAACATCAATGGACTTAATGCCCCAATAAAAAGACACAGACTAACTGACTGGATACGTAAACAGGACCCTACATTTTGCTGCTTACAGGAAACACAACTCAGGGTCAAAGACAAACACTACCTTAGAGTAAAAGGCTGGAAGACAATTTTACAAGCAAATGGTCTCAAGAAACAAGCCGGATTAGCCATTTTAATATTAGATAAAATTGACTTTCAACCCAAAGTCATCAAAAGAGACTCTGAGGGACACATATTGCTGGTCAAAGGAAAATACAACAAGAAGAACTCTCAATCCTGAACATCTATGCTCCAAATGCAAGGGCACCCTCTTTCATAAAATAAACTTTATTAAAACTCAAAGCACACATTGCACCTAACCCAATAATTGTGGGTGACTTCAACACTGCACTTTCCTCAATGGACCGATCAGGAAAACAGAAACTAAACAGGGACACAATGAAACTAATTGAAGCTTTGGACCAATTAGATTTAACAGATATATATAGAACATTCTATCCTAAAACAAAAGAATTTACCTTTTTCTCAGCACCTCATGGCACCTTCTCCAAAATCGACCATATAATTGGTCACAAGACAGATCTCAGCAAATATAAGAAGATCGAACTAATTCCATGCCTCCTATCAGATCACTATGGAGTAAAAGTGGTCTTCAATAGCAACAAAAACAACAGAAAACCCACATACACGTGGAAACTGAACAATATTCTACTCAATGATACCTTGGTCAAGGAAGAAATAAAAAAAGAAATTAGAGACTTTTTAGAACACAATGAAAATGAAAACACAACATACCCAAATCTATGGGACACAATGAAAGCAGTGCTAAGAGGAAAACTCACAGCCCTGAGTGCCTCCAAAAAGAAAATGGAGAGAGCATACATTACCAGCTTAATGACACACCTGAAAGCCCTGGAACAAAAAGAAGCTATTTCACCCAGGAGGAGTAGAAGGCAGGAAATCATCAAACTCAGGGATGAAATAAATCAAGTAGAAACAAAGAGAACCATACAAAAAATCAACAAAACCAGGAGCTGGTTCTTTGAGAAAATCAACAAGATAGATAAACCCTTAGCCAGACTGACCAAAGGGCACAGACAAAGTAACCAAATTAACAAACTTAGAAATGAAAAGGGAGATATAACAATGGAAACTGAGGAAATCCAAAAAATCATCAGATCCTACTACAAGAGACTGTACTCAAAACAACTGGAGAATCTGGAGGAAATGGACAATTTCCTTGACAGATACCAAATACCAAAATTAAATCAGGACCAACTAGACCATCAAACCAGTCCCATAACGCCTAAAGAAATAGAAGGAGTCATAGAAAGTCTTCCAGCCAAAAAAAGCACAGGACCAGATGGTTTCACTGCAGAATTCTATCAGACCTTCAAAGAAGAGTTAACACCAATACTCTTCAAACTATTCCACAAAATAGAAACAGAAGGAACACTACCCAATTCCTTCTACGAAGCCACAATTACGCTGATACCAAAGCCACACAAAGATCCAACAAAGAAAGAGAACTTCAGAACAATTTCCCTTATGTGTAGCCGCCAGCGGCTACATGTGAACCAGGTTACCTGTTGAGAGAATTTTGGGGTCATAGGGAAGAGCGGCGAAAAGAACGTACGGCCAAGTCAATGTTCACTGATCAACGCCGTAAACTTTAATGGCGCCAGACCTTATAACAGTTCGGGCAAACCCTTCCCCCCAGACTCCAGGCTGAGTTCCGGTGGAAGTTGTCTAGCTTCTCTTGGAGGTCTTCGTCTTGACTGCTCCGGCAGCTGGGTGGGTCACCTGTTTAATTCAGGAATCCCTATACCTGGAGGAACAATGAACTTGACCTTTACTATGTGCACTCCACCCTAGGTGGAGCAGGATCCTGGCTAACTGGGAGAAGTTAACCTTGACCAAAGTCAAACTCTGACCAAGTGCAAGACTGCCCCAATATGGCTCTGTACACTTATGAACATCGATGCAAAAATACTCAATAAAATTCTTGCCAACTGAATCCAAGAACACATCAAAATGATCATCCACCATGATCAAGTAGGCTTTATCCCGGGAATGCAGGGTTGGTTCAATATATGGAAATCCAACAATGCAATTCACTACATAAACAAACTCAAAGAACAAAACCACATGGTCATTTCATTGGATGCTGAAAAAGCATTTGACAAAATTCAGCATCCTTTCATGCTTAAAGTCTTGGAGAGAACAGGAATTCAAGGCCCATACCTAAACATAGTAAAAGTAATATACAGCAAACCGGTAGCCAGCATCAAACTAAATGGAGAGAAACTTGAAGCAATCCCACTGAAATCAGGGACCAGACAAGGCTGCCCCCTTTCTCCTTATCTTTTCAATATTGTACTTGAGGTACTAGCTCGGGCAATTCGACAACATAAGGAGGTCAAAGGGATACAAATTGGAAAGGAAGAAGTCAAACTATCATTATTTGCAGACGACATGACAGTCTACCTAAGTGACCCAAAAAAACTCCACTAGAGAGCTCCTACAGCTGATAAACAACTTCAGCAAAGTGGCGGGTTATAAAATCAACACAAGCAAATCAGTGGCCTTCCTTTACCAAAGTATAAGCAGGCTGAGAAAGAAATTAGGGAAATGACCCCCTTCACAATAGCAACAAACAGTATAAAATATCTTGGGGTGACTTTTACCAAACATGTGAATATCTGTATGACAAGAACTTCAAGCCTCTGAAGAAGGAAATGGAAGAATACCTCAAAAAAATGGGAAAACCTCCCATGCTCATGGATCGGTAGAATCAATATAGTTAAAATGGCCATTTTGCCAAAAGCAATATACAGATTCAATGAAATACCCATCAAAATCCCAACTCAATTCTTCACAGAGTTTCGATGGATTTTAATAATGCCAGGTACAACACCCCCCCCACACACACACATACATATGCGTGGTGACCAAATATTAATATAATATAACAAGTATCATGTAACAATGTAAAACCAACAGAACTTGCTTCTGACCCACTAATCTCAGAAAAATGATTTGAAATGAGGTGATTCTGGATACAATTCTAGACTGATAATTCAAAGTAATGGTTTCAAATATATTCACATGTACTCATAAATACTGAGGAAAAACTATTTGGAATGCTGTGATTAAAATTCAATCAATCGGCATGGAAAGTTTGTGAATAGAAGTGAATACAGGAACAGAAAATATAAGTGCTAGAATTAATGCAGAGGAGTTGGTATGTTTATTTAAGAATACTGAAAACTGTTTTTAAATGTATGAATAGGATTCATGGTATCTTTGAGACATCAAGGAAAGAACAAATATATAAATTACAGGTATAGGAAGAAGGCATCTATATCAAAGTATCTAAAATACTTTTAAGTGCCCATGAAATAGTTCACAGGTTTTATCACTTACTTCACAAGCCTGAGTTCATTTGATGGAACTCATTTAAAATGGAAGAAGATAAATGATTCCATAACATGGTCCTCTGTCCTATGGACTACATCTACTCCATACATGCACCACAGTATATGTGTATGCCCTCCCAAATATTTAAAAATAAAAATCTTATAGACAAACTATGGTGGCATGCACCCTTAATTCCAGAACATGGAATCCAGCATCAGTTGGATCTCTCTTAGTTTAAGGACTGGTCTACAAATATAAGTCCAGGACAGCCAAACCGAGAAAGAAACCCTGTCAAGGAAAAAATCAGGGGAACTTAAAATTTATAACAAAAGGAATAATAGTGGACCTCTGTGATTAAATTACATAAAGAAGAACGAAGAATTTTGATTTTATGTTCTGAAGGACAAAACAATCAATAAGAACACTATACTGAAGACAGAAGATAATTTCATGACTGAAGTATAGCCTAAATTATTTTAATAATCCATACAGAAGACATAGAAGGAAATCTTTGGTCTGAAGACGGGAATAAAGACATTGAAGAGGTTATAAAGGAAAAAAATATTTTATAGCATCATGTAGACAAATGAGATTTTAGAAAATATCAGATACTTAAAATTGTCAAAATGCTGGGAATAAATAGACAACTTTAAATAATAACACTGAACAGTATTGGTATCAGTTCCTCAACCTAACAACAGATTAAGATTGTATTATAAAAAGTATGCTTAATTAATAATAAAAAATAATAAATCAGATTCTATTCTTTTGCTACCTCTAAGTGCATGACTCATCATGAAATACAAAGACCACTGTAAGGTGATTAATATTGAAAGAAGATTTTGAGAAAATTGACCTGAAACAGCCATAAAGAAATGTTTAACATCCTTAGTCATCAATAAAATGCAAATCAAACTGGCCCTGAGAGTCCACCTCACACCAATTGTAATGGCTGTGATCAAAATCTAAGTGACAGCCATGTTGGCAGGGATGTGGAGAAAGAGGAACACTCCTCCATTGCTGGTGTGATTGTAACCTGTTACAACCATGCTAGAAATCAATTTATCAGTTACTCAGAAAATTGAAACTAGTTCTACCTAAAGACCCAGCTATACCACTCCTTGGCATATACCCAACAGATGCACCACCATGACACAATTTGTTCATAGCAGCCTTTTTCATATTATCCAGAAGCTAGAAAGAACATAGATGTCCCTCAACCATATAGAAAATATGATTTGTTTATACAATGGAATACTATTTAGCTATTCAAAATGAAGACATCATGAATTTTGTAGACAAATTGGTGAAACTAGAAAAAATATTGTTCTGAATGAGGTAACCCAGACCCAAAATAACATGCATGGTATGTACTCATGGATAAGTGAACATTAGCCAAAAATTACAGACTGTAACAAGTTAACAAGAAGGAAGACTCAAGTGAGGATGCTTCAATCCAACTTAGAAAGGGTAACAAAATAACCACAGGAGGCAGAGGGAGGGATGGATCTGGGTGGGGGAGAAGATGAGGAGGGACAAAAGGAGGCAAGATGAAGTATGCAGGTGATACAGAGAGAAGCCCAGAACCCTAGGAGAATGGATGGAAATATGTAGCTGCTGAGGTGGGGGATGGGGGTGCGACAACTCTAGAAAGGCTCAGAGGCCTAGGATGTTAGAGGCTCCCAGGACTCAATGAAGGTGACCTTAGTTGAAATGCTAAACAGTAGGGAGATAAAAGGTGAAGAGACCACCTCCAGTAGTTACATAGGGTTCCAGTGGAGGGATGGAGTCAACAACCCACCTTCAAAATTTTTGACCCAGAATTATTCATGTCTAAAAGAAATGCAGGGGAAAATGAAGTAGAGTGTGAAGGAAAGGCTGTCCCGTGGCTGGCTGGCCCAACTTGAGAGTCTTTTCATGGCCAGGCACTAAACTCAAACACTATTATTAATCCTATGTTTTACTTGGAGACACGATCCTGTCATAGTTGTCCTCTGAGGGGCTCTACCAGAAGCTGATTGGGACAGATGCAGATACTTCCAGACAACCACTGGACTGAGGCCTGGAACATCTGTGAGGAATTGAAGGATCTGAAGCATTTGAAAACCATAGGAAGACAAATAATGTCAACTAAGCCAGACCTCTGGACTCCCCCAGAGATTAAACCACCAATCAAAGAGCATATATGGGTGGGTCCTAGGCCCTGACACATATATAGCACAGGGCTACCTTGTCTGGTCTCAGTGGGATAACATGTACTTAAAAATGTAGAGACTTGATGCCCCAGGGAGGTGGGATGCCTGGGGTAGGGTACACCTTCTTGGAAGCAATAAGACAGGGATATGGGGTGAAAAACTCTGGAAGAGAGGACTGCGAGGGGCCACCATTTGAGATGTAAATAAATAAAATAATTTTTAAAATAATGTATAAAAATATTATGATTATTAAGATTAATAAAAATAAACATCAGCATAATAATAAAAAACTTCCAACTAAATATAAATACTTTTAAAACACATAATACTCAATGACCAATTTGGCTTCCTTTTAGAAATACAGAGATGATTCAGTGCACATAAATAAATAAATGTGCAACTGCAGAAGATTGACTAAAAGAAATCACAAGATCAAATAAGTAGTTATAGGAGGGACCTTTAGGGAAAAGTCAATATCACTTCATAATAAATATCCTAAAGAGACAGGAGATAGAAGAAACACATTTAAATACAATAAAGACTATATACAACAGACCCATGCAAAATACTACACAATGGGAAATAAGATGAGAGTGTCTACTTTCACTACTACTATTCACTCTGGATAGAAGTCGTTACTATAATAGCAATATAAGAGCAAAAAATAAAATAAAATATCAAAAGAAGTGAAAGCATCCTTATTGGCATAGTATATAGTTATGTATACATGATAAATTAAAGACCAGTTAGAAATTTTATAGGTAAAATAATTTCATTCACTAAAGCAGAATAATATGACTTTAAATAAAAGAAACAAAAATAATAGAATTTCCATTTGACAATTAGAAACATACTGCAGAAGAAATAAGCAAGAAATATTTATTTCAAATTTCTATAAAAACAAAATGAATTAATTTGGAAAATCCCTAACAAATAAAGGTAAAGACCTTTACAGTGACATTTTCAGATAAGGAAGAAGTTGAAGATATAGAGAAAAAGGCTTACCCTGATTTTGGAATTGAAGATTTAATACTGTGGAAGAGTCATCTTCCCAAAAGAAATTTAAAAATTAAATGCACATCCCATCAAAATTCCAGTGACACTCTTCAAAAAAGAAAAACAAACAAAAGAAAGTTTAAATGCATATGGAACACAAATGCTTCCTGAACTGAAACATAAACTGGATGTAACAAACTATGTCAAGAACCATTTAAACATCACAGTATGTTTGCTAGCAGAACAGCATACATATGAAACATTGTACATATGGAAAAGAAAATACAAAAAATACAAAAAATATACTCATGCAGATAAAGTAACTACAGCTTAAAAAATTACAGAAATATTCACTAGATAAAATTAGGCAAAAAATGTTTTTATGAAATATATAAAAACATAAAAAAACAGTTTTTTATGAAAACTGTTTGTATGCTTGTGAAAGTAGGAAACTAGACATTTATATCTTAACATAAAACAAACAAACAAAAATCCCTGAAAATTTTCAAAGGATTCAAAATTCTTCATGCAAAATCTGTAACTAAAACATGTAGAGGAAAAAAATCACAATATAAATAAGAATAGGTATGGACTTCCTAAGTGGTAATCAGAAAATATTCATTGACAAGTAGGATTTAAGAAATTAAAATATTGGATTAGTGTATGGGAGACTAAGTGAAGAGTGAGTGTACAGAATGAGAAAATACTATTAATATTTACATATTCAGCAAAGAATTACTCTATAATGTGCAAAGATCATAAGAAGGCAACCACAAACCCAACAACGCAGTCAATAAAATGTACAAGGTAATGAAAGAGAAATTTTTCATAGTTAATATAAATGGCCAATAAGTATTTTTAAGATTTTCCATATTCCTCCCATCAAGAGATGCAAATTATAACTGTTTTGAAATTCTGTTGGAGGTTGTCTGAGTGGCTCTCATCAAGAAAACAACTGACAACAAAAACTGGCAAGAATTCCTTGCTTCTGCATGTGTAAACTGGTGCAGCTATTATGGAAAATCTAAATCAAAATTCCTTAAAATGTAAAATAGGCCACAATATGACTCATCTGTATCATTCCTGAGTATATACGAAACACTCATATCTTCCTACAGAGGTGTCTCAATATCCATGTCCAATATTCTTCTAATCACAGTAACTAGGAAATTCGATCAGCTTACAAGTCCATTGAACATGAATGAAAATTTGATGCATATGTACAACATGATTTTATTCAGCTATAAAGTAAAAAAAAAATCATAAAATTTATGGGGCAATGGAACTTGAAAACATTTTGGAACTCAATTTACAACTGACCTTGAGCAAAGCCAGACTCAATTATGTTCTCTCTCAGATGTATATTCTAGCTTCAAAGTTTTAACAGTTTATGTTTAAGTTATAAAGAATGTCTTTAAATGCAATGAGATATAAATTTGCCTCAAGGGGGAAGAATTATCAAAGGGGATCAGCACATGTGATATGAAGCTAGAGGGACTGGATATTTAGTGTGATATAGCTGAGGTGAAGGTAGGGTTGAATTGTCAGGGGCAAGAGTGACAGATTTAGTTAAACAAACTTGAGGATGTAAAAAAGAATCTTATGATGAACTATTAGTTTGTAAGCTATTAAACTAATATTTAAAAATAAAAAAGTTTTAACCCAAATAACTACATGGGTTAATAATGCTGTTCTCAAAAGTCATAAGGCACCTTAGCGCCATGTTTAAAATACCTCTTCCCGAGATTTTTGTGAAGGATACCTGAAGGGAACCCAGAACAATATGTGAGTGTTGTTGCTCTTAAGTGTCCACCAGAACCAGAAAGTAAGAACCTGTTACTGATGATACACATTTTAATTGTAGGACATTAAAGAAATGAAGTTGTAACTACTGGAAACTCTATTGTACTACTTTGTGGTGTCAGAGAGGGCTGTATAGGCTACTGGGGAACAAAGAACACTGACAGTCTTATCCATCTATGGATTCTGGATACTGTAATATCAACGTGTCAACACACATGCTAACTATGCAAAAGTGAAAGAATCAGGGGTAATAAACCACTTTCCAACTGAATTTAATGCCCATTTTATTGAAAGAGAATCATTCCTGACACTGCAAACACCTTCCATCTTCTTGGTACTCATTTGATATGTAAATTGTGTCTTGGGTATTCAGAGCTTCTGAGCTAATATCCAGTTCTCAGTGACTGCATTCCATGTATGTTCTTATGTGATTGGGTTACCTCACTTAGGATGATATTTTCCAGATTCAACCATTTGCCAAAGATTTCATGATTCCATTGTTTTTAATTTCTGAGTAGTATTCCATTGTGTAAATATACCACATTTTCTGTATCCATTTCTCAATGAGGGACATCTGGGTTCTTTCCAGCTTCTGGCTATTATAAATAAGGCTGCTCTGAGCATAGTGGATCATGTGTCCTTCCTTATTGCATGCCGGGGAATCCTCTGGGTATATGCCCAGGAGTGGTATAACAGGGTCCTCCTAAAGTGTCATGCCCAGTTTTCTGAGAAACCACCAGACTGATTTCAAGAGTGGTTGTACTAACTTGCATTCCAACCAGCAGTGGAGAAGTGTTCTTCTTTCTACATATCCTCGCCAACACCTGCCGTCTCCTGAGTTTTTAACCTTAGCCATTTTGACTCGTGTGAGGTGAAATCTCAGCGTTGTTTTGATTTGCATTTCCCTAATGATTAATGATGTTGAGCATTTCTTAAGTGCTTCTCGGCCAGTCAAAGTTCTTCAGGTGAAAATTCTTTGTTAGCTCTGTACCCCATTTTTAATAGGATTATTTGGCTCTCTGGAGTCTAACTTCTTGAGTTCTTTATATATATTGGATATTAGCCCTCTGTCGGATGTAGGATTTGTGAGGATCTTTTCCTAATTGGTTCATTGCCGTTTTGTCACTTGACAGAGTCCTTTGCCTTACAGAATCTTGGTAATTTTATGAGGTCCCATTTGTCAATTATTGATCTTAGAGCATAACCTATTGGTGTTCTGTTCAGGAACTTTTCCCCTTTGCCCATGTCCTCAAGGGTCTTTCCCAGTTTCTTTTCTATTAGTTTCAGTGTGTCTGGTTTTACATGGAGGTCCTTGATCCACTTGGCATTGAGCTTAGTACAAGGAGATAACAATGGATCAATTCGCATTCTTCTTCATGCTGACCTCCAATTGAACCAGCACCATTTGTTGAAAAGGCTATCTTTTTTCCACTGGATGTTTTCCACTCCTTTGTCGAAGATCAAGTGACCATAGGTGTGTGGATTCATTTCTGGGTCTTCAATCCTATTCCATTGATCTATCTGCCTGTCACTTTACCAATACCATGCAGTTATTAACACTATTGCTCAATACTACTGCTTGAGGTCTGGGATACTGATTTCCCCAGAAGTTCTTTTACTGTTGAGAATACTTTTATCTGTGAATGCCATTTCTTGATTTCATATTTGTTGTTTCAGTATAATATCTAACCACCAACTATCCCCTAAAGAATAAAACCTACACAGATCCTAGCCTTATTCTCTTTCTGAAAGTAAACTTTTCATAGATCTTGCAGTTCAATAACTTGATAGCAAAACATAAAGGACAGCAGCTTTAGGAGTATTTTTTGTTCTATTAATACTAATTAAATGTATGTATCAAAAGGTATAGGAATATCTGATTACAAACCTTAAACAGTTCATGTTTTTAAGGAGCAACATGGCAGATAAATGTGATAAATTTATAACATTAAAATTTAAAATTAGCAATTATGGGAAGAAGAGGGAGGGTAGGACTGGGGTGGGATAGGGAAAAGGGAGGGGCAAAGGAGAACATGATCATGTATTGGGGTGGGTTGGGGTAGGCGAGAACACCTGAGGGCCCAAAGAATGAATGGAGTTACACAATCTCAGGAGTTAAGATGTTCGGGCACCCTCCAGAATGTACCAGAGACCTGGGATGTGAGAGACTCTCACGATGAAAGGTATAAGTGGGGAGAGGGAACTTGTAGAGTCTACTTCCAACAGAAAGACCAGACAGCAAGTAGAGGGATGGTGTTGCCAACTCACAGTCAAAATCTCTGACCCAGAATTGTTCTTGTCTTAAACAACTGCAAGAACAAAAACTGGAGTAATAACTGAGAGAAAGGATGTCCAGTGACAGTCCCAAATTGGGATCCAGCTCAAGGTGAAGCTCCAATGCTTGACACTATTACTGACACTATAGTGTACTTACAGACAGGAGCCTAGCATGGTTTTCCTCCAAAAGACCAAACAAACAGCTGACTGAGACAGACCCAGATACTTAACAAACAATCAATGACCTGAAGTTGGGAACCCTGTGGTTAAATTTGGGAAATGCTAGAAGAAGCTGAGAATGAGGGCAATCACCTCAGCTGGAATGAGGCCCCTGACACATATACAATTGAGGATTGCCTGGTCTGGCATCAGTGAGGGAAGAGGAGCCTAATGCTGGAAAGACTTGTGGCCCCAGGGAATAGGAAGGCCTGGCAAAGTATGTGTGTGTGGGAGAGGGGACATCCTTTTGGAGACAGGGGAGAGGAGGAATGGGATGAGGGACTGTGGAAGGGCAGAACCAGAGGGGGCAAAGAATGAACTGTAAAAAAACCAAATGTAATAAAATAATTAACATTAGCTTTAATGTCATTCAGGTTTTCATATAAAAAGAATTTTATAACTGACAACTTAAAACTGTGGAATTTAACCATGTAGTATTACTAGAGATCTTAATTCTATTTTCTCATTGATATGTTGGGGATTATCATTTTATTTTTATATTGATAAAATGACTATATTCTCAATTGACTAGTCTTATTATAAGAAAATAAAACTGAAAATTTGACCAAAACATAGATATCTTTCATTGACTGATACATATTAATATAACATAAATCAATATGATAGAAGATATAAGTTTTATAGTTTCTTGGCTATTCCCAGTTGCAGAGATTCAATTTTATTAGGTCATCCAGGGAGGTTTAACACATTTCTATACAGGTTCTTGGACTTTTCGATGAAAGGAATCATAGTCACAGCAGTCCAGTGAGGACAAGTTTTGTCTAGAATAATAAGTGGTTGATAAATAATACATGCTGAGAATGATACAGGATTGCAGGATATTATTTTTATGGGTTTAGGGAAATGATAAAAATAAAATGTTTAGTGAGCATTATCAATAAAGTATATAACATATTTTATAAGCATGGTAGAGGCACCTGCACATGATTGACAAGAAACTGTGGGACATGGACAGTGGAGGCATGTTTTCCCCTATTTCTGTTCTTAGTGCCACCAGTCATGTAAGATCACTTTGGTAAAGTTTTAAAACTGTATTTCTACTCTTCTGGCTCCTTTTCATGCTCTGGCTTCACCTGCCTCTGCTGACCTGCACTTAACTGCGTGAACTCATGAACAAACTCAACTCCACTGTTCTGCACTCACTGTACTGATTCTCATTTCTGACCAAACTTAATGAACTTCCTCTTTGATGTTTTAAATAGCCGTTCTCCTGAGACTAGGACATATTATATTCTGTCAAATCTGTCTCTGATTTGTGACTTCCCCCCTCAATTAGACATCATTGTTTGGGATTAAAGATGTGTATTAAGGAGATATCTGAATTCTAGTAGGATCATAGTGTAATCCAGGATGTGTCTACATTCCAGCTGGGATCATGTAGACCTAGTAGCTCTTTGCATATGACTTCTTGCTAGAGCACCCATGCTGATAGATGAGGACTTCTTTAAAAGCAAGCAAGAAAATAATACAGCCAGTAACTAAAGAATTCATAAGAATAAAATGGAAAAGTTTTCTCGGATTGCCACATTGATAATAAAGGTGTTCATGTGTTTTTATCATAGGAAGAACAGATTGTGTTAAAAGATAAGTGATCTCACATCACATATGACAGAGAGCACAAGAGTTTGATATTCAATTTCTGTCTAGTGAATGTAAGAGCATAAGATAAATAGCAGGTATTTTGTCAGGAGCAGTATAAACATGTCGTCTGCACTGTGCAATTAAATCTTGCTAGGGAAAATTTGATGAGCTAATGGTTAGTGGAGTTTTGTGGTACCACACACCATCCTTGGGGCTCAAGAGGTCATAATTCCTCTTTGGAAACACCCAATTTTCCACCGAATTTGTATTTTTAAAGTAAACTATATTTTAAGTGTTTATTAGCCATGTAGATTTATTCTTTTGAGAATGTTCTCTTTGATTCCATAACCCAGTTTTAAAATGGGTTCTTCATTCCTTAATGTTTTTGGTCATTGTATATTATCACTATAATGGAAAAGGAATATAAGTACCACAATTCCATGCCTTCAGCATTGTCACTCTGGGTATCAAACTTCCATCACATTGACTTTGTTTACACATTCTTACCATATCTCAGACATAGAAATAATGAAATACAAGAAAATTCAAGACTGTCTTCTAGTTTTGTGGGTGTTCATGAGTTCCCATTCACGTAAGGAAGTATGAAACTGAAAACAATAAAAAAAATTACAGATTGTCAGAGAAGCTCAAAAAATGAAAACCTTTGGAATTTTTTGATAAAATTTCTATTATTAGAAAAGTAAGCACTTGATCTTGTGGTTTAGTTTTCTATGTTTTAAGGAAAAATATGCTCTTACAGCTTGGCTCTTATAGAACTTCTATGTGAAGTAGTGGAGGAGACCTGGCTGTGAATGTACGTGTCTTTTAAGAACAGTGGATGAAATTCAAATATGTGGAATGAACTTCTCAGAAAATGAGGGTTTAATAGAAGCAACAATTCGAGAGGAAACACATCACTCACTGTCAATTAAGATAGAAATTTCTCCCTGCATTCATTATTCTTGTTGGCACTTTTCAATCCTGAAAATGGTTTGTCAGCAAAAGTAACCACTTAGTAGGAGAAACAAGCAAGATGAAAGATAATCAAGCAAAAGAATGGTCCCCATTTCCAAATTTTAAGGACATAAGATGATTGGACAAACGCCTCTGAAGTATATCCCAAAATTTAATATGCTAACTTCTGAAATAAAGCGTTATAAGTGTAACATAAAATAACCACTTACTAAAATTGCAATTCATAAAAGAAATGGAAACAATCAAAGCTTTCAAGAGATTAGGACCTTTCTCATACACATTTTAAAGTAGCATGAAATGGCAAAGATGATGTTTTACTGAGTGACATTTGAAAGATACATTTCTTCATCTCTCCTGAATTTGGATAGTTTTAACTTCCTGAAAAGGTTTTCCTATGTGAAAAACATAAAATATGTCTAACTGTGAATTGTTATAAGAAAAACTATTAAATTATTAATATAAAATTCTAGCTAGAACATGTTTTTATCATTTTAAATGGAATATACTAATTATATGTCATAGTTATAAGTTTCATTATGAGAGTTTTTAAAGTATATATGATGTGTTTCATCACTTTCAACCTGTGATTACCTTACTGGATTCTCCTCCAAGTCCTGGAGGTCCTGCTATTTTTTGTTTTAATTATTTTTAAAAGTACTTATTGTTTACTGAGGGGACAGGATCACTGAATTTTATGAAATCTTAAATGGGGTGGGAGCGAACATTTGTAAAAATGTAAACATCTAACCAGTGAGGAAAATATCTCTCCTTCCTCTGGTGAAGCTTAATTCTGTATAGAAACAATTGGAAAAAAGGAGATCCCAGGACTCCCCCTCCTTTTTACCATTGTTGTGAGGTATCCACCAAAATTGACATCTTGGACCTGGGTTTATGTCAATATAAAGACTTTGTTAATTGGTCAGTGACTATCCTAGGTATTCATGACCTTACTGTAGCTCCAAGCTTTTCAAAACAGGGTAGGCATGTAAGTCCCAAAACTGCTTCCTGTTTAGATATGCCTTAGTTATCAAGAACATTTAGGCAGAAGTGAAATTATGAAAGCCAAAAAGTAAATTTGAACTATGAACTTGGATAGATTAGGTCTTTGTTCTCTTTTTAGCAGGTGTTGCTGCTTATGTGATGGGTTCCAAGATCTGAATGGTTCTCCCAACATAGTGTCTGTGTGCTAAGGTCTAGGGCATACTAAGGACTGGAGGCCTGTTTCACCATTATATATCATTCTTCCCCACATTCTATAACAAAATTTCAACATACTAGAAGTCGTTTGAGTCTTGTGCCAGATAGCATAACTGCTACTAGATTATTAAAGTTAGAGTGATGTCTTATTCTAATGACAAAATTAAATTATTTGTTTATGTATTCACTTTATATCTCACTCACTGAACCTTCCCTGTCACCCCTACCAAAATTTTCCTATTCATTCCCCCCTCACTTTCTCATCAGAGAAGTTACCCCACCCTGGTATCTCCTACCCTGACAAATCAAGCCCCAGCAGGGATAGGCACATTCTCTCCCACTGAAGTCAGACAAGTCAGCTCAGATAGAAGAATATATTCCACAGACAGGCAACACATTTGGAATAGCCCTCACTCCAGTTGTTTTGGAACTGCATGAATAAAAAACTGCACATCTACTGCATATCTGTGGGTAGACCTAGGTCCAGTCTGTGTATACTTTTTCGTTGGTGGTTCAGTCTCTGAGAGCCTCAAGGATCCATGTTAGTTGACTTTGTTGATCTTCCAATGGAGTTTGTATTCCTTTCAAAGCCAGCAGTTGAGCATAAAGAACACCAACCCACCCACAAATACTCTACCCAAAACTTATCCTGTCTACGTGAAATGCAGGGACTGCGGGTGGAGCTGAGACTGAGGGAATGGCCAACCAATAATTGGTCCAACTTGAGACTCATCCCATGGGTAAGTACCAGTCCCTGACACTATTAATACTCTGTTATGTTTGCAGATACAAGTCTAGCATAGATGTCCTTCAGAGGCTCCACTCAGTAGACACCTACAGTCAAATAGTGAATGTCTCTAGAGGTTTCCTTTTATTTTCTTTTTATTGGCTGTTTTATTTATTTATTTATTTATTTATTTATTTATATTTTCTTTATTTCTTTCTTTATTTTCTATATTCTTTGATTACATTCCAAATGCTTTCCCCATTCCAAGTTCTCCCATCCCCATATGTCCCATAAGCCCTCTTCTCTCCACCCATTTCCCAATCACCCTATCCCATTTCTCTGTCCTGGTACTACCCTACAATGCTGGAATTGGGAATCATTTGTTATGCTAATTGTGTCTTGAGTATTCAGAGCTTCTGGGCAAATTACTATCCATTTATCAGTGATTGCATTCCATGTGTATTCTTTTGTGATTGGGTTACCTCACTTAGGATGATACTATCCAGTTCCAAACATTTGCCTAAAAATTTCATGAATTAATTGCTTTAATTGCTGAGTAGTATTCCATTGTGTAAATATACCACATTTTCTCTATCCATTCCTCCATTTAGGGACATTTGGGTTCTTTCCAGCTTCTGGCTATTATAAATAAGGCTGCTATGAACATAGCGGAGCATGTGTCCTTATTGCATGCCAGGGAATCCTCTGGGTATATTCCCAGGAGTGGTATAGGAGGGTCCTCAGGAAGTGTCATGCCCAGTTTTCTGAGGAACCACCAGACTGATTCCCAGAGTGGTTTTACCATCTCACAATCCCACCAGCAGTGGAGGAGTATTCCTTTTTCTCTCATCCTCACCAACACCTGCTGTCTCCTGAGTTTTTTTTTATTCGATATAATTTATTTACATTTCAAATGATTTCCCTTTTCTAGCCCCCGACTCCCCGAAAGTCCCATAAGTCCCCTTCTCTTCCCCTGTCCTCCCACCCACCCCTTCCCACTTCCCCGTTCTGGTTTTGCCGAATACTGTTTCACTGAGTCTTTCCAGAACCAGGGGCCACTCCTCCTTTCTTCTTGTACCTCATTTGATGTGTGAATTATGTTTTGGGTATTCCAGTTTTCTAGGTTAATAACCGCTTATTAGTGAGTGCATACCATGATTCACCTTTTGAGTTTGGGTTACCTCACTTAGTATGATGTTCTCTAGCTCCATCCATTTGCCTAAGAATTTCGTGAATTCATTGTTTCTAATGGCTGAATATTACCCCATTGTGTAGATATACCACATTTTTTTGCATCTACTCTTCTGTTGAGGGATACCTGGGTTCTTTCCAGCATCTGGCAATTATAAATAGGGCTGCTATGAACATAGTAGAGCATGTATCCTTATTACATGGTGGGGAATCCTGTGGGTATATGCTCAGGAGTGGTATAGCAGGATCTTCTGGAAGTGAGGTGCCCAGTTTTCGGGGGAACCACCATCTGATTTCCAGAGTGGTTGTGCCAATTTGCAACACCACCAGCAGTGGAGGAGTGTTCCTCTTTCTCCACACCCTCTCCAATACCTGCTGTCTCCTGAATTTTTAATCTTAGCCATTCTGATTGGTGTAAGATGAAATCTTAGGGTTGTTTTGATTTACATTTCCCTAATGATTAATGAAGTTGAGCATTTTTTAAGATGCTTCTCCGCCATCCGAAGTTCTTCAGGTGAGAATTCCTTGTTTAACTCTGTACCCCATTTTTAATAGGGTTGTTTGGTTTTCTGGAGTCTAACTTTTTGAGTTCTTTATATATATTGGATATTAGCCCTCTATCTGATGTAGGATTTGTGAAGATCTTTTCCCAATTTGTTGGTTGCCGATTTGTCCTCTTGATGGTGTCCTTTGCCTTACAGAAACTTTGTAATTTTATGAGGTCCCATTTGTCAATTCTTGATCTTAGAGCATACGCTATTAGTGTTCTGTTCAGAAACTTTCTCCCTGTACCGATGTCCTCAAGGGTCTTCCCCAGTTTCCTTTCTATTAGCTTCAGAGTGTCTGGCTTTATGTGGAGGTCCTTGATCCATTTGGATTTGAGCTTAGTACAAGGGGACAAGGATGGATCAATTAGCATTCTTCTACATGCTGACCTCCAGTTGAACCAGCACCATTTGTTGAAAAGGCTACCTTTTTTCCATTGGATGTTTTCAGCCTCTTTGTCGAGGATCATGTGGCCATAGGTGTGTGGGTTCATTTCTGGATCTTCAATCCTGTTCCATTGATCCTCCTGCCTATCACTGTACCAATACCATGCAGTTTTTAACACTATTGCTCTGTAGTATTGCTTGAGGTCAGGGATACTGATTCCCCTAGATTTTCTTTTGTTGCTGAGAATAGTTTTAGCTATCCTGGGTTTTTTGTTGTTCCAGATGAATTTGACAATTGCTCTTTCTAACTCTGTGAAGAATTGAGTTGGGATTTTGATGGGTATTGCATTGAATCTGTATATTGCTTTTGGCAAAATGGCCATTTTAACTATATTGATTCTACCGATCCATGAGCATGGGAGGTTTTCCCATTTTTTGAGGTCTTCTTCCATTTCCTTCTTCAGAATCTTGAAGTTCTTGTCATAAAGATCTTTCATGTGTTTGGTAAGAGTCACCCCAAGATACTTTATACTGTTTGTGGCTATTGTGAAGGGTGTCATTTCCCGAATTTCTTTCTCAGCCTGCTTATCCTTTGAGTATAGAAAGGCTACTGATTTGCTTGAGTTGATTTTATAACCTGCCACTTTGCTGAAGTTGTTTATCAGCTGTAGGAGCTCTCTAGTGGAGTTTTTTGGGTCACTTAGGTAGACTATCATGTTGTCTGCAAATAATGATAGTTTTACTTCTTCCTTTCCAATTTGTATCCCTTTGACCTCCTTATGTTGTCGAATTGCCCAAGCTAGTACCTCAAGTACAATATTGAAAAGATAAGGAGAAAGGGGGCAGCCTTGTCTGGTCCCTGATTTCAGTGGGATTGCTTCAAGTTTCTCTCCATTTAGTTTGATGCTGGCTATCGGTTTGCTGTATATTGCTTTTACTATGTTTAGGTATGGGCCTTGAATTCCTGTTCTCTCCAAGACTTTAAGCATGAAAGGATGCTGAATTTTGTCAAATGCTTTTTCAGCATCCAATGAAATGACCATGTGGTTTTGTTCTTTGAGTTTGTTTATGTAGTGGATTGTATTGATGGATTTCCGTATATTGAGCCAACCCTGCATTCCCGGGATAAAGCCTAATTGATCATGGTGGATGATTGTTTTGATGTGTTCTTGGATTCGGTTGGCAAGAATTTTATTGAGTATTTTTGCATCGATGTTCATAAGGGAAATTGGTCTGAAGTTCTCTTTCTTTGTTGGATCTTTGTGTGGCTTTGGTATCAGCGTAATTGTGGCTTCGTAGAAGGAATTGGTTAGTGTTCCTTCTGTTTCTATTTTGTGGAATAGTTTGAGGAGTATTGGTGTTAACTCTTCTTTGAAGGTCTGGTAGAATTCTGCACTGAAACCATCTGGTCCTGTGCTTTTTTTGGTTGGAAGACTTTCTATGACTCCTTCTATTTCTTTAGGCATTATGGGACTGTTTAGATGGTCTAGTTGGTCCTGATTTAATTTTGGTATTTGGTATCTGTCAAGGAAATTGTCTATTTCCTCCAGATTCTCCAGTTGTGTTGAGTACAGTCTCTTGTAGTAGGATCTGATTATTTTTTGGATTTCCTCAGTTTCCGTTGTTATATCTCCCTTTTCATTTCTAAGTTTGTTAATTTGGATACTTTCTCTGTGCCCTTTGGTCAGTCTGGCTAAGCGTTTATCTATCTTGTTGATTTTCTCAAAGAACCAGCTCCTGGTTTTGTTGATTTTTTGTATGGTTCTCTTTGTTTCTACTTGATTGATTTCGGCCCTGAGTTTGATGATTTCCTGCCTTCTACTGTGTGAAATAAAATATCATGCTTGTTTTGATTTGCAGTTTCCTAATGACTATTGATGTTGAACATTTCTTATGGTGCTCGTCGGTCATCCAAATTTCTTCAGGTGAAAATTCTTTGTTTAACTCCATACCCCATTTTTTAATAGGCTTATTTGGTTCTCTGGGGACAAACTTGAGTTCTTTGTATATATTGGATATTAGCCCTCTGTTAGATGCAGGATTGGTGAAGATCTTTTCCCAATTTGTTGGCTGCTGTTTTGTCCTTTTGACGGTGTCCTTTGCCTTACAGAAACTATGCAATTTTATGAGGTCCCATTTGTCAATTCTTGATCTTAGAAAATAAGCTATTGGTGTTCTGTTCAGGGGCTTTTCCACTGTGCCCATGTCCTCAAGAATCTTCCCCAGTTTCTTTTCTATTAGTTTCAGTGCATCTGTTTTTATGTGGAGGCCCTTGATGCACTTGGAGTTGAGCTTAGTACAAGGACATAAGAATGGATCAATTCACATCCTTCTGCATGCTGACCTCCAACTGAACCAGCACAATTTGTTGAAAAGGCTATCTTATTGCCATTGGATGTTTTCCCCTCCTTTGTCGAAGATCAAGTGACCATAGGTGTATGGGTTCATTTCTGGGTCTTCAATCCTATTCCACTGGTCCACTTGCCTGTCACTGTACCAATACCATGCAGTTTTTAACACTTGCTCTGTAGTATTGCTTGAGGTCTGAGATACTGATTCCCTAAGAAGTTCTTTTACTGTTAAGAATAGTTCAACTATACTGGGATTTTGTTATTCCAGATGATTTTGAGAATTACTCTTTCTAACTCTATGAATTACTGAGTTGTGATTTTGATGGGGATTGCATTGAATCTGTACATTGCTTTTGGCAAGATGGCCATTTTTACTATATTAATCCTGCCAATCCACAAGCATGGAAGATTTTTCTATTTTCTGAGGTCTTCTTTGATTTCCTTCTTCAGAGACCTGAAATTCTCATCATACAGACCTTTCATTTGTTTGGTTAGAGTCACACCAAGATACATTATACTGTTTGTGGTTATTGTGAAGGGTGTCATTTCCCTAAGGTCTTTTTCAGCCTGCTTATCCTTTGAGTATAGGAAGGCTATTGATTTGCTTGAGTTGATTTTATAAACAGCCACTTTGCTGAAGTTGTCTATCAGCTGTAGGAGTTCTCTGGTGGAGTTTTTTGGGTCATTTAAGTAGACTATCATATCATCTGCAAATAGTGATAGTTTGACTTCTTCCTTTCAAATTTGAATCCCTTAGACCTCCTTATGTTGTCTAATTGCTCTAGCTAGAACGTCAAGTATAATATTGACAAGATGGAGAAGAGGGCATCCTTGTCTAATCCTTGATTTTAGTGGGATTGCTTCAAGTTTCTCTCCATTTAGTTTGATTTTGGCTATTGGTTTGCTGTATGTTGCTTTAACTATGTTTAGGTATGGGCCTTGAAGTCCAGTTCTATCGAAGATTTTTTGCATGAAAGGATGCAGAATTCTGTCAAATGCTTTTTTTGCATCAAATGAAATGACCGAGTGTTTTTTCTTTGAATTTGTTTATATAGTGTATTGCATTGATGGATTTCCAAATAGAGAACCATCTTTGCTTCCCTGGGATGAAGCCTACTTGACCATGGTGGATGATTGTTTTGATGTGTTCTTGGATTTGGTTGGCAAGTATTTTATTTAGTATTTTTTCCATCCATATTCATAAGAGAAATTGACCTAAAGTTCTCTTTCTTTGTTGGATCTTTGTGTGGTTTTGGTATCAGCGTAATTGTGGCTTTATAGAATGAGTTGAGTAGTGTTCCTTCTGTTGCTATTTTGTGGAATAGTTTGAAGAGTATTGGTGTTAGGTCTTCTTTGAAGGTCTGATAGAATTCTGCACTAAAACCACCTGGTCCCATCCTTTTTTCGGTTGGGAGACTTTCTATGACCCCTTTTATTTCTGTAGGAGTTATGAGGCTGCTTAGATGATCTATTTCATCCTGATTTAATTTTGGTGTTTGGTATCAGTCTAGGAAATTGTCCATACCCTATAGATTCTCCAGTTGTGTTGAGTATAGGCTTTTGTAGTAGAATCTGATGATTTTTTGAATTTCTTCAGTTTCTATTGTTATATCTCTCTTTTCATTTCTAATTTTGCTAATTTGGATACTGTTCTCTGTGTCCTTTGGTTAGTCTGGCTAAGGGTTTATATATCTTGTTGATTTTCTTAAAGAACTAGCTCCTGGTTTTGTTGATTCTTTGTATGGTTCTTTTTGTTTCTACTTGATTGATTTCAGCCCTGCAATGATTTCCTGCCTTCTACTCCTCATGGGTGAATTAACTTCTTTTTGTTCCTGGGCTTTCAGGTACACCTTTAAGCTACTAGTGTATGCTCTCTCCATTTTCTTTTCAGAGGCACTCAGGGCTATGAGTTTTCTTCTTAACACTGCTTTCATTGTGTCCCATAGATTTGGGTATGTTGTGCCTTCATTTTCATTACATTCTAAAAAGTCTGATTTCTTACTTTATTTCTTCCTTGACTAAGGTATCATTGAGTAGAGTATTGTTCAGTTTCCATGTGTATGTTGGCTTTCTGTTGCTTTTGTTGCTATTGAAGACCACATTTCCTCTATAGTGATCTGATAGGAGGCATGGTATTAGTTCGATCTTCTTATATTTGTTGAAGTCTGTCTTGTGACCAATTATATGATTGATTTTGGAGAAGGTACCATGAGGTGCTGAGAAAAAGGTATATTCTTTTGCTTTAGGATGAAATGTTTTATATATATCTTTTAAATCCAATTGGTCCAAAGCTTCAATTAGTTTCACTGTGTCCCTGTTTAGTTTCTGTTTTCTTGATCAGTCCATTGAGGATAGTGGAGTGTTGAAGTCACCCACAATTATTTTGTTAGGTGCAATGTGTTCTTTGAGCTTTAGTAAAGTTTCTTTTATGAATGAGAGTGCCCTTGCATTTGTAGCATAGATGTTCAGATTGAGAGTTCTTCTTGGTGGATTTTTCCTTTGACCCGCAAGATGTGTTCTTCCTTTTCTCTTTTGATGACTTTAGGTTCAAAGTCAATTTTGTCTGATATTAGAGTGGCTACTCCAGCGTGTTTACTAAGACCATTTGCTTGTAAAATTGTTTTCCATCCTTTTATTCTAAGGTAATGTTTGTCTTTGATCTTGAGGTGTGTTTCCTGTATGCAGCAAAATGTAGGGTCCTGTTTACTTTTTCCAGTCTGTTAGTCTATGTCTTTTTATTGGGGAATTGAATCCATTGATGTTAAGAGATATTAAGGAATAGTGATTATTACTCCCTGTCATTTTTGATGTTATTTTTATATTTGATTGGTTATCTTCTTTTCAATTTGATGAAAGAAGTTTACTATCTTGCTTTTTCCAGGGTGTAGTTTCCCAACTTGTATTTGTGTTTTCCCCTTATTATCCATTGTAGGGCTCAGTTTGTGGAAAGATATTGTATAAATTTGGTTTTGTCATGGAATATTATGGTTTCTCCATCTATGGTGACTGAGAATTTTGCTGGATATCGTAGTTTTGGCTGGCATTTGTGTTCTCTTCGAGTCTGTATGACATCTCTCCAGGATCTTCTAGCTTTCATGGTCTCTGCTGAGAAGTCTGGTGTGATTCTGATAGGTCTTCCTTTATATGTTATTTGGCCTTTTTCTCTTACTGCCTTTAATATTCTTTCTTTGTTTAGTACATTTGGGGTTTTGATTATCATGTGAAGGGAGGTATTTCTGTTCTGGTCCAGTCTGTTTGGAGTTCTGTAGGCTTCTTGTTTATTCATGGGGATCTCTCCCTTTAGGTTAGGGATGTTTTCTTCCATAATTTTGCTGAAGATATTTGCTGGCCCTTTAAATTGTAAATCTTCACTCTCATCTATACCTATAATCCTTAGGTTTGGTCTTCTCATTGTGTCCTGGATGTCCTGGATATTTTGCATTTTCTTTGACTGTTGAGTCCATGGTTTCTATGGTATCTTTGGCATCTGAGATTCTTTCTATATCTTGCATTCTGTTGTTGATATTTGCATCTATGACCCAAGGTATTCTATCTCCAAAGTTGTCTTCCTTTGCAATTTCTTAGTTGTTTCTACATCTGTTTTTAGATTCTGGATGGTTTTGCTCAGTTCCTTCACTTGCTTGCTTGTGTTTTCCTGTAATTCTTTAAGAGATTTTTGTGTTTCCTCTTTCATGACTTCTGCCTGTTGACCCAAGTTCTCCTGTGTTTCTTTAAGTTTTTGTGCTTCCTCCTTATTGGCTTCTATCTTTTGACTAATATTCTCCTGAATTTCTTTAAATAATTTTTGTATTTCCCTTGCAAGGGCTTCTAACTTTTGATCCATTTTCTCTTGTATTTCTTTAAGAGATTTATTTATGTCCTTCTTGTGTTCCTCTAACAACATCATGACCAGTGATTTTTAAATCCAAATCTTGTTTTTCTGGTGTGTTGGTGCATCCAGGACTTGCTGTTGTAGGAGAATTTGTATTCAGATGCTGCCATGTTGCCTTGATTTCTGTTAGTAATGTTCCTATGTTTGTCTTTTGCCATCTGGTTATCTCTGGCATTAATTGTCCTGTTGTCACTGTCTGGTGCTTGAACCTCCTGTGAGCCTGTAAGGTTATTTCCGTACCACTGGATGACTGGGTTTCCTCTGGCACAGACTGCTGATGTGCTGCCCTCCTCTTTGTGTGCTGTTGGAGCCCAGTGTGTCCTGCCCCAAGCAATGTTATACTCCGGTAGTCTCGGGTGCTGCCTGTCCTGGTTCCACCAGGGAGTGAAGATGGCATCGGGGAGCCCCCCAAGTGCTGACGACCCCGCAGGGCACAGGCCCCATGCCTGGCTGGCACATAGTTGAACTGCTGATCTGCCCAGGTTCTGGGTGCAGGCAGCAGCCTGGTGGTCTGTGTCCTCAGAGAACTTAACTCGGGATATCTCAGACCTGGGGCTGCTTGTCCTCTCCGACAGGGAGCGAAAATGGTGTTGGGGATCCCCTCCAAGTGCTTGACTGGTTATTTTATTTAATTAGATTTAAAATGTTTTCCCTTTTTTCCATTTGACCCATCCTCCTTCACACCCCCTGCTCCTATGAGGGAGCTCCCCCCACCCTCTAACCCTTTTCTGACTCAGTGCTCTGCCACCCCCTATGCTGGGCCATCAAGCCTCCCTGAGACCAAGGGACTCCCTCCCATTGATGCCAGAAAAGGCAATCCTCTGCTATGTATGCAGCTAGAGCCATGGGTTCCTCCATATGTAGTCCTTTGGTGGTTAATCCCGGGGAGCTCTGGGGTGGGTGGTGGGTCTGGTTGGTTGATGTTGTTGTTCTCCCTATGGGAACATTTATCTTTTGCATCCTTTCTGTTCTCTTTTCTATAATATTCACTGGACCTTAAGTAGGTGGTAGAGATGGCTCAATTTTGGTTGAGCATTCAAACATCTAAGCAATTTAACCATCAATGAGTCTCAGAAGTTACCAAAATAAAAAGTAGATTTTTTCAAACCCTAAGGTTCTCACAGCACTAATGTCCAGAATATAAAATAATTATTTCAAAAAAATGGTGTATACAGCCTATCCTTTTTAACAAAACAGCAGTATATTTTATACTATGGACCTAGGCCTATTCAACATTTATAAGGCTTTTGAATTTGCTTACAGTATCCGATTTGGAATTCTTCCTGTGAGTCTCAAATCCAATAAGAGAAGTTGATGATCCTCATTACCAACTTGTCACTACAGTGTAACACATATACAGTTCTATATGTCTTGGGGCCAAAGAGTATGTTACCAAAAAATTATACTTGTACTTGAAAAGTGTTCGGTGAAGGTTAAATTTTTTTGTCAATAATATAAAGCCTCGACAATTTTAAATATGTTAGATGGTTAACTATTTTGAAAAAGTTTTGAATTCATGTAGTTATTTTTTCCCACTAGTGTATGTTTTGTAAAAATTGACACGTGAAACACAGAAAGCACATAATACAGACTGAGGAGTAATTGGAGTCTAATACTGAATGTTGTGAAAATCCAATGTAGTAGATAAAATATTAATTAAAAACTTATTGAATTTACAATGAACTTGATAGGTTCTATTTAAATGAGTATTATAAATGAGGCTATAAACATCGAAAACTAGTTGATCTACCAATCATCACCTGTCATTACAAATGGAGAGATTCTCTTAGGAATAATGAAAACAATGGGTGATTATTTTTTACTTCAGAAATTTGAACTTCAAGCATAAAGTAAGAGAAGCACCATGTTCTCTACAGGAATCCAAGATGATTGGGAAATTTGTCAACATTTAAAAATAACTTGATGTGATTAACATTTTCCTGCTTTTGGTTTTGATTTGGCTTAGTTGTTGCAATTTCACTTTTGTTGTTTGTTGTTGTTGTTTTTTTTCCCAGAAGAACCATTGCTGATTGTTGTCATAGATCGTCTGCATTTATGACTTCATGGTTATTAGATTTTTCAAAAATAGGGAAAGTTGTAGGTACTAAGTCAAATGATAAAACCTACAACCCTCAAAAAAATCTTACTGATGAATGCAAATTCTGTTTTCATCTTTTATTATAGAACTCAGTGAATAAAACATATTTGAGAGCTTGGCAATAAAGAAAAATGTATTTAAATGAGAACAAAAGACACTGGGGTGGAATTGCTGTGATCATGCCACAACTGATGAGTTATATCTAATGACATGCTCTAGTGCTCATGAAGCAAATCTGGGCATAGGTATTAGAAAGATTTGTTCAAGGCAGGAATATGGCAGAACTGTAGGAGCATGCCCACACTGGTAATAGTGAATATGTAGAAAACTGTCTTCTCACCAATGGTCTAGCTGGTGACAAGCTATTAAATCTACAACTTACAGATAATAAAATTGAGCCCACTTACGTATAAGGAAATATGCTGTTCTGCTATATACAGTCAAATTGATTGGATAGCCAGCAGATGGCTTTGCAAGTTCGACTCAGATACTTATTTCATGGTCCTCACACATAATGCTGAAGTATCAGAAAGAAACTATGGGTTTTGTACCAATAGCCTTGCTTGCTCGACTCATAAATAACATTTTATTTGTTGTTTCTCTCTACTATAATAAAATCTCTCCGGACAAATTTGTTTCTTAGTTTATAAGTTAGTCTAATTTGTGTAGGTATCTTATTTAGTTCATTATACTTTGACATCATAAGTACAGAGAGGCTGAAGAAAGATATCGTGAGAAAGCAGTTCTAGATATGAAAATCAGCTGGAGGACTAAAACATCATCTGCATATATGTATGATGACTGTATGTAACTAGGGGTTACTGTACTATAACAAATGTGTGTTAAGTCTGAGGACCATTCTTCAGGAGTAATTCCTCTCCTCTGCCTTGTGGAGGCCAAGTTCTTTGTTTGAACTTTTTTGATTTTGTTATTTGTTTTTTGTTTGTTTTGTTTTGTTTTGTTTGTTTTGTTTTGTTTTGTTTTGTTTTTCTGCCACTCTGCACACTACAGGCCTCTTGGCCTGTCTTTAATTTTTGGAATTCTGGAAATAGATTTGGATGGTTCTATATCAAACTATTTTGTGAGGGCTCTGGCATTCAATTCAGGTTGTAAGGCCTGTTAGATAAGACTTTTACCTGTTAAGTTATCGCCCTAGCTTCTTGTATTCATGACAATGCTATCTCTGTTTTGCTTCTAAGGCAAAGCTATTGAAGTTGATCTGTATCTACTCATTTTTATCAAAAAGTAAAGCATAAAAATATGCTTGGAAAACATTAATTTGCTCCTGTTGGTGTTCTACCTACCAACCTAATACAAGGATGAACAAAAAGGTGATACAAAGTCAAGGTAGAAACTTGCAACCATGTGCTGCAGAATTCTGATCCATTTTACTTTTGATGTGCTCAGGATCACTCTTACACCACTTGGATACTGTGTTTAAGAAGGCTTGAAAACAACAAACTTGAACTTCAGCAGTGTACAGGCATTGTTTGTTTATGTCAACAGGAATAAATATAACTAAAGTGTCAATGAACACCACTCGTTTTTTTTTTTTTTTTGTATTTCACCATTCTGCTCTTCTACCTTTATAGTTTTACTATTACTCATTAACTTCTTTTTGTCACGTGGGTAATTATGGCATATATAACAACTGGGGCCTCAAATACATAATTGACCTATAAAACCATAATCAAAACACAATTTATTGTATGATATTAAATATTAATATTTATATTTGTGAACAATATGAGAAATTAACTTTCCAGAATTGTGTTAAAAATAGGTGTAATTTGTATATATCACTGACTCAGCTTGATAATATTATGCTAATAACAAATTAAAGACTTTAAGTTATAATTTAATATACTTCACTTAGGAAAAGCGACATATAATTATTGAATATACACAAATCTTGCTTTCACTATTTCTACAGCTAAGCAATAACTTTTGTATCAGTATTTTCTCTTTGATAGAAGCATGTTAGCCTTTTCATCTATTGTAATGGAAATCTTTCCCTTGCATTTCTGAGAACAAAAAGACACACATCTTTATAACTTTAGTATCCTTTTCCCTGTATAGGATAGCAGTTAGATTAAACTGCTTTCCACTGAAGTAGATATTACATTTTAGACAGGCAAGGAAAATTGTTTTAATTCACAAAAACATGGGTGAAATGATAGAATTTTTATTAAGATTATTACAGTGTAGCACTTTTTAGTTATCTATGGCAACCTAGCTCCGCACTATACCACATTACAACACAACCATTCAGTGTGGACAAAATCATTTTCAGGAGTTGTCTTATTACAATGCATAGCTCTGCTGCCTCTCTAAGTAGCCTCTGCTGCCTTTTGTGAGGGAGCTGGACTCTTGCTCATTATGAACTGCTGCATGTGTTTCATGATGTTTTAAATATTTTAATCTGGATAAGATTATTTTCAGAGAAATTCTATAGCAATATCCATGTATACATAGAGAAAGTAAACATTCATCTTCCTTAATAGTTCAGTCATTCCATTGAAATATATATTTACAATTTACCAAAGAAATCCTTTGAGATCTGAAGCTATGATAACTCAGAAAATGATGAATTTAGGGAAAACAAAGCAATAGCAAGCACTTGTTGGCATCCACAATAGTGTCTAGATTTGGTGGGATGGACCCCAGGTGAGGAAGTCTCTGGATGGCCTTTCCCCCCATCTCTGTTCTACTCTTTTCCCCTATATTTCATTTAGACAAGAGCAATTCTGGGTTAAAATTTTGAAGATGGGTGGGTCGCTCCATCCCTCAAACAGGGGCCATGCCTAACCTCTGGAAATGGTCTCTATAGGTTCTCCCTCCCCTTTGTGAAGTATTTCAGCTTTGTGCGGTATTTCATTCTTCCCTGTGGGGTTCTGGGAGGCTCGTGTTTTCCTAGCATCTGGGACTATTTGTGGCTAACCCCAGTTCCCCATCCCTCACTGCTGCACACCTCTGCTCAATTTCCTAACTCTCTACATCTTTCCCATCTCCTCCCATACCTGATTCTGCCCACCCTTTCAACTTCCCCTCCTCTCTCCCTTCCAGGTATCTTCCTCCCTTGACCTCCTGTGATTATTTTGTTACCCTTTCTAAGTAGGACTGAAGCATCCACATTTTGGTCTTCCTTCTTCTTGAGCTTCATAAGATTTGTAGGTTTTATCTTGGGTATTAAGAGCTTTTTGTCTGATATCCAACTTATCACTGTCAAAAGGACAAAACGTCAACCAGCAGATTGGGAAAGGATCTTCACCAACCTTAAATATGACAGAGGGCTAATATCTAATATATACAGAGAACTCAAGAAGGTAGAACCTAGAGAACCAAATAACCTCATTAAAAAGTGGGGTACTGAGCTAAACAAAGATTTTTAACTTCGGAGGGGTGAGAACACCTTAAGAAATATTCAACATCATTAATCATTAGGGAAATGCAAATCAAAACAACCCTGAGATTTCACCTCACACCAGTCAGAATGGCTAAGGTCAAAACTCAGGAGACAGCAGGTACTGGCGAGGATGTGGAGAAAGAGGAACACTCCTCCACTGATGGTGGGATATTAAGATGGTGCAGCCACTTTGGAAATCAGTCTGGAGTTTCCTCAGAAAACTGGGCATGGCACTTCCAGAGGATCCTGCTATACCATTCCTGGGCATATACCCAGAGGATTCCCCAGCATGTAATAAGGACACATGTTCCACTATGTTCATAGCAGCTCTATTTGTAGTAGCCAGAAGCTGGAAACAACCCAGGTGTCCCTCAACGGAATGCATACAAAATTGTGTTATATTTACACAATGGAGTACTATTCAGCCATTAGAAACAATGAATTCATGAAATTCTTAGACAAATGGATAGAGCTGGAGAACATCATACTAAGTGAGGTAACCCAGTCTCAAAAGATCAATC
This sequence comes from Apodemus sylvaticus, assembly GCF_947179515.1. Lineage (NCBI taxonomy): Eukaryota > Metazoa > Chordata > Mammalia > Rodentia > Muridae > Apodemus > Apodemus sylvaticus. The sequence continues at coordinate 74,622,871 of NC_067477.1, read as the reverse complement.
ATGGTATGCACTGACTGATAAGTGGATATTAACCTAGAAACTTAGAATACCCAAGAAATAATCCACATATTAAATGATGTCCAAAAAGAACAGAGGAGTGGCCCCTGGTTCTGGAAAGTCTCAATGCAACAGTATAGGGGAATTCCAGAACAGGGAACTGGGAAAGAGTCGATGGAGGAACAGGGGGAGGGAAGAGGGCTTATGGGACTTGCAGGGAGTGGGGACCCAAAAAAGGGGAAATCATTTGATATGTAAATAAAGAATACATCGAATAAAAAAAAGCTGTGAAATCTCAAAAAAAAAATTTCATACACATTGTGTAGAAAAAGCAAGTCACGAAAGCTTCAAAATGAGTGTAGAGAAATGAGAAGTATGCAAAGGCAATAGCAGGAAGGTTCCAGACAAGACAGTGTGTGATCTCATTGTTACAGTGGGAGACTTTACACAAGGTACGTGACTATATTGTCCTTAACATTCTCACACCTAACCGTGCTTCCTTTCTTGTTCCAGGTTTTTTAAAATTGTATTTTTAGATTCTCATATGATACTCAGGAAAAGTGAGATCACAGGTATAAATTACATTCAATCTCTCAAACATATTTCTAAACCCTTTACCCCTTTGCCAATACAACTACATACATCCCTGTGATCTGATATATAAAAACAAATATCTCATTAACTCTGTTCATAAAGGTAAATGTTAAGGTGGTGGAGAAATGACAATATTTACTTCAGTGAAAGACTGTGAATATAGTACTGCAGAAGGGACTTTAAAATGTAAGATCTTCATTGTCACTAAAGGAATGTCAGACCAGTGACAGGCTGTCCTCTGAGAGGCTCTGCCAGCAGCTGACTGAGACAGATGACTTATAGCCAACCACTGGCCTTAGGTCAGGGGCCCCTAAGAAGAGTTAGGGGGAGGACTGAAGGAGCTGGAGGGAACCCAACAGTACCAATTCATCTGAACCCCTAGGAGCTGCCTGAGTGGTATCACATATGTAGTAGAGGATTGCCTTGTCTGGCCTCAGTGGGAGAAGATACACAGAATCCTGTTGAAACTTGATACCCCAAATTAGAGAGATGCTTAAGGGCAGGGGAGAGCTCCCTTTCAAAAGTGAAGAGGAGAAGGTATGAGGTGAAAAATTGTGGGAGAGGGGACCTAAAGGGGAAGGGGGGAGATCATTTGGGATGTAAATATGTGGGGAACCAGAGAGCTTGGCTCAACACCCCCAGCTGAGCTGTTTGCACAGGTTTCTAGAGAGCAAAACATCCCATGGCTTAGCTTGATTCCTGCCTTCCTGCCCGGTGTGGTATGGTCTTCCCAGGTGCCTGACCTATGACTATAATTGATTTTTCCTGTTCCCTTCCCTGGCCTCTAGTATATATATATTGCTGGTCTCTCAGTAAGGCTTTGGCATTCTCCTTGCAGAATGACCTGTGTCTGTGTTTTTTTAATCCCCCAGGCCTACGCCTGATACTCGGTACTGTGGCAGCACGGGCTAGGATCGAGGGCTTCCTGATGTAAGGTTTCCTGAATAAACTGCTTCAAGAAGAGTCTCCCGTGTTGTCTCCCTTATTCCACCGGAAGGATAATGGCGGCGACATAAATAAATAATGAATTTTTAAAAAGGCTACATCATATACACACATACAACAATAAAGAACTCAGTTAGCTTTGTGTATATATACATACATATTTATGTGTATGTTCATGTATGTATATATATTTGACTATGATGTATATATACTTATATAAGCATATGTAAATATATATGTGCACATATGTGCATATACATGTTTAAAATGTGCAAATATATTCATACATTCATATATATACATATATATTTATATATACACATACACACATATGTAACAATAATAAAAGAAAAATGTGATCAACTTGAGGGGTTTTAATGGTAGTTTGAGAAATGGTAGGTGAGAGGTGTTGTAGGGAGTAAAATTAATGAGTAAAATAATATTCTATTTCAATGAAAAACCTGTTGAAACATAAAGATATAAAAGATGAACCAAGATATGACCCAGTTATACCACTCATGAGAGCACACATAAAGGAATCTGAGGTAACATGCTACAGAGAGTTTCCCATATCTATATTAACTTTTACACTACTCTGAACAGCTGAGCAAGGAATATTCTTGATGTCCATCAATAGAAGAATAGATAAACAAATTTTGGAACAAGTGCTCCAAGAAATTTTCTTCGGGTATAGATAAAAATGAAGCTATAACATTCAAAAGACAAAAATGATTAGAAACGGAAATCATTATAACAATTAAAAATATTCACAAAGATACATATTGTATATTTCTCTCATAGAAGGGACTAGTTCGTATGTATATGAACATGTGTTTGTACTTCTGTGTGTGTGCATATACAGAGGTTATTAAAGGGGAGCATAAGGAAAGGGGAAGACATTAGGATTGAGGAAGGTGGAGAAATCTGTAAATCAGTATGTTAGCATATTTTGAGTTAAATTTTGAAACCAACAATGTCAAATGCATCATTCTGTAATGATTTAATGATTTGTGGATAAGAAAATTGACATCAATTAAAATTTGTCTAATATAACTAATTATATATTTATTAATTTAAATTTATACATTGCCATGTGTCAATTGGTCACCACTATATCTTTTATAGCTTTAGTGAACCAAAACATAAAAGTTTAATACATAAACAATTGAAGTTCTATTCATACCAATACTATGGTAGCAATTATATTGAATCTTCTCTTTATTTTAAAAGAAGAATTGACTTCGCATTATTTTTACTATAGTTGAATTCATATTGAACAACTAATGGTGTGCATATAAGTTTATCAATAAAGAGTTTTAAATATTTTGGTCAACACAGAGTGAAATTGAGGGTGAAGCTGAGAAGAAGAGTATGGCATTCTACAGCATATGAATGTCCTGTGTTCATTCACCACACACACACACACACACACACACACACACACACACACACACACACCACATAGAGGAACAGGGAAGAACAGAGAAAGAGAGGAGAAAGACAGGAAGAAAATCAAACAGACACATAGTTTCATTCTTATTAGTAACATCAAAAATGAGAATTCAGATCCTTACTAAGACTACTAAAAATAAGGTAGTCTTATTTTCAAGAAAGGAATATTAACTGAAGTATGAAACAAATGATGATTCCGTTAAGGGAACTGGTGTCATACCTGTTAAATATATGCTGAATGTTCAAACGAGAAAAGAAAAGGGAAGGAGATGGAGAAAGAAAGGGGAGGAGAGGGAGGGAGAAAGGGAGAGGGGAGGTACAGAAAGGGTGGAAGGGGTGGGGAGCAGTGGGGTGGGGATGGGAGGGAGCAGGTACACAAAAGAGAAAACCCCAAACTAGAACACATTTCAGAATTTGAGTGCTACCTATAACAAACCTTAAATTTTGCATGATGAGCCTAAGAAATCTTAACAAGTTCAATAATGCATTAGTGTAGCTAGGCAGTTCCCACACAAGAGGAGAACAGAATGATCTCATCATGAGTTTGAAGTTTTTTATTGAACTACCACAAACCTGGTAGGACAATACACCTTTATTTGTTATTTATTTATTTACTCTTACATCTCCATGCAGCTTCCTTTTCCTCCACTCCTCCCAGTCTCTTCATCTCACCTTTACTCCTCCCATCTCTGCTCCTCTCTTTCTCTTCCGAAAATGGGAGGCTGACAGCACATCAAGGCACCATGGAAGATCAAGTTTCAGTAGGATTGGGATCGTCTTCCCCTATTGTGCCTAGATGAGGCAGCCTAGTTAGGGAAAGTGATTCAAAGGAACCCAACATAACTGAAGACAAGCCCTGCTCCTGCAGTTGAGAGTTCCACACGAAGACCAAGTTGTACTACAGGTATGTGCAGGGTGCCAAGGTCAGTTCCAGGCAGGCTCCCAGGATGGGACTTCAGACTCTATGGGCACTTAGGGGCCCAGGTAACTAGATACTGTCGGGGATTTTGTTATGTCTTTGACCTCCTTCATCCATCCTTCCTCTACCTCTTCCACAGGATTCCCAAAGCTAGATCTAATGGTTGACTGTGGATCTCACATTCTCTCCATCTCTTCCTTGTTGAAAGTACTCAGATGACAGTTATACCCATGATTCTAAAGTATATCATTTTTTCACCTTTATTGTAAGAAAATGTTATATGTGTATGCAGTGTATTTTGATCAAATATATCCACTCGTCCATTTTTCTTCAACTCCTTTTATATCACCCAGTACTTGTTCCACAAACTTGGCAGGGCAATACACCTTTATTTCTTTGTTATTTATTTATTTACTCTCACATCTCCATTGCGGTTTTTACTCCTCACCATCTCTTCTTGGATGAAAGCACTCAGATAACACTTATGCTAGGCTCCTGTCTGCAAATAGAGTAGAACATCCTTAATAGTGTCAGGGTTGGACTCCCTTTCATGGCATAGGTCTCAGGCTGGACCAGTCATTGGTTGGCCATGTCCCCAATTTCTGCTTCATCATTATACCCACACATATTGTAGGCAGGTCAGATTTGGAGTCGAAGAGTTTTTGGCTGGGTTGGTATCCTGATCCTTTCATTGGGAGTCTTTTCTCATTACCAGAGATGGCTGTTTCAAGTTCCATATGCCCCATTGCTGGGATTCTTAACTAGGGTCACCCTCACAGATTCCTGGAAGTCTCAGATCATGCTATTTGTTGATCAGCATGTACTCCTACCATTCTTTGGTTTATTCAGCTTTCTATCTTGGGTTTCTGAGCTTTTTCAGTCCCTGTGCTTGGGTAAGATGCCTAAATTTAAATTTTGTATCCTTTCTTGCACCTCATTGAGTGTCAAATATAGAAGTAATGTTTTGTTTTGTTTTTTTCTACTCCTTTTGCTCCCAGATAATTTCAGGGTTTCTATACCTACTCTGGCCTGATTTAATTCTTGAACAAATGACAGAGTCTCAGTATTTTAAATTAATGAATGAATGAATTTATTTATTTATTTACTTTAGGTATGTGAGTACACTTTAGCTTTCTTCAAATACCCCAGAAGAGGGCATTGCTCAGGACCTCTGGAGGTCAGTGCTCTTAATTGTTAAGCCATCTCTCCAGCCCACATCCTGGTATTTTTATTAACAAGCTGTATGCACTAAGATGGTCAGGTTATGATCTATTCTAACCAAACTAAGCTGCTAATGACCAGCCACATGCCCTGACTTGTCATCTGGTCTTGCTCTGGTTCCCTCTGGTCCATGTGTCTCCTTATAGATGCTTTCTCTTAGTAACCTCATGGCAAATTTTCCTGATCAATTCACATTTTCTCTCTAATTTCCCCTTTCTTGTTCTCTTTGGAATCCACTGTCTAGGATCAGAAGTCCTGTCCTATTCTTTTCTCTTGCTGAGCTATTGGATAATCAGATCTTTATTAACCAATCAGAGGTGATGGAAACAATTTTTACTTAACATTGGGACTGGAGAGGCTTCACCTAGCCATCCTCCAGCCTATAACCAGATGTCTGGGTGAAGATATCAGCATCTGAATACATTGCACAAAAATATCCCCCAACAGCCTTTGTGGTCTGTGAGATTTGGGGTGCTAAAGTTTCCTGTAAAATTCTTATTACTATTGTGATCTGGGGTCTGTGATGTCATCATGGCCTCCATGAAAAGCAGCCCAGCTTGTGGGGTAGAAAATGGAGGACAGGTTATGGGTTACTGTTTATAGCTACTGTGTGTGCTTTCAGGAGATTGCTGAGCAATGCTTGGGGGTTGCCTCTACCTCTTATCCTTGGTGCCATCAGGTCTCCAGGAGACTTGTGGGGCAGGTAATGGACCACAGGGAATGGGATATATTTTACAGCTGTTACGTGAGCTTTCAGGGTTCTGGAGAAAGGGCTTGAAGTGGAAGGGTCTTTCCTGGTGTCCCTGGTTCTGGCAAGCCTCTGGGAAAGCAGGCAGAGGAGTGGAGCCAGGCCCCTGACTCTCATACATATCTAAGGAGGTAGCCCCAAGTCAATAAAACAGGGGCTTTATAAAGGCAAATACCATTTGTTAGCAACTTTCCCTTCATACAAGTATAGCCACTGTTAGAAAACTGAACAGAATATGAACTTTTACAAAAATTGCCATAGCTATGTTACTATAGCATTACTGTTAATTGAAAGAGTGACTAGAAAGCCTGTGTTTACACACACACACACACACACACACACACACACACACACACAAAAAAAACAATGGCAGGTACATTTTGGCTCTTGTATGTGCTATGCATGCCTGAGGGATACACTGAGGTAAATTTCAATCTGAGGTTGGATCAAGAATTAGGAAACATCTTTTTCTCATTTCAGAAAACCTAAATATATAGATGAATAAATAAATAATAAAATATAAAAACTTCTATCTGGAGAGGAACTCATTATTATAAGAATAAGAATCTTTGTGTTGTTCCTGCCCTTCCCTCTATTTTTCTTTCTTGTAATTTTTGGAATTGATGAGATTCTTGTATTTTTATGGGTAGTCAAGATAAGGAAAAAACAAAACAGCAACATCAGTAAAAAACAGAACAAAACAAAACAAAACCTCCATATATTTAATCAGTAATCTACAATAGCTATTATTGCTACACTAAACAAAGAACACTGGCCACAGCTCTTGTGTCATTGATCCATACTTGCTGAGGCAAGAGGGCCACTAGAAGTTCAAGGCCAACCTAAGTAATCTAAGCCACTTTCCAGCTAGACAAGATTGCTCTGTGAGACCCTTTCTCAAAACAAAGATATTGTGGATTAATTTCAAACTGAATTTTTAAAATCACTGAATGCAAAGAGACTCTAAAAAAAAAAAAAGGAAAAGCTCAGCCTATGTCTGACACATTCATAAACCTAGTTTGTGGATTTGAATTGCTTCTTTTGATTGGTGTGCAGTCACATGCTCTCTCTATGGCTGAGTAAACTGGCAAGTATCTGTCAGCCTGCATCTTCATGTTTTTTGTTGTGAACAGAGGCATCTTTAAAGCACATGTGTCTGCCACACTAAACCTTACAGTTTCTTGAGCTATAGCATGCAACAGTCTTGCATATTGTCCAAGTGAAACTTCAGAAATATCCAAATGTACTTCTATTTCTCTAGAGTTGACTTTAACTAGAAAATAAGAAAACTAGGCTCATGTTAGAAATTATCAGGTATCGATTTAAAAATAAAGCTATAAAATTTTTTTATATAAACTTCTATGGAAGATATGGATATGTTCTTAAGAATGGGAGATTTCTGTTATGGGTTCTCACACACTTCATTATTAGTGTCCATTTTCTGGTACATCATTTACATGTAATATATCCTGCTTGCAATGTGACTTATGAAATGGTCACCCAATTACAGTTCAGAGAATTTTTCTTTGACTAGAGGACAACACAATTTGTACCTTGAGAATATTCTCAAATGGAATCACTATAAGAAATTAACTCCTGGTAAACACTGTTTCTGTGTAGAAAATGAGGACTGGGAAATGACTATTTTCAGAATGATACAAATCTACAAAACAATACATTTCAGCTTACATGAATTGTAATGTACTTCGAACTTGTGCAAATAGAATTCTGTAATAGAATTTTATTCCCTTGTTTTTGGTTCAGCTTCTTTTAGCTTATTCTAGTTTGTAATCACCATCCCACATAAAATATAATATAGTCCTTTGACGATGGAGAAGTAAGCCTATAATCAAGTATTATGAATATTTGAAAAACCAGATCTATAAATTACATGATTCCAAATTCTTTTTGCTAATTCTATAATTACACATGTCTCAAATCCCACAAAACAAAAAATCATGCACTTCTACCCTATACATTTCAATTTTCAGGTTCTTAAAGATGGAAACACCAAGAAGATTATATTGCTTTTGTTTAGGAACTATAATTTAAGCAAGGGACTGATGTGGTATATACCTTTATTCACAACACTCTGGTGATACAGGCAAGGCACCCAGAGTTGCATACTAAGACTTTGTCTGGAAATAGAAGTGCATTGCCTACTCCAGAGGGTCTTCTGTCTTTGTCTATTTCACAAGCTTAGTAAATGCGTCTCTAAATGTGATTGGATAGTGTATTCATTGGACATGTGGCATTGGTTAATCAAAATGCCTTGTTATGTGAAGGGCACAAATGAGATTTAATCTGCTGTAACTTTACCGTGTGTGTGTGTGTGTGTGTGTGTGTGTGTGTGTGTGTGTGTGAGAGAGAGAGAGAGAGAGAGAGAGAGAGAGAGAGAGAGAGAAAGAAAGAGACAATAATATAAATTATAAATTGATTGATTTTTCTTTATTTTCTCTCAGTATTTAAATCCTTGAACCACTGTCATAAACTCCCTTGGACATGGCAATTCCTAATGTGCATCACCTAAAACATTACAAACTTATTAGTTTATCATCAAATAAGCCCAGTTTTGCATAATTTGTGATGCTTCAAATGTTATGGACTATTGATTGTTATCTTGACCAATTACTTTTTCCCTTTATAAGTCATTCAAATCATTTCCATCTCATAAATCTCTCAAATCACTCTACTATACCTCAATAGATTAAGGTAGTTATGATGTTTAGTCTTCAATGCACTTGACTAATGCCTTTAATAAAAATACGGAACAAGGAATTATCATTTCACACTTATCACATCATTTTTCTATAAATAATCCTAATTGTTTACTATTTTATGTGCTAAAATATATTCCTAGGCATGTGACATTGACTATCATACTTCTGCTTATTTCATTATCTAGATTTCCATCTTAACAATTTCATCTTAAATTCCTATTGTTAAGACTTTCTTTTTGTTTCTTTTTATCAGTACCCTGAATAGAAATTCCCTTTTCCTTTAGTCTAGTTTCTACAGAGAATATTCTGTATATTTTTAAAAGTTTGTTACAAATTATAATTCCCTGTAAGAGGTTGTAGAACACACTAAAAATCTATTTATTTCTATGACAAATAGTCAAAGATAGTCTATATTCCCTTAAACATTTTTTACCCATGATTCTAAAGTATATTGCATTTTCACCTTTATTGTAAGAAAATGTTATGTGTGTATGCAGTGTATTTTGATCAAATCTACCCACTCCTCCTTTTTTCTTCAACTCCTTTTATATCACCCAGTACTTGTTTCAACCAAGTTCATACACTTTTTGTAACTCACTAAGTCTATTAAAATTGGCGACTATATAACCAAGTGTACTCCTTGGTATTTTAACTCCTGTAAAAATATTTCCGGAAGGTTCCATACTCTATTGCATAGATACTTGCTCATGCACATTCATTGTGATTCTATGCACAGTAGCTAGGAAATGGAACTAGCCTAAATGTCAATCAACTAATGAATTGTGTGTTATACATACACACAACTAAATTTGATTCAGCTAAAAAAAAATGAAGGCATGGAATTTAAAAGAACTGGAAATAATTATTCTGTGTAATGTAAGAAAATATCAGAATGTTCATTCTTATATGTGATTTTAGTTTTGAATATTTAGGTGTGTGTGTGTCTGTGTGTGTGTGTGTGTGTGTGTGTGTGTGTGTGTGTAAACTGGAATACTTTTAGAAACCAGACATATAAAAATGTGCGTTTGTGTCCTTTTTAGCTATTATACTGGGTTCCTATATCTACTACACTTACAACCCTTATTCCACCCTAATCTCTTCCAAATACCCAACAGTATAGGTAGGAGAGGATGGAGGTTAGAGAACAAAGAGGGAGTAGATCGATCTCTTTAGACTACTTCCTCTGACTAGAGGTATTGGATTCCTTGAGGCAAGTCCAATCTTCCTCATTTAGATATCTCCAGCTTCTTCTTGTTTCTTTGCTCATGACTACTTAGCAAACCACAACAGCAACCTGGAGATGAGCAACACCTTCACCGTCCTTCTTGTGGCTCTTCCATTTATACCCTCTTCAGCGTCCCTGGAATTAAAATACCTGAAGCTGGGAAAAACCATGTCCCTGCTAGTGCATGAGGGAAATCATAGTCAGCTGCTGTGAATCAGCCTCTAATACCATGCCTGTTATTTTTTTTTATTCGATATAATTTATTTACATTTCAAATGATTTCCCCTTTTCTAGCCCCCCCCACTCCCCAAAAGTCCCGAAAACCCCCTTCTCTTCCCCTGTCCTCCCACCCACCCCTTCCCACTTCCCCGTTCTGGTTTTGCTGAATACTGTTTCACTGAGTCTTTCCAGAACCAGGGGCCACTCCTCCTTTCTTCTTGTACCTCATTTGATGTGTGGATTATGTTTTGGGTATTCCAGTTTTCTAGGTTAATATCCACTTATTAGTGAGTGCATACCATGATTCACCTTTTGAGTCTGGGTTATCTCACTTAGTATGATATTCTCTAGCTCCATCCATTTGCCTAAGAATTTCATAAATTCATTGTTTCTAATGGCTGAATAGTACTCCATTGTGTAGATATACCACATTTTTTGCATCCACTCTTCTGTTGAGGGATACCTGGGTTCTTTCCAGCATCTGGCAATTACAAATAGGGCTGCTCATCAGATAGAGGGCTAATATCCAATATATATAAAGAACTCAAGAAGTTAGACTCCAGAAAACCAAACAACCCTATTAAAAAATGGGGTACAGAGTTAAACAAAGAATTCTCACCTGAAGAACTTCGGATGGCGGAGAAACATCTTAAAAAATGCTCAACTTCATTAGTCATTAGGGAAATGCAAATCAAAACAACCCTAAGGTTTCATCTTACACCAGTCAGAATGGCTAAGATTAAAAATTCAGGAGACAGCAGGTGTTGGAGAGGGTGTGGAGAAAGAGGAACACTCCTCCACTGCTGGTGGGGTTGCAAATTGGTACAACCACTCTGGAAATCAGTCTGGCGGTTCCTCCGAAAACTGGGTACCTTACTTCCAGAAGATCCTGCTATACCACTCCTGGGCATATACCCAGAAGACTCCCCACCATGTAATAAGGATACCATGCCTGTTATTAAGACAAAAACATAGTCACAGAACAGAACTGGGCCCTTAAAGGAACCTACACTCTCATACCAATGTACCATTGATGAAGGGGGATTAAGAATGGGGATAGCAGAAGCAAAGTGGTAGGAAGGGTATGGAAGGAATGATGGAGCTTAAAGATATAAGCTGGATGAAAGGTAAGGACCAGGAAGGAAAAGGGATGAAGGAAAAGATGATAAATATCTTTGGAAAAGCCATCTGCTATTTAAGAAAGTTCCCAAGTTATATATCCCCTGTGCTAGGGTATAATCCCTATTTTAGATAGAACAGCAAAACAAAAGCCCAGTGCCAGGGGTGGGTTACATTTCTCTGTCTTACTGATTCAAGCTATTGCCATTGTTCTCAGTTACCCAGCAGAACGTTAAAAATTAAATTCTTTTGTTGGAAGACATCACATAATTGACTAATGGGACATAGAGAAATCAAGATGACATTCACCTACAGACATCATCCTGACTAGCTTTCTTTCATAGTATCAGAAGTACTGTGCTGGCAGCTTAGAAGAAAAGTTATCAACCACTCATGAAGGCAAGTATACTATAGTTACCACCATCCTGGCAGGATACAGTCTTTGATAAAATGGAATCATGAGTATATAAAGGTAACCATCTACTTTCTAATTAGATTTAAGAATCTCTTTATAAAAAGTAACTCATTCCTGCTAAGAATAAATAGCTCAGAGGTCCTATACCTTAAATGAAATTTACTAAAACCATTCTACTAAACAGAAACAATATTAAACTTCACCCTAAGTTCTTGTCTTCATGCTCATATATTATGACAGCCTTCAAGCCTTCATCAAAAAAGCGTTGTTTTTTACACTGTGGCATTTAATACAGACCCATAACTGGTCAGAGTACAGGAAATAAGAGACTGTGGGAAGATGAGCCCTAAGTACTGCATCTTTATCACATGACCTCCTAAGACTAAGGACTGTACCAGAAGAGAGGGAGATAACATGGTAAGATGCAAAGGTTAGAATGAACTGCTGCTCACAGTGCTTTCAGGACATGATAAGGTTGTTACACTTAATGCATAGCAGCTGGCTGCATGTATAAAACCTGCACAAGATGGCTCAAGCCAGATCTACTAGGCTCTACCTGAGAAGGCTTGCTCCAGATTTTATTAAGACTTTTTCTTTTATCTGCAAGTTTTCCTGGTATGTTGTTTTTAGATTTCACTTCTAGTCTTTCTCTACTTTTTTCTTCTATGATGCTGTTCTCAGGCATGTTCTTTTGCCTTGTATTTTCTTTTATTTGACTCTCCTCGTTCTTTGTTTTTCAATTACAAATTAAGTTTACCATAGCTTATGATTTAAATGTAGATTCTGTTTGTAAAGTAGGAGCTTCATCTTCCAGTACCTATGAACTTCTGCCATGTTGGCACCCAAGATCCACTCAAAAGTACATGTACACTCTAACACCAGCTCTTTGCCAGTAATACTCTTCTGCAGGTATTATGATTCTCATTTATACTGCACAGCAGTCACTTAAAGAATTGAAAAACTTCAGATTCACAAGTATTGATTTTGAGCATTACCTTTTAATATTATGTGAAACATATCTAATGTTCATGACAATTGAAAAGAATTAGTGAGTTGTTTCCTGATGGTCTTCAAAATCAGACCAATTCCAAACAACACACTGAGAAGTCAGAATTCAGAATTAAATTTTTCATAAGGATCCCTAAATGTTTGTTGTACATGGGGGAGATTGAGAAACATTGCATTTGGTTATAATCTCAGTAAAAAAAAAAAGTTCCTTCTACACTGTGATTTATGTGTTTTAGGAATAATGTCCAATTTGTGCTTTTAGTTCATTTCACAAAGTATATAAAACAAGGCCTTATGATTTTTCTTTGTAATATATCACTTAATATATTCTTTTACCATCTAATTGTTTTTTAAGAAAATCATGTATGAAGCACTGTCCTCTGAAAATATGCCTTTAAGTAGCTCTATTCTGGACCATTCATATGTTTCTCTGCCTGACTGTATGATGTAACTGATGGTAGAAAGTGTATTGAAATGTACTTATTTGAATGTTATTTTAAGCTTTTCTGAAGATACTTCTTGAAAATCTGTATATTCATCCACTTTCAATATCAATCATTACCTAATAATGGTTTGTAGATCTTAGTAGTTTGTGTATACATGCTTGTAATGTTGGGACCAAAAAATTATGGTACATCTATTGTTGATGAAAATTTCTTAGAAACATGTTCACTATCTATAGTGAGCCCAAAATAATCCCTTTCAATGGCAATGAATTTCCAAAAGTACTCTGTCTTGAAATAAAATGAAAAATGGAATAACACTAGATTGAAAGTTTGTGTGAGCTTCCTTCACCTGGGTTGTTTTAATGTTCGCTTGCTGCTTGTCGGAAAAAAAATAAAATTTTAGGGCTGATGAGATGACTCAGTTGGCAGAGTGCTTGCTTCTGTAGAGGCTCCCAGCCCTGCATTTGATCCTCAGAATCCATGTTAGAAAGCTGAGCATGAGGTACATCAGTTGTCCCAGTACTCAAGAGGCAGAAGCTGGCAGATCCATGGGGCACATTGGCCAACCTAGTGTAATTAACATATTCCAGATCAAATGACAGAGTCTGTTGATGGTAAAACAAGTTAAACCACACCTGCAGGATACCTGAGGTTGACAGTTGACCTACGGAGTCTACAAGCACAAGCACAGCATGCATCTATATGCACTCATATGTATGCCCATGCACATACACACAAATAAAAGAACAGTAATTTAAGAACATAATTTAATTTAGAACAGTAATTCAAGTACATCTTCTTTGTTGTTAATATTAGTTAATATAATTTGAGAGTATGAGATTCTTTTGTTTCTGTAAAAAATAAAAAATTGACACAGGTTCTCCACGTGTTTTGTATCTCAGAGTCAGTACATTTTGGGTACTCTGATAGTATCACAGCTACAGCATTTCATTGTGATTTACAGGCATTGTGAGGAAACCATAGGCTGCCTATAAGAGATCAGGATTCCTCATCACCAAACTTATTTGGGAGGACTTCCATATAATATGCTATCTGTTTACTTCTCCATAAACGTGTAAATAGGCAAAAAATGGGTGCAGAAAGATGAACATATTCTTCAGATCATTCCAAACTGAATAGGCCACATTAACACTGATTTCAGTTTCCTCATATTTCCATATGTATCCTCTTCTGAAAATTCTGTCTTCTAAATATGCTATCTTTCTTAATTTGAAGTTAATCCCCTAAAATAGGTTCATTCCTTTCATTTCATCAACATCACACACAGTGACTCTCTGGAAGCTTCATTCTAAGGAGGCAGCCATTCCAAACACGTACAGACAAAGCTGTGGTTTCCTTGGCAACGGAACCATAAAAGGCTCTTAGAATAGTTATTCCCACCCTTACACAGGAGTCCTTTTCATTTCAGGAAAGCTTCCTGTCAGAATGCATTCATCAATGTAATTTACCAACAAAGTTGAAGAGATTAAATTTCTCTCTTCACAAGAATGTAAAAGCCAAAAAATAAGTAAAAACTGCAACAAGAAATCAACAAATTTAGTGAAGGCAAAATGCAACATAAGGAAATAAAGGACACTGAAGCTTCCTGAATGCAGTTAAAATCAGTTTGCACTGACATTAATTTGTATTCCACTTTTACATAAGCAAACAGAAAGTAGGTGTATTGGAAAAGGGGGCAGGTGAAACAAAATACTACTTCTCAAATTGTCCTTTGTATTCAAATGGAATTTTACTAAATTTAAAATGTCCATGAAATTTCACATCACTGCTGCATCAAATTATGGCACTGTTTCAAGCATTAAAATTTGTACACAGTGTTTACCAAAAAGGAAAATTCTGTAAACTTGTTGGACCTTTTTAGTAGGTGGAGTTCAGAAACAGATTTACAAAATGAGATACTTGAACCTACTTCCTTTCTATGTGTGAGACATTAAACACACACACACATACACACACACACACACATTCTTGTGCTAGGCAGCGTTTTAAACAAAGAAAGAAACATCAAAAGGCGTTCATCAGAAAGAACTATTCAAAAACAATTTCTACATTTTATTTGGACTTTTTAATTGAAATATAAATTCCTGAAATTCCAAATACACCTACTAAAATAAATCAATGTAAATTAACACACTGGCAGCCTTGCTTTACATGCTGGTACCTAAGGCATGCAGAGAGAGCTGCTTTTCCAGTCATTGTCCATGGTATCTATCTTCACAGACTATGTCTCTCTGCTTCTTTGTCTGCCAGGATGCTATAGCAAAGCAAATTTCTCATTACCCTTGCCAGTTGAACAATTATCATATTATGTTTTGCCATTGATCATGTTATGTTTAAATGCTGAGAAAAATTCAATATTTATTTTTGACCCATTGGATATATTAATTTCAAAGCAACTATGGCAAAATGAAGTATGTATTCGAGCACAGGTGCACATGCATGCACACATGGAAACACACACACATATACACACATAAACACATATTTTTGCAAAATAAAGTGTTAAAAATGACATTTTCACTGATGGTGGAAGCAAGGTCTTCTCGCACCTTTTTTCACCTGGAGATTGAAAAGGAAACTAATTTCAGGAGGTGATATTCCATGGATCTCTGCAGATACAAAGTGAATCAAGACTCCTGTTGTATTGGTGGGGGCGATAATATTTCTTCATTGCCTGGTGAAGTAATTAATCGATTATAGCTGTGGCATCAATTTCAAATTCTCTCTTTCGCAGAAGAGTTTTGAAAACTAGATCCCCATTTGATTACTGTTTGTGGCCAACAAAAATCACAATTTTGATTAAACATTGAAAATAATGTTAAATAAAATACAAATATGAAATAAGCATAACTTAAATAGATGTGATCTATTCAATAACTAGTTATGAATTAAAAAATTAATTTGTTGATTAGTTATGAGCTACAGTAAAAAACGAGTAGACTGATTGAATATGGTTTTCTTTTCACTGCTTCTTTGTTGCAGTGTTGGAAAGGTCATCATTATCGAATAATGCCACACAGACAATGCCAGACAAATGAGGTCTATATTCTACGGCCATTAGAGTATTATAATTTGTATTATTACTATATATCAATGAGTTATATAGTAATGTAAATTTTTTTCATTTACTTCTTGCAGTCTTTCTTTTGTAAAATGAACAGTCATAATTTTATTCTTCCAAGAACATATCTAATTTAATTCCTTCATGAAACAAATAACCATAATATACTCTTTTCTACAATTAAACTTACACTACAAAAGCTCAACTAAAAATGACTTATAAAACTTCCAATTACAGTTTTACTAGTTTAGGCATTCTCTTCACAGTTGAGAAATATAATGCAAATAGAGTGTTCTCTGCCTGCAACTATGGCATAAAGTTCATCTTCCATGTCATGTTTCTTAAAAGCAACCCTAAAATAAGTTTCTTCCAAACCCACTATTTTTTTTCCTTTTTCTAATAGCTTATTGTATTGTTCCCTAGAAGAAATGAGTCACAAAACAGTATTGCACTTAATCTAATTAGGATTTTATTTTGAGAAATAGTGGTTACATAGTTCTCATTAACTGACTAAAGCACAGTACCATCTCTAGAGGTATAGAAGGGAGGGAAAAAAAGGATGGTTCCTTTTAAAGCTCCAGAAATGAATGTAAGTGTTCATATTCTGGTACATTAACAGTTTGTTCCAGTACATTGATATTTTATGTGGAAGCCCTACTCTGCAATTAATATGCCTGATGCAAATTGAAAAACCCATAATCCATCCTTCTCTGTTGGAATGTAAGAGTATATTATTATTGAGAAGCTACAGGATACCAGAGCCATTTTTTAAACTTGAGTGCTCATTACCTTAAATCTGCATATAAAACAGTTTTGCATTCAGACTAGGTAATACATAACAGAATATATTGTGGTGCATATAAGAAAAGTGCTCCAAATAAAAACGACCTGTGGGCTTCCTTTGTAGGAAAAATTTATGCAATTCTAGGCATTAGGGATTAATAATAGCTAACAGGGAAAGAGGAGGCATGGGTATTAAAATACTATGCAAACTTCCTGCACATCCCAAGGCTACAGGACAAATCAAATTGTCTAAATCTCCTTAAAAGTAAAGAGTAGGTATTTATTGCAAAGCAAATATGGTACTTGGGGTTTGCATAGGATTCAGTCATATTGCTATTTAGAGTACATCCTATAGTTTCAAAGGACAAAAGAAAATTTTCTTGATGGGAAGAGACAAGAATGAATAAGAGTTCCTTTGTTCTCACATCTCTGGTACTTTGGTTTCAAAATTATGCATATAAATTTTCATAAAATACCCCATTCTCTTATAACCTCCTATGATTAAAAAATCAAGGATGTTATTTAAAGAATGATGTTTATTTAAATAGAAGGCAATTCATCTGCGACAAAAGAATGAGAGTCAAATGGCATGTGTTCTCCACTTTTGAAGGGGCTCAGGAGGTACCACCATAAGTTTCTCTGTTAGGTATATTATCACCATCTGTGACAGTGGGATTCATAAACACTGTAACAGATCCTTGGATTCTTATCTCCCTAAGAAACCATCAGGCAGAACTTTTACTGCCTTCCATTGGCAGATATATATATGTACTTGTGTTCTTTAACCTACCCTACCAAGTGACAGAATTCTAGAAACTAACAATTGTAATAGGTTTAGAGTCCTACAATGAAATGAAGAATGTGAATTCAAAAGATCTACATACAAACAGAACAAATGCATTCTATACACAAAAAGGGTTTCATATTTATGTAGACTTGATAATACACTGAACCTGAAGAACCATTGCAAAAGAGAATGCTGCATATACATACATTCAATATGCATAGTGCAAATAAATATACATTGTATGTGTATAACATTTATAAATTGGTAAATATCACCTGATAATTTCATGGGTCAGGTACAATAATTTTTACTTTTATTATTTTTTTTTTTGCAGGAGACAAGAGCAAAAAAAAAAATCACACTATTAGAGGCTACCAAAGGAAGCAGGTATCTTCAGAAGCATATGCCATCAAATACCTTTATTCTTAAAATATATAAATTTAAATCTATATGGACTGTACACATGATCCTGTTTTCGTGGAAGCTAGTTAAAGAAGCAAGTTTGTTATACCGTTACAGCAATGTATTTTAAAAATGCACCAGTTCTGAATTTCCACCATTTCCAGGAAAATTAATAAGGATACAGAGAAATTTTGATAAAAACCAATATCATTTTTATATTTCAGACCAGCATATATCATAATGACTTAAACAATAAAAGTGCAATATTAAATCATACTGTCATATGTGTAGACTAATTTGTGTACAACAAAATATGATTATGTGGCTTCTTTACTTAATGAAAATATTTTTAAAGGCTTAAAATATAACATACATTAAATTTTCTTTAATAGAACTAAGTGTATGGTTCTCAACCTGTATAATGTATTGTCATTATTTAATGATTACTTTAGGAAGTAAATGAGATTGAGGTTTTGCAAATTAATCAAAGAAAGAAAAAGACAGGTAAATAAGATGAACTCTCTCACAGCCAACAGGTACTGTTGATATAAAGATAATCACAAAGAAGATCTGACTCAAAGAAAACTGACTAGTACAAGATTTTTTGAGTAGACTTCACGGGCTTTAATATTTTTATTATTAAAACAAACTTAAATTACATGTTTATAGAGTGAGCCAAATGTAGAACTAGAAACAATTTTCTCAAATTATTGCTAAATATTTTAATTTAGATATAGGAGGGTTTCTAATTGTAAATGTCATTAAGTATAACCCCAGGGAAAGTTTCCTAATTGGTTTCCCATTAAAACATTAAGAATGTTACAGCTTCCCATGCATACAAGTAGTTAGGACAGCATGCAATATCCTTAACCACAATGAAAGCATTATTTGATTTCTTTCGTTTTCTCTACTTAGATGATTATTTTCACATGCAATCACTTTGGTTTTGCTATTAATATGTTTTTGGTGTTTTGGTAAATATCATCACTATATTTTTTCTTAGTAAGTGATGTTGCTATGTCATGGAACAAGAGATATTTTCTTGCATCAAAAAGTAATTTTACCAGCTATAGTGGTATCATTATAAAATGACTTTGTTTTTTGCTATTAATAGTTCATTTTGTTGTTTTTAGATATTGAATACAATTTGCTGTATTCAGTAATTGTAAAATAATCAAGACAAAAAATCAGTGCCTGTATTCTACCTACAAAGAATTTTGCTTGCCATTAACTATTAAATGTGATTTATATTTATCATATATTATAAGTAATATAGAGATAAGTATACAGCAGCATGTATGCAATATATGCAAATACTAACCTAACTATATGAGACTGGCACATCACTGGACAACTTCCTGTTTACAAAATTTGATGAAGTAGAAAACATTTGCTGAAGAAAAAAGAGGCTTAAAATGATGAGTGCCTATTCTGTTCTTTTGGCTCAGCGAGGACAAAAGAAGATAGAATGTCTCACAATTACAGTAGGAAAGGTTTGCCCTGATAAATTACCTAGGTCATTTTGACTGTTAGGGTTGTTCAGCCCTTTGATATGTTACTGTGAGCTGTTTGGAGTCTCTTTTGAGAATGTGTTTCACACTTAAGCGATTTCTTCTAGCTATTATATACAATCAACAACTCTTAAAGACAATGATTATTCAAATATGAAATTTTAGAGTAACTTTCAACACAATAATTATCAAGTAATTTAAACTTGAGGTAATATTTTATAATTGGGAGATTATGAAATAATCATTCTTAGTTGCTTATAACATAAAAATCAAAGTATTTCCATCTCAGGGAATACTATTTCTGGGAAAGATGATGACCATCACTCCTGTCTGTTACACACACACACACACACACACACACACACACACATTTGCAGCTTTGAAAATGTAAAAAAGCAATTGATCTGTGTTTCATTTTCATTAGCAGCAATAGGTATGTTTTCTTCTCTAACTAAATTTAATGTAGAAAAATGCTAACTTGCTATATAGGAAGCTGTAAGTTCTATGTTTTATAAATCCCCATATTTGACCAGAGAAATAATATACAGTACAAAATATCACATTCCTCTGTAAAAAATAAAACATGTTTCAGTCACTTCAATTCTTTAAAGGACTGAGTTCAAGAGTCTTGGTGAGAAGTAGGAGATGTTGTACAAACATCTTGTTTAATTCTTACTCTATTGATTGTACCCTGATATTTCCATAAAAGATAAAAACAAATCAGTCCAAAATTTTCATATTTTATACATGAATAATATTTTCTAACAAGTTTTTTTGTATCCACAAATGCTTGATTTGTTTAAATTGCAGAATACATAACTACTTGGTAAATCCTTCTGAAACATGTACAGACAAGTACTTGCCTTAGCCATGATATGAGTTTTCTTTCCAGAAAGTCCATATTAGCATATTACAATATTTCCCTCTACATCAGTTGAGGTTTCCATAACCATAAATAGCAAACTGGGTGGCTTAAATACATAAATATAGTTTGCATAGACTCAGATTTATTTTATACTAATATTAAAATACTGTAATCCCAGTCAAAAGTTTATGAATGAGTATATTGTTCCTAATTGTTAGTTTGATAAATGTTCATGGTATCCAATTCTCTTTTAATCACGTGTGTTTAATTTTTAATATTGGTGATTTCAACCTTGTTGAAATAAGCTTTATTTTGCAGTTGACAGTAGTCAATGGAAAGATGTACATATAGTCAAGATACTTAGAATTAAAGACTGTGTGCTCAGCCTGAAAGGGACCCATATATTAATCACTACATAAACCAAGGCCTCACAGAAAACAAAAGTAGAAAGAATGGAAGATATAGAGGATAAAGAGGAGAGCAGTGCAATATGGACTTCAGGCCATGACTTGGTCATGTTCCACATGGACACATAGAAGTTATGGTTGATTGCACAAAATTAAGCCAGTCAAACTCCAAACATGAATGAGATAGAAAAATCCCTAATCCCATGCTTTACTGAAGCTTTATTAGTAGTGGATGGTGCTGGATTGATGGAGAATCTTCTTTTGTAAGGCTGGAGTTTCTTAATAGTCAATTTTCTACTGCTGTGATTAAATATCCTGACCATGGAAACTCTTATACAGGGAAGCTTTTAACTGAAACTTGCCTACAGTTTCAATGGTTCATTTTATTTTCCCCATGGCAGGAAGTCTGGTAGCATGCAGGTAGACATAGTGATGGAAGAGGTGAGAGTTCTATCTCCTGTTCTGCAGTCACCAAGTAAAAAGAGAAAGCCAATGGAGCTGGTTTGTGCTTATGAAAACTCAATGCCCACCTGCAGTGACATACTTCCTTCAAGAAGGCAACACCTACTTCAATAAGGCCACACCTCCAGTGCCACTTCCTGTTGACCAAGTATTCAGCTCTGAACAATAAAGTATCTATGAGCCTATGGGGTCTATTCATATTCAAACCAATTCATGGACTGGTGACCGGTTTATCTATATTTCAGTGGATGGTGCCACAGTTGTGCATACTTGTGCAAACTAGCTACACTATTATGCCATCAAAATACAAAAAGAGTCAATTTGCAAGGTAATGTTTGAGGGTATAGGAGAGATAGAGTGGGAAAAGGGAAAATTCTTTTTCATTTTAACAACATAAATTTCTCAAAATAAAACTTGTTAAAATTATTTTTAAAAGAAGATATTTTGTCTAGATTATCTCCCAAAACCTCCATCCTTGACTTAGGGCAACAACTTTCTTGTTCTCTTCTCATGTGGCCTTTTCAGAACTTAGATGCTCACTGGTTTAGTTTTCCTTTTACAAGGACACTACATACATAATATTTGGTTCTCACACTCATGTGTTCATTAATTACAACCTTAAAGTCTTTATCTCCAAATATGTTTGGACATAACAGGACACTAGAGCTTCAATAAATAGATTTTGGAGGATCTCAGTTCAACAATTAAAGCAGCAAACATATATCTGCTTATTTGCTAATGCCTCCAAAATGAAGAAATTGCCTGCATAGAAGATCCATGCCTTACTTCTCCTAATACTATCATATTTAAAATTTAGAAGCTTTTGGAAACTGTGGTTTGAATTTTTATCTTATGAGCAAAGACAATCAATTTAAAATGCCTAATATTCATGGAGAACTAGCACGTCAAAAGGATGAAATTATGAAAAGTGCAGAAATTATGAGTTGAATAATAGATACAGTAATATTCACAAGAGATACAATAAAGAAAAATAGCCCTAACTAATTCTTAGGTGATATGGTACTAAATGCTTCTAAAACTGAATTCATCTGTAGTAAAAGAATAACACTCACTTGAAAGTTAATATTGTGTTTCTTCCTCTAAAAGCAAGTATATTCCCAAGAGCAACTATTTCTTATCACACTCTTAACTGTTTTCAATATATACTTATATTAAATGATCATTCTAAAGAAATATATCTTAGCATCCGTACCATCGCATGAAAGACTAGTAACATGGCAAAATATCTCTCTTCTAGGCTATAAACAACCAACTAGATGTCCATATCATTTATGTAGAAAAATGAAATGTTACTACTAAGTATAAAAATAATGTCACATTGGAGGAGGTTACCAAGTAGTAAGCTTCTAGTCTGTCAATAAGAAATTAAGTCCTGAAAATTGGTTTCCACACATAAATTCTTAAGAAGCACAAAAATGAATCAACCACAGAATGGAGTGGAGCATAAGGAAACACTTGCATAGGAACAGAACCTCTAATGTGAAAGCTGTACTTTTCTGGAGCTGTTGAAACAGGCCAACTAGGTAATGGACACTCAACCAACTGTGATTAAAAGACACCAACAGCACTGAGGTGATATCATCTTGGAGGTATTTCCTCAATGTCAGCATACAGAGACTATGTTCCAGTGGCAGACAAGTTTTGAACCTCTTGCTGAACTTTTTACAACTAAACTTGGTTTTATGTAGCAGTTTCACAGGTGGTATCTGTTTTGAAAGGGTTTACTGATAATGGAGATGAGCCAAGATTTCACATAAAAGGCAGGATTAAAATCCAATATCATACTACAAACACAGCCCAACAAAGGATAATAGGAGGAAAACACCAATACAAGGAGGGAAACTTCACCCTGGAAAATGGAAGATAGTAACCTTCTTTCA